>NC_088913.1:97096200-97696200 GCF_963576675.1 Euphorbia lathyris
ACATCTCCGGGAGGCTGTTCCGGGAGTAGCAAGATATCATAGAATTCCAAGCTACAAGATTTTTGGGGTGCATTGTAGAAAATACAGCTTCAGACCTGTCTGGAAAACCATATTTGGAGTACATATCTATTAAGGAACTCGCAACGAATGAATCGAATTCCAGTCCACTTTTAATAACAACTCCGTGCATCATGCAGCCTAAATCGGCATCTTCGAGTCCTGCACAGGCATTAATACTAACTGTCATAATATCAGAATCCGGTTTCACATCAGTACCTTCCATTGATCTGAAAATTTCTATTGCTTCCTTATACTTCCCATTCCGGCAAAAACCCGATATCATTGAGCTCCACGCAACCACATCCCTTTCTTTCATTGTACTGAATATCGAATAAGCATCTCTATCGTTCCCACATTTCGAGTACATTGTTAACAATGCACTTTGCACGGTAATAGTACCCGGTATAGGTCTTTTCACTAACTCTGTATGAACTAATCTCCCGAAATCATAAGCTTCAACTGCACTAACAGATGATAAAACATTCGAGACAGTAAACGAATCAGGCAGAATCTCACACAACCGCATTTGATTATAGATTTTTAAAGCATCATACGGGCATCCATTACCGAAATAAGCTGAAATCATCGCATTCCACACCTCAATTTTCTTATCAGCTACATTGTTAAAAACCCTTTCAGCATCTTCAATCAATTGACTCTTCGCATACATGGTAAGAAGCGAAGTACGGACATACGAATCATCCTCGAACCCGACCTTAATCACATCACAATGAACCTGCTTACCAAAACTCACAGATTCAATTTGACAACAAGCACTTAAAGTACTAGTAAATGAAGCTGAAACAAGTTTAACATCAGCTGCCTTAGCTAACGAAAACGATTTCAAGCTGTTTTCGCACAATCCGGTCTCCGAAAACCCTCGAATCATCACATTCCACACCACAACGTTGCTTTTATCTTTCAATTCTTCAAAAAAACAGCAAGCATCTCTAGGTCTGTAACAACTAAAATAAGCATCAATTAAAGCAGTACTCAAAAAAGAGTCACTGTTTAACATATTTCTAACTGCATAACCATGGATTTCCTTCCCTAAATCCCCAATTCTCACAGATAATAAGATACACAATGAGAAAGCATCAGGACTTATACCTAATGATTGCATACGATGAAATTGTTCAAACCCCTCTTTGAAATACCCAAATCGGAAATACCCGTCGATCATAGAGTTCCAAATGGCGAGTTCTCGGTCAGGAAATTTATCAAACACTTGGACTGCATCTTTCAGTGAGCCACATTTGACATACATGTTAAGAAGTGAAGCAGCAATGTAATGATCAGAGTGTAATCCGGTAGTGATGATTGTTGAATGAATTGTTTTTCCATAGTGAAGATTTGAAAGAGATGCGCAGACCTTGAGGAGAGAAGGGTAGCTGAATCTGGAGACGTTGAGAGGACTTCTGGAATATAATTGTAAGGCTTTTATGAGATTTCCTTTTAGGATTAAAGATTTGATTTCAGAATTTAGCAATGAGATCTTGGAATACATGTCTACATTTTTTACCCAAAATTTAATGAGTAAAGCTTAGAATTTTATAAGAACATGATTAGGAAAGTTGGGAAGTTCATGTAAAGAGACTAAAACCAGTGACTGATCCAGTTTCAGGGGTGTTTATGGTGATCTATGGGTGCTAAACTATGATAAAAACTCTTTTTCATTAACGTTTTGGTGTTTCGTGTCCATGTTCCGTTTCACTTAGCGTTTCCTAGTTACATTTTTTTTTAGAAATAACATTTTCCAATGTCGTTTCAGTTTGCGTTTCCGTACAATATAACTACTAAATCCATGTTTCTTTTAGTGTTTTACGTATTAAATAATATTAAAGTCTCATCATTTCTATAGAACCAACCTTATCTTGTAGTTACTCACGAGCTTATTCACAAACTTTACTCGCAAGCAACTTGTTAACTAACCTGTGAAAAACTCATTAATTATGTTCATTTGAAATTTCTGTAACACAAAACCATATAGTTATACTACGGTGTTTTACATTTCCACTGTTATAGAAATACTACTATTAAAAAAAAAATCTAATCAAGTTTGCTAAAGAGTATGTTCATGAGCATTCGCGAGCTTTCAAGCCGAGTTTCACAAATTGGTAGTGCCAATAGGTTGTTCACGAACTTTGCTCGCGAGCAATTTGTTAACTTAATTGCAAAAAAACTCATTAAGTATATTCATTTGAAATTTCTGTAACAAAAAACCACATATTATTATTAAAAAAACTCAAATCAAGTTTGCTCTCGAATGCGTTCATAAACATTATAATCAAACTTCATGAACCTAAAACCGAGCACGCTCGCAAGCTTTTGAGCCGAGTTTCATAGTGCTCAAACTCTGCACGTTTATAAATCGAGTCAAACACGGTCGAGCTTTTATCAAACTAAACGTTGAGCCGCTTATTAGGGGCTCAGCTCATTTTATACAGCCCTAGCCACAGAGAACATAGTGTAAAACATTAATGAAATGGATTTTAATCAGCTTATTTATTTTTCCAATCATTTACAATTTGAGAGAATTTCAGAAGAACCAAATTCAGGCATTAGGTTGAAGCCAAAACATCTAAAAAATGAAATGGATCGATTTCTTCGAATCAGCATGCTGCAATTTTTGTAGGATTATTTGAATGAGATTCTATCGAAAATGGTTTCGTCGGTAGTTTAAGTTCTTTTTTTTTAATTTAAGATGGAAGCTGGAATGGGAAAGGAGACCCCGAACATCCCAACTAAGTTGGCATCTTCCGTCTGTAGTTTAAGCTTTGTCCAGGAGATGCAGCACAATTTACGAAGAACAAAATTGATCTCCAGACCAAAGTTGGATCAGAATACTTCCAATTTGTTACACTTCTTCCACCTGAAACATAACAGTTATAGCTCAGACCATAGTTATCATAATGGTGCGATTCGCGATTCGAATCCTACCATTTGATTTGATTCAATGCTGTTTCGAGCCTGATTCAATGCTGTTTCGAGCCTGATATATAGGGTAAAGCTAAATTATAACAAAATCTTACTATTCGCGATTCAAATAGTACGATTCAGCTCTATGAATCAGCTCTATTCCGAACCGGATCTATAAGGCACATCTAAATTATAACATAATCGGATGTGAATTGTTGGAATTGGTGGTGAATCAGTCGAGTCGGCTGATTCCACCAATTCAGGAAATATGCTCTCTCTCGTGGTGCAACAATAGATGACCAGAAGCAAATTAACTTCATCACCGTTCACCAAAAACTTCAACAACACTAACTACTAAACTCACTCTCCTCTAGTTATCAACTCAAACTAGTTCCATTCCATCATTATCAAGTTGACAACAAGGCAAAAATATGAGTCAGAAACTCAAACTCTCCATCTCCACTAAGTTATCAAACCGAGTCCGATTTTTAAATTAGTTTTATTAGGATTGTATTTGCATTAAATTTGAAATTTAAGCACTGTTATTATAATTTTAGGATTCGAATAGTACGATTCGATTCAGCTCTATTTCGAGCCAGATCTATAGGACGAAGCTAAATTATAACAAAATTTTACGGTTTGCAATTCGAATCATGATTTGATTCGGCTCTATTTCGAGCCGGATCTTCATCATTGTTCATCAAAATCTTTAACAACACTAATTACTACTAGACTCACTCTTCTCTAGTCTAATTGTCATTTATCAAGTTATCAACTCAAACTAGTTCTGTTCCATCATTATCATGTTGATAACGAAGGCAAAAAAAAAAAAAAGTCACAAATTCAACTCTTCATCTCCACTAAGTTATTAAACAAAGTCCTGTTTTTTAATTAGTTTTATTACCATTGCATTTGCATTAGATTTGAATTTTAAGTACTTGGTTAATCTGATTTCTTTTTTACATTAAAATTGCATTTCTAGCTAATATTTAATAATGTTTTAAGTTCAACATGGTAAATATTTTAAGCTTAATGCATCCCTAATCTCTTGTACTTATTTAAAAATATCAATTGCCCTCCTATACTCTTAAAATGTTCTATTTACCCTCTGGATTTGTTTCAAGTGACCTATTAACCCCCAAAAATCCATGTGGCAGAGTAAAAGTTGAAATATGTACACCGAAGAAGTCCAGGGGCAAATAGATCACTTTAAGAAAGTTCGGGAGGCTATTAGGTACCTTTCAGAGAGTCAACAGGTCACCTTAAACAAATTTAAGGGGTAAATAAAACTTTTTCGAAGTACAAGGGGCAATTGACCTTTTTTGGCAAGTACAAAGGACTAAAGATATATTAAGCCAATATTTTATTTTTTATAATATTATGAATTTGAACTTAATCTTACCAATTCGATTCGATTCACGAGATATGATTCACAAAATGAGAATTTCGATGAATCGAATCTCGATTTGACAATTACGACTCAGACAGCCATTCAACAACTTCAAAAACAAAAGTGAAAATTTTAATTGACCTGCGGGAGTCTCATCAATTCAAGAACAGCCTTTTTTGGGGTTAGCTCATTGTCTATGATCCGAGCCACTGCTGTTAAAACTGGCATCTTAACATTATATTTCTGGGCTAATGCAATCACAGCCCCTGCAGTGGAGACACCTTCTGCTACCTACATTGCATAACACAACCATATAGATAAGACAAAATTGGCCAGCAAAAAGTATCAATTCTAGGAAGCAACGACACTGGTGCGGATGCAGGTGCAGGTGCGGCAAACAGCATTCTAAAAAAATATGAGACACAGATATGGTCAGGCCAAATTTATATATATATCATTAACTATAAATAACAACCATAATAAATCATTAATTCAACAAAAAGAAACATTTAATACTTTAAACTACCAAAAGAGGAGTGGCTGCTATATTCCTTTCATTAGCTTTTAATATTTCTTTTTTTATTAGGATTTTGTTTTATTTTTGTATATACCAACCTCTCTTTTTTGCAAAATTATTAAAAATATCCTCATATTCTACTTAATTAACTTAGAAACCGTGTCCCCAAAGTGTCCATGAAGAGTCCCCATTAAAAAATAAATAAAAAGAGGGAACACTTATTTTGGAGTGTCAGGTGCGTGAACCTCCTAGAAATGTTAGTGTCTAACACTCATACGTGAACCTTCTAGAAGTGTCCCCAGAGTGTCCATGTTAAAAAAGAAAAGAAAAAGAGGGGATACTTATTTTGGAGTGTCAGTGCATATCCCCGGAATTTCCGACACTCCGACATGAACCTCCTAGATGTGTCGGAGTGTCCAACACTCATACGTGAACCTCCTAGAAGTGTCCCCGGAGTGTCTCCATTAAAAAATAAAAGAAAAAAAGGGAACGCTTATTTTGGAGTTCGTGTGCATGTCCCCGAGTATCCCCAGAGTGTTCGGAGTGTCCGACACTCGTATGTGAACTTCCTAGAAGTGTCAGTGCTTCCTAGTATCAATCAATTATGCAGATGTTTTCAACCACCTGATTCATTGAAGCCAGTATGTCATCCAGCTTCTCTCCCGAACCAAGACGCATACCAACTGTTTTATTTCTTGATAGATTAACAAAACATGTAAGCATGATATCTCCTGTTCCTGAAAGACCAGTAATTGTTGCAGGCTTGGCACCCATCTTCAAAAATCAAAAGGAACTAACAAAATATTAGAAGAAAAAAGAAAACGGATGTTACAAACGTATAGTGGATCATTATCAATAAAAACAAGTAGACAATTATGGAATTGTAAGAAAATGATAATCAGCAAAGGAAAAGGCATGAATTGAGGATTTTAAATTCTCTTAAGGTTCTAAAAAACCGTAGGTGCTAGTCGGTGGATAGGGCCCTCGAGAATTAATTAGGATTAGTAAGAAAATTAATCGGATTTATATTTTTTATTTATTAATATATAAATTATTATATGAATACAATAAGAAAAACATGTGTTAAGCATGTAAAAATAATAATATAAAGGATAAATAAATTATTAGTCCCCTCCTTTTTACGCAACACACTGTTTAGCTCCACTATTTTGAAAAACACGTTATAAGGTCCCTATCCTTTGTCATTATTAACCATTTGGTCATTCTGTCTTTTTTTTTAGATTTTTAACCGTTATATTTGGCATAAACAGATAGAAAATAACAGAGTAACGTGATCATTTTGTATTGTAATATGGCTATCCTCAAAGTTAAGATATGTTCAGTTAAAAATCTAAAAAAAATAGACAAAAGAACCAAAGAGTTAATATTGATAAAAGATAGAGACATTAAAATGTGTTTTTCAAAATAGGGGGACTAAACAGTGTGATGGGTAAAAATGGGGACTAATAAATTATTTACCCTAATATAAAATAATTTTAATATAGAAAAACATGTATATTTGTGACATATATCCTCAAAAATACGCCAACAACAACATTTAAACAATAATATTATTGAAACAACTCAAACAAATATAATATAATATAATGTGCATAAGTAATATAATTCTCTAAAAATTATGAAACAATGTCCTTAAAGTGTTAAACAATATCATGGAAATAAATAGAGAACATAATTAATCAAAAATTATTTGAAAATAAAAACACAATTTACCCAAAACCATGCGACAATGTTCAAAAATGAATTATAGTAAAGAAAAAAAAATGTTTTTGTTTTTTGTTTTGACTGCCGCTCAGGCGACATCTAAGCGCCCTTCAGGCCGCCTAAGTACTACCTAAGCAGTCAAAAAACGGCCAAGGGTCTAAGTGGGAAAAATTAAAATAGATTCTCAACTTCTTTGAGCGCTCCAGATAGACTTTTTTTTTTATATATAACAGAGATGCAAAATGAAGTGGAATAAGAAATTCAGATAACGTTGTTGATTAGTTTTCCTTTTTTAGCAGCAAGAAATAAAATGACAAAAATCCAGAGCAGACATGGTAGTTCATGCAATTATATACAATTTTCCCTATAACTCTCAATTGGTTCCTTAAAGTTGGAAAAAAGAAATATATCACCAGACCTCATCAAATTATTAGCCAAATTTCACTAAGAAATATACTTAGTGAAACTCAATTTAGTCTATAAAGTTGGTGTCGGTGGCTCAGACTCAGAACAGCTGCAAAAACAGGAAAACTAAATTCCAAGCTACTATCACAAGAATGATTTGGCACTACTATATCTGGCAGGAATCCTCTATTGTATGGAGGCACTGCTCGTCGAAAGGAAACTGCAAGATGGGACTGATGATCCCTCGCTGTGACCCGATCGAGAAAGTTGGCATGAATGTGGGTGGCTCAGACGACCCCACAAGATGCAGAAACAGGGAAACTAAATCCCAAGCTATTAATATTATCAATGACAATATCAGTGTCTGATGCATCATCTTCTTCACAACTCGTCGAAGAGAAAGAGAAAGACGGGACTGTGAGTGAGAAAGGTGGTGTCTGTGGCTCAGACGAAGCTGCAGAAACAGGAAAACTAAATCCCAAGCAATTACCAATGGCAATATCACTGCCTGATGCCTCATCTTCTTCTTCACTACTCGTCGAAGAGAAAGACGGGACTGTGAGCCAGAAAGTTAGTGTCAGTGGCTCAGAAAAAGCTGCAGAAACCAAGGTATTATCCGGTAACATTGGTTTTGCACTGTACCATAATTAGTCAGGATCAAACTTTAGTACAAACAAATTCTAAAAGATGCTATGCATAAATGATACTCTCTCCATTCCTTTTTGTAAGTCATTCTAGCAAGTTAATGACTTATAAAAAGGAATGGAGGGAGTATTATTCATGCATAGCATCTTTTAGAATTTGTTTGTGCTCAAGTTTTAATCCTGACTAATTATGGTACAGGATTCTGCTTCGGAACAGAAGATTCCTCCGCCTACAACTTCCATTGCAAAACCAATGTTACCTGATAATAGCTTGGTTTTTGCAACTTCTTTTGAGCCACTGACACCAACTTTCTCGCTCACAGCCCCGTCTTTCTCTTTGACGAGTAGTGAAGAAGAAGATGAGGCATCAGACTAATATTGCCATCGGTAATAGCTTGGGATTTAGTTTCCCTGTTTCTGCAGCTTCGTCTGAGCCACAGACACCGTCTTTCTCACTCACAGTCCCGTCTTTCTCTTTCTCTTTGACGAGTTGTGAAGAAGATGATGCATCACATTGCCATTGATAATATTAATAGCTTGGGATTTAGTTTCCCTGTTTCTGCAGCTTCTGGGGTCATCTGAGCCACCGACACCCACATTCATGCCAACTTTCTCGATCGTTGGTCAGAGCAAGGGATCATCAGTCCCGTCTTGCAGTTCCCCTTCAAGGAGGGGTGCCTCCATGCAATACAGAACTCCTCCTAATATCCTGCCAGATATATAGTAGTGCCAAATCATTCCGAGTCTGAGCCACTGACACCAACTTTATGGACTGAATTGAGTTTCACTAAGTATGAACTGAGTTGAGTTTTTTTCGACTTTATAGAGTAAATTGGCCTGTGCTTTCACTTGATGGATCATAAAAAATGATGTCATCTTTGTGATTAATGATAGTAAGTTACAAAATAAGTAAGCTACAATAATTTAGCACTTGTAAACCATAAGTAAAGTCTATCTTCCACACTTTCTGAAATAAATGTTCTTGGACACAACCTTTGACATCATAGTTATTAAATGTACATGGCGCACTTAGGCGTTTAGAGTCCTGGAGCCTTGACGCATGACATGACGTATAGCGCACGCCAAAGCGACACAAGCCGTACTTAAAAGAAATTATAGAACTATAAAACTAAAATAAAAATGTTATGAATATTAAATCATGACAATATTCTTCATTATAAATAAATTCTAACATGCAATAAACTCCATATTCTAAATCTACAATTTAATTGTTCAAGTAAATACTAAATCCTAACTTAACTAAATAGCTAACTCTCATCAAGTCTCAAATGTATCACTCAAAGTGTGGTAAGTGGTGTTTCTTCTTTCTCTTCTTTTTTTTTCACTGCTATGCATTATTGCTTTTTTTCGTTGTAATTTTGTAACATTGCTTTTGTGTATGTCTTAAAATTCTTTGTTATTTTAGACACTAGATGTGTCTTTAATCTAATGTTGAGTACTAAACCTATATTTAACTTTTTTAAACCGTATTTAACTCTTTCCGAACCCTATTTAACTCTTTCAGAACCATCTTTCCACATAGGCATGCCATGGCGCGCCTTCTATCAACATGTCTAGGCACAAAAAGCGCACTTAACGCATGCCAGAGTGATAGCGCCTGTGGTGCTAGGCCTAGAGCCTTGTGCGCCATGTGCCAAAGGCGTGCCATGGTGTCGCTATTAATAGCCATGTTTGACAGCATTTTAGAACTATCATTAATAAACAGCTTTTGCATTCATGATCCATGTAATACGATCTCAAGTTTTCTTAAAATAAAGAGTAAATTATGTCTGCTCAGGATGTAGAAAAAACTGGCTAAACAAAAAATAAGAGGTACAACACCTTCGTAGCAAGCCATCGGATCTCCGAGCAACCCTGTGCAACAAGAGCAGCCATAGAATTATTACCGAGATTCATTCCTTCCACAATTCCAGCTGCAATGGCAAGCACATTTTTCAATGCACCCGCAATTTCCACTCCTGTGACATCACTGAATTTTATCAGAGGTTACAAAGTGAGCATATTCACCTGTATTTTGCATATTTTTTCTCAAATTTCCATGTATATAACCGTTAAGTGAAAAGAAAGGGATCTCCAAATTAGATATAAAAATGAGATGGCAATCTAAGCAACAATTTAATTGCCATATGTGGATTACTGCACACTTAACATAATTATACTACTTTATCAAAAGAAATTGTTCCATATATTCCAAGCACTATTATTAGAATCTTATCTTAGCAATTCGAATTGTACAATTCGATTTGATTCAGCTTTATTTCGAGCCGAATCTATAGTTCATATCTAAATTATCATAGAATCTTACTATTCAATTCGATTCAGCTCTATTTCGAGCCAGATCTTTATCACTATTCATCAAAAACTTCAACACCACTAACTACTAACTGACTCTCCTCTAGTTTGATTGTTATTCCCCAAGTTATCAACTCAAACTAGTTAGGATTCCATTATTCTCAAGTTGACATGATTTGTGATTTCTTCCATCTTCTTCACTAAGTTATTAAAAAGAGTCTGATTTGTGAATTAGTTTTATTAGGATTGTATTTGCATTAGATTTGAATTTGAAGTACTAGGTTGATATGATTTCTTTGTAACATTAAAATTGCATTCCCACACTAATATTTGATAATATTTTGAGTTCAACATGGTAGATATTTTATTTTTTATAATATTATGAATTTGAATTGAATCTTACGATGAATCATCATGAGTCATGATTCATAAAATGTGAATTCCGAGTCACGATCAAATCTCGATCACAAAGTCGGGATCTATCGAATAGCAAAGTAATCAGCTAATGTAATTGACTTGATGCACATGTTATACCTCGAAGTGCTGATTCTTAAATGAGAAGAAGCTAGTAGCTGTTGAGCAGCATTTGCCAATTTTTTGTCCTTAGATGCCACCACCATTGCTACAGATATAAAGGAAATGGAAAAAACGGAACATTCAATGACTGAAGAAATTAATGAACTACAAAAGTGCAAACATTACCTGTTGGCAACTTTTTCATTAATTCCAGTGCAAAAGAAGGTCCAGATAGCGCAACAAAAGGCTGGCGAGGATTCTTCAATGCCTGGGGAATAATTTGAGACATCACCCTTAATGTATTAAGCTCTAAGCCTTTGCTAAGAGATATAAAAGGCAAGCCAGGATCAACAAATTCTGCAATCCCTTCAAGCAATGATGAGCTGAACTGCAATAAAGTTTCAAAAATATATCCCCAAATCAGAATTATAATATAGACATCGGAACTTTATTTCTAAAACATATCCTTCAAACAGAAACAGAAAGGGAACTGATATGTACGCAGACACGAAAAACAGAAACGCTACTAAAGAGGAGTGTTTGTGCAACATAGCATGAGACAAACAAAGAGGAAGAATCAGAAGACCTGAACAGGCACAGCATGGAGGCAATAGTCTGCACCAAGTAGAGCAGCTTTAGGATCAGTGGTGGCAATTACATTATCCGGCAGCTTGTACTCCGAGAAGTATTTGCTGGTAGCAAGGAAGTTATACCAACGCTGAAGCTTATAAGTAAATAATAGTAGGGGAGTTAATACGGGTTGGTCACTGAATTTTGGTGTGTGTCTCAAAATGATCACCGAACTTCAATTTGTATCAATAAAATCATCCCACTTTGGTTTTTGTTTCAATAAAATCACTTCAGATAAAAAGGACTACTGGATTAAATGTAGTAATGTGTTTTTCTTTGTATTCGGATTTCACTACTATATTTGTTTTGGTGTTAACTACTGTTTTTGTTCTGCAAATTTCACTCACAATTTATTCCAATCAGCAAACTTGTGTTGATCATGGATGTAATAACAAGGATTTGGTGTCTCTGAAATTCCATCACTTGTTTGTATTCCGATTTCACAATTTATTAACTACTGTTTTTATTTTGCAAATTTCACTAGCAATCTATTCCAATTAGCAAACTTCTGTTGATCATGGATGCAATAACTAGGATTTGGTGTCTCTGAAATTCCAGCACTTATGTTTGTTTTGGTGTTAACTACTGTTTTTGTTTTGCAAATTCAAACTTCCGTTGATCATGAATGCAATACACAAGTTGGATGACTTTATTGAGAAAAATTAAAGTACAGTCACCATGTTGAGACAAACACCAGATTGAGTGATCAATATTGCATTTAACCCGAGTTAATACAGAGAAAGTAAGAACTGAAAAGTACCAATTAATGTGGTTTTCATTGATAGATTCACAGACTACAGAATCACGCAAAAGCATATGAACCTCCAAATCAGCCTTTCTATTAGCAACATGAGCAGCCATTGCAGTACCAAAGGATCCTCCCCCAAGCACCACTACCTACAAAGATATAAATCATCACATACAAAATTTCAAATCAAAACACCTTTCTCCGATTCTAGGGCACAAAATAAATTCAAAATAATAAATTCAATCGACGAAAAGTAAAGCGAGAGACCTTGTTAGTGCGTTCGAGAACATCAGTCCTGTTCCTAGAGCGCCAGAAATTGGACCAACGGACGAGCTTCTCCCAGGCTAATCTAACGACTTTCCGTCGATCACGAGAACGGTCAGGATACGTAGTCAGCGAATTGAGATCCGTAATTTTATCATCCGGGATGTTCGGAGGAACGGATGAAGCAGAGCAACTGATAGAAGTGGTTCTGGCGGAGGAAAAGAGTGAATGGTTGCCGTTGAAAAATGGCGGTGCTTCTAACAGCACTGCCATTGATTAGTATGTCGAGAAGTGAAGTAAGACGAATTTTGAGAAAGAATGAAAGAAAGGGAGGAGGTAGAAGAAGGAGGAGGAGGAGGGCGCGTGATTCTCGCTATCCCTGCCGCCATATCTATCTCGTCTATGAGTATCGTCTCACTTGTTCTTTGGCCCAATAGCAACATGGCCACGTGTCATCGGATTCTGGCCCAAACAAAGTTAACGGATTTCTGAAGGGAAATTACAAAACTGGGCCAAATTAAAGGTCAGTTTACATATTAAGACTCATTTGAAAACAATTTACATATCTAGACTGTTTTATTATGAATTACCCATAATACCTTTCATATATATATAACAATTTAGCCAAATTATCTTTCTTCTTTATCTCTCTCTTCCTTTCTTGAAGTTAGATTGGAATCTTTCGTTTTAATATATCAATCCAAGATCCAACATTTTCATATAAGTTATGTTAATTTCACATATATAAATCCCTTTGAACTTGTTAGTTTTGTGTTTTTGAAGTTAGAAATTTAAAAAATTTGTATTTGAAGTTAGTTTTGGATAACCCGGTACGCGGATCACAAACTGCGAAGATTGATTACATTCTGAACACATAACTACATTTGCAAATTCTGCGAATTCGTATATTTATGATATGCGATGACCGTTGTAGACACTGAGTCGGAGGACCTGTGACGAAAACCTGAAAACAAGACGGTTTAAGCGATTGATTCCGAAAGTTTTGAAAAACAAAAAAAAATATAAAGAATAACAAGCGTATAATAAGGAAAGAAAATTACGGCGGGTCGCTGTTGCCGGTAAGGTGGCTCGCGTATGCTTAGCGGCATGGCGCGGGTGCTTAGCGGCATCCGGCGCGCGGTCGACAATGGTCGAACGCCCGCTCGACGGCACAGGACGTGCGCTCGGCGTCCGTCGGACGCATGCGTCCAACCACGAGTGGCACGTTCTCGACGTCCGAGCAACGCCCGAGTCTGATAGCGCGGGGCACGCTCTCGTTGGCCACTGAGCGTGCGCACCCGACAGCGCGGGGCGCGCATTCGGCGGCCGCAACGTGTGAGCGTCCGACGGCGCGGAATGCGCGCTCGGCGGCCGCGGGGCGCGCGCGCCCGACAGAGCGAGGCACGCCTCGGGGGTCGTCGGGCGGGCGTCCAACCGCGTCGGACAAACGCCCAACGAGCGTTGGGCGAGCGCCCAACGTTGGTTGGGCGCTCGCCCAACAATGTTGGGCGGTAGCCCAACTTAGTGTTGGGCGGTAGCCCAACTTAGTGTTGGGCGGCCGCCCAACAAGCCTTGGGCGGCCGCCCAACGACTTTGGGCGACGCCCAATTTTACTTGGGCGTCGCCCAAAGTTCCGGGATCCGTTTCCCCATATAAGGGCACGGATCCCAATGCAAAGAGGAGGAGGATTTTCTTGGAGCCTGTCTCACTCTAAACATTTTTAGAGAGAGAGAGAATTTTTTTGAGAAAAATATTTTTTTTCTCAAAAATTTCAAATTTACTAAAGTTCAATTTTTACTAACAGAATATAAAAAAACGGAAGATCGTGGTTCGTGGAATCAATCGGCTTCGACTGTCAGATACCTAATTTAAGGTATTATCCGAAGACTAGACTCTCTTTATTTTATTTTATTTTATTTATCTTCTTCTTCTATTTATTTTTATGTTATAGTTTTCATTTATTTAGTTATTCATTTATTTTGTCACGTTTTATTTAATTAGCATATTTATTTAATTTTCGTTTCGTGTTGAATAAAATTCGGTTTTGTGTTAAAATAAAAAACCTCGTTTTGATATCCCAATACGAACTGTGATCCGATAAAAAGGTAGTTCGGGTATCGAAAACGTTGTAATTATAAGTTTTTAATTTAAAAAGAAATTTTCAAATAATGTTTTAAAATAAAAACATCGTTTTAGGAACTTCCGTTTTCGACTATGATCCATTTTTGGTAGTTCGGAAATCCAAAACGATTGAATCAGATTTAATTTAAAACTTTTGAATAAATCTGGAAAATATTGGAGTGCTGCTGTAATTTGCCATTTCTATCACTAAATGCTGTTTACCGACGGATTTTCCGTCGGTAAATCTGCTGGAATGTAAAAAATGCTGTTTTGGTCCCTGTTTCTTAACTTTTAAGCTTTTGGTCCTTTATATATATATGTATAGTTATGTAATATATACTTTTAAATTATTTTTAAATACTTTGTACATATATTTATTTAATGTGTCTATATATTATTTTCAATTAATTAGACTTAATAAAGTATATACATATATATAGATTTTTCTTCTCATTTCATTTAAGTTATATTGGGTCTTATTTTAAAATATTATTTATTTGGGTTTTTGAGGTAATTAATTAGTAGACATTTAGAGGATAATTAGGAGTCATTTTAATGTTTAATGTATATTTGGGAAAGTCATTTTCTATATATTACAATAGTCATTTTGGGATATAGAGTTTATTTTCTTATTAACAATGAATTTCGTTTATTATTTTACATGTTTATATTATTTTCTATATATTTAGTATCTTTCATTTTCATTATTATTTATATATTTAGCTATTGAGTAGCATCTTTTACTTGGTTTTCTAAAGTTATATGTATATCATTATTTTTAAATGAATGTATATATATATGCTTATATTATTTTCTTTATTCTTTGGGCCATTTAGGGGTCCATGTGTCAAATGGGCTTTATTTGGGAGTGAATTTTGGTTCAAATATGTTTATTATTGTAATTATAATAAGTAGAGAATCCATTAAGGAAAAAGGGGGAAAATAAATCACAAAAAGAGTTTTCAATTTAATTATTTAAATTAAAGATTTTTTAGAGATTCTTAATGTAAATAAATAGTGTTTTCTTGACATTTCAAATCGTTTCTTAAAACATCACGCTTTAAAACCTTAGTCCGTTCCAAACGACGGATTAAGCGAGCCTTGTAATTAAAATCGTTTTCATTGTAAATAACAGAGTTTTGAATCGTTTTCTTAAATGATTTGTACAAAATAAAATTGACTTGTATGTTTAACCACGTTTTCTTATCAAAGGTTTCTTTATCTCAATGTTTTCAAACACTCGAGTCGTTCCAACGGCGATTCGGGTAAACTTCATCAAACGGGGTTTTAAAACGCACTTAAATCGTTCCAACGGCGATTAAGGTGCGAACCATGTAAATAAACTCGTTTTGGGGGAATAAGTTAGTGTAGAATAAACACACGACATGACTTTTAAATACGGTTGTAAATAAATCACTTCTTTCGCCCCCCTCTCTGTGTATGTATAACATAAATGGGTGATTCTTTACTAATATGGCTTTTCAATAATATATGCTCAAAACGGTTTCAAAAAAAGAGAAAGAAAAGGGTTTCAAATGAATTTTAAACTTAAAGAAGTATACGATTAGTCCGTTATCGCCTAACATGCTGAGTAGGAGGCCGGTGGTTCATAACCGGGCGATGTCGGGGTCCCTAGTAGCCTTTCTCCGGAAAGGAGCTAGCCTTCTCGGCTCGTACCTAAGTTTCCCGAACCCACACCGGTCTCCCGCAAGGGATCGGTGTTCATTTTCCCATTCGTGGGTGGCGACTCTTCCATATCTCCGAGCTCCGGTCCTACCGAGCAGCTTGATTCCACGATTGGTTGCTATCGGCGCCAATCACCGCTTACGTCGCCATGAGGTTGTCCACCCCCCGGTCCGCCCGGGAGATTAGGCCGCGGCACCTCGTCTAACAACCGTGAATTCACAGTTTAATGATATGCGAAGATTGCGAAGTATATGTAATTTGTTTGCTTTGTTTGTTTTAGTACACTGTTTGACACTATCTTTTGGTTTTCTTGTTATTTATTTTTGGTAGCAGTATATTAACTGGCCATTTATTATGTGTGATCATGTGGAATGGCCAATTGAAAATCATTGGAAAAATCATGACTTACGAGTGGAGTGAATCGAAGTTGCTTCGGCTGTCAATGGAAATCAACTTTGAAATGCTTCAAGAGAGAGTATACACTTCTACACGTGTTGATTCAACATCATTTGAGGTATGTATGACTATGCAAACTACATACGGTCCAAACAAAGTTCCTGGGATAATAGTTCTGATTGCTGATTCAAGTGATGTTGAGTGTTTCATAGAGTATTGTCGGATGAATTCAAGCGATGTTATCCCACTATATGTTAATTTTGAATCACGAACAATCCAACCGCGAGCTATGAAGATAGAGAATGTTATTCAATCAAGTTGTGATGCCACCATTGAAGTGGACACAACCGCTGAAGTAGACACAACCATTGAAGTCCGAACTCATCGGCCAGGAAAAGAAAAGATCATTGATTTTAACCTTGCATCCAACCTTGATTTAGATGATATTAGCTCGAATCTGATTTTTTTTTCGGAAGAAACAACGTACGAAGAAGACATTTGGGGTCATTTTGACACCGAAGAAATGGTAAACGAAGAAACGGTAAATGATGAACAACATATCCCTCAGAAACAATCTCATCATGAAGTTATGTATCGGTAACTATATATGAGGCGGATGATGAATATAAAAGATAAGAAAGAGGACCGATCCATTTCGATGGCTCCCAGATATCCAAATTAATTGCATTTACCAAAATACAAATCCAAATTAATTCTCGACTAATTCAACCCGACTGACGTTTTTTACAACTTTGATCTCTAGGTGATTGGATGAGAAAGAAAAACAACAATCATGATGATCAGCATGGCCATATGCCAGGGCCATAGCCATAGCCAGGGGAGAAAATGGCTTGTTTTGTTGTGTCTTTCATAGCTAAAAGACATGGGAGTGGGAGAAGGGTGTACAAAGAGCTCTCCCGCATAGGACCTCAAATTTAAGGGGGCCCAATTTTTTTTTATTATACAAATTTAAATAAATTATTGTTATTTATTATTATGTGAAAAAATAAGTGAATGTTAATTTATCCAGAAAATTAACGCTCTAAGAGTCGTAAGGGGTCCAATTTTTTTTATTGTTATTACACAATATCTAATTTAATTATTTAATTATATTTATAATGCTAAAAAAAGTTAAAAGTATTTTGGTGTTTCATTTTATTTTATTTTTTGGTAACAAAGGAGGGCCGAGCCCAGAGCAAACAGAAAGAAAACTAAAAGTTGATATTCCGGCGTGTGGAACGTCCAAGCCGATCCACACTCAGAATATCCTGGAGGCCTACAGGAGGCACATCACACTCGTGACGACCCAAAGAACAAGATCCTGCAAAGTTCGCCATCCAGTCAGCAGCCTTATTACATTCTCTAAACACATGAACCAACCTAACCTCCCAACACCTCAAACGAAGCTCTTAACACTTCTTAATTGACCAGGCGTACGGATGGTGCACTCCGCTCAACCCTAGTATGACATCAAGGAGGGATTCATGCCTAAGTAAATGCCCCAAAGTTCAGCAAGCGTGGCCGTACAGACACCAAGATTAACCAAGAAACCACCTTTCCAATCTCCATGATGATCACGGATCAGGCCTCCTACTGAGGCATACCCGGAATTCCCTTTGCTAGCGCCATCAGAATTAATCTTCACCCATTCAGGTTCAGGGGGAAGCCAACTTATCCAGATTAGGCTCTTATCTGACCCGCCTTTAACATTAAGCAAAGCTTGCGCCTATTTGAGCTCCACAGCTCGGTCGGCAATGAACAAAGCCTTGTTATCCGGGGGTCTCTTATTTGAAAATATTCTCTCATTCCTCCATTTCCAGATCCACCAAACTCCTTGAGCAAAGATACTCGACCACGGTGCTCACCTAATAACCGTCTCCTGGTTCAGATTGGTCTGCAGCCAATCCGCCTCACTAATTCGGAAGAACAAGTAAATGCTTCGACTTGGGACCAGCTCGTACCAGACAGCCTTTGCTTCCCTATAGTCACGTAAAACATGGATCTGGGTCTCTACCTTCCCGCAAACCAGACACGCCGGAGAAGCAGCTAAGTGCTGTTTCCAACGGAGCTCGTTACAGAGAATTCGTCGATGAGCCACTAACCAGAAAAACGCACGCACTCTTTTCAGGGCAGCGAGATTCCAAATGAGTTTCCAGTCTTTTCTTTCCTCCATCTCAGATCTACACCGTTGTAAGCATCGCAGTCCCGATGCCACTGTATACGATCCAGACGTCAAAAACTGCCAATACCAATCATCTCCATCTGTTTTCTCAAGAAGAATGACTAGTGAAGCGAGCTCTAGCTGACTTGTGTTAGGCAGATACGGTTGGAGGCTATGCCAGTCCTAAGAATACCCTTGCCAAAAGTCAGCAACTTTCAGATTCATCAAACTTGCAGGGATTGGGTTGATGGCAAAATTAATTAACGGTTCAGAACCGCACCAGATATCCGTCCAGAAGCTAGTGGTCTTACCATCAAAGATAACCCTCCCTGAGAAGAGCAGCTCCAGCAATAATACCCTTCCAGGTAATTGATTGAGAAGCCCTGCTCATGAACATAGACATGTCATTCTGAGAAGCACAGTATTTTTTTCGCAGAATTTTAACCCAAAGAAGATCAGATCTTATTAGCATCTTCCATGAGAGCTTTCCTAACAAAGCCACATTAAACTCCCTGGAATTTCTCATTCCGAGCCCCCCTCGCTTCTTAGGAAGGCATGCCATCTGCCAGGAAATAAGGTGGATTTTCTTACTACTCGAAGATGACCACCATAGAAATTTCATGTTTTCAGAATCAAGCCGGGAGCAGATGCTGCTAGGAAGTAATGTTGATTGCATAGAATAGGCCGAAATTACGTTAGTTACCGATTTGATCAAAGTGATTCTTGCTGCAAAGGAAAGGTTCTTCGACTTCCACCCCGACAACCTGAGCATCACTTTATCTACAATGTGCTTATAAGTTTCCCTATTAACTCTCGAATGGATAAGGGGCATTCCAAGATAAGTTCCAAGATTCTTGGTTCGTTCAAACCCGAGAATGTCACAAATGCCACGACTCACCATGTTTGAAACATTAGGCGAAAAGAAGACTCACGATTTAGAAAGGCTGACCTTTTGACCAGAGCAATCGGCAAAGAAATTCACAATGTTCTTGATTGTCACAGCCTGGGGAATAGAAGCCTCAGCGCATATGATGATATCATCAGCGAAGAAAACATGGGATAAGGTAGGCCCAGCTCTCGATAACCTCAACGGCTTCCAATTTTGACAAGTGATCGCATCTTCAATCATATGATTCAAACGCTCTAAACACAGAACGAACAGGTAAGGTGACAGCGGGTCTCCTTGCCGGAGCCCACGAGTCGGAGTAAAGCTGGGAAGTTCTTCCCCATTCCAAATAACCCTCATTGAGGTTGCAGCAATGCAGTTCATAATAAGGGTAACCCGATTCTCTCCTAACCCCAGAAGTTCAAGAGTTTGACGGAGAAAATCCCAACTAATTCTGTCATAGGCTTTTTCGAGGTCAAGTTTGAGAATCATACCTCCAATGCGGCCTTTTTTCTGTCTCAGGGAATGGATAGCCTCTTGAACAAGGATCACATTATCAGTAATGTTCCTCCCCGAAATAAAGCTGCTTTGGGTAGGGCTGACAACACTACTCAAAAGGGGCTTTAATCTGTTAACAATGCATTTTGTAACAATCTTGTAAAGGACATTGCATAAGCTTATTGGGCGGAATTGGAAAATATATTCCGGGCATTGCACCTTGGGGATAACCGTAATTAAGGTTTCATTCAGCTCTGGCTTCAGGAACCCCGAGTTTAAGGCAAGTAGAGCCACATAACACATCTGTTGACCCATGAAATGCCACATTTTCTGAAAAACTCCAGCTTGGTAGCCATCAGGTCCAGGTGCTTTAAGCGGAGCCATCTCAAAAAGAGCATTTTTAATCTCAGAGGTATCAAAATTCAAAGCCAGTCTCTCCAGATCCTCTCTCGCAACATCTGGAAAGGAGGTCAGCGTGTGAAGTTCCGGTCTTTGGTCATCCTCTTCAGAGTAAAGATGGCTAAAATAGGTATGGACCAGCTCTTTAATCGTTGCAGCATTCCACGTCCACACCCCGTTCTCATCTCGAAGCCTTGCCACTTTATTTCGACGGCGTCTAATGAGCGTTGAAAGATGAAAGAAAGAGGTGTTACGATCTCCGAATACCAGCCATTTGACTCTAGACTTCTGGTACCAAAAAATTTCCTCCTGCTGTAGAATTACATCAATCTCCTCCTGAAGTTGTCGTTCCAATTTTAATAAGCCTCTTGTAACCCGATCAGCTAGAGCCTTCTGAACACCAGCTAGTCAACCAAAAGCCCCTTTTTTGCGGGTGGCAATGTGGCCAAAAATGTTCTAATTCCAATCCATCAGCCTCGGAGTCAAACGCTTCAGTTCTTCACAAATGTCGCTCTCAGGCTTCCAATCAGACATAAGAAATTTAGAGAAGCTTTCATGCATCAGCCAGGCAGCTTGGAAACGGAAGGGCCTCTGCACATCAGTGATTGGAGTAGTATAGTAAGAGATAAGGATTGGACAATGGTCAGACTTGTTCCGAGGTAAATGGCGTACTGCAGCCTCGGGGAACAAGAATGTCCAGCTAAAGTTGCATAACGCACGGTCAAGTCTGCAAGCCACCCTGGTTCTGGGGGAAGACCCTTTATACCAAGTGAAACGCAGGCCCTGAAACTCGAGGTCAATGAGATCCATACGGTTAATCCAATCAAAAAAGAAAGAACATCTGTCTAAGAGTCGTCTAGAGCCACCTTGCTTCTCTTCTGCCATTTTAATACAGTTGAAGTCTCCCAGTATCACCCATGGCCCAGTTACTTCCTTTTTGAGATTCACCATCTCATCAATGAACAATCTTTTGAAGCTCATTTGGGGACGCACATATACAAACGTAGCCTCAAAACATCTCCCCCGAGAAGCTTCATCCATCATACTAACCTTGGTGTGTAAAAACTGCCTATTCTCCCGTAAGATCGTAATGCTAACCCGATGACTGAGCCAAAACACCCAGATGCCTCCACTAAACCCCTCAGTTTCCACAATAGCAAAATTATCGAACTGGAGCTGCCGAGCAAAGGTCGTGGCTCGCGACCCCGGGAGCCTGGTCTCTAGAAGAACAAAGATATCAGGACAATGAACTCTAAGTAAATGTTTACAACTTCTCAGGAATTCAGTGCCCCCAGCACCGAAGCAATTCCAAGAAATAATACTCATCATAAAAATGAATAACAAGAACGGACTAGGCAACACCTAGAATTAACGTGGAGCTTAGGTAGCCCCGTTCACATTAGCCTTATCAAGGCTAGTCACTTTTGGATCGAGTGTCAATTGAGTCGTATCAAAACCCGTGGGATTCCCGTTATTCGAAGAATTCACCATTGCACCATCCTTCTCTATTATACGCAGACCACGCCCATCCGCAGGGGATTTCTCCTACCCTCCGATGCTATCAGCACGACTCCTCTTTGTGCGGTTTGTAATCCTATCATTGGCTTCCAAATCCACAGATGGATTAGCTACACCAAATTGAAGACTAGCAAATTTATTTTTGTTGGTGAAGTCCCTGAGAGTACTAGTAATACTAACTCCCGACGATTTCTTTCCATGTCGGCCTAAGCTAAGGGGGTGATTCTTTGACATGCTAGCTTTCGCTGAGAACACCTTAGAACCTGACATCTCCACATGTTTCCCTCTATCCGATTGTTTCGCTGTAGAGACAAAAGGAGGGTCAGTTCCGAACTTAGTTTAAATAGTATTAGGAGCTTTCATTTTGGTTTATGGTGTTGCTTCCCTCACCCCCACCCCTTGGGCTCTTAGTGCATAGCATCTTTTTAGCACCATCATCCATGGTCCGTAATCCTACACCTTTTCACCCTCAGCATTCTCAGCCACCGTCCTGTCTAGTTCTATATTACTCGAGATCAAACCTTCCTCAGCTTGAATGTTCACATTCGAAGGTTGACTAACAGGTGGGTCAGCAGGGAAGATACTAGGAAGGGAGCAGCTAGTTCTGGAGTGTCTATAACATCCACATCTTGTGCATGCCACGTGAAGTCCTTCGTATTCAACACGGTATGAAATTCCATTAATTTCAAACTCTGCAATCAGTGGCTTCAGTAAGTCTACTTCAATACACACCCTAGCAAATTTACCTCTCGATGCTTTAATAGTGTTTTGATCCACCTTGACTGCTTTGCCAATGGAACTTGCAACAGCCAAGATGAAATTTGCTTCATAGAACTATACAGGTAGATCAGGGAATCTAACCCACACAAGGGTCGATGCTATCGTAGCTGTTTCTGTAACAAAGTTCGATGACCAGGTTCGAACCGAGAGATAATGCCCCTGAATCATCTATGGTCCTTGTTGGATCACTCTTTCCCTGTCCTCCATGTCATGAAACTGTACAAGATGGAAGCCGTGTCCAACATCCATAATATCCACCTCACCATGCGGCTGCCAGAGTTCCAAGGCACGCTTACGTAGTGCAATATACCCCAAGTTCTTTCCCAAAATCTTAACAATAAGATCTGTTTTCCATGGTTCAGCCCATTCATCAAGTGTCTGGGATCTGATGGTAAAACTTGGTTTCAAAGGGTTAGCATACGATACCAGAACTGTACCATCCACAATCAAGTCCTTGCGCGTAAAGGTTGCTTCCGCTGTCTTCTTTCCAATCAGGGAGTCGCGATACGATTGAAAAACCAGATCCATGGTAGTGTCGTAACCTCCTCCGGCGTCCGGAGGTTTCGCACCTGGTGCAGACATGTCCGAGTGAAAACGATTACAAAAGCAACGAAGAAAACAATCACAGATTGCAAGATAAATAAAAGTTAAATCTTATTATTAATTATTCGTTGATTATTGTATCTGGAATTGATTTAATAATTTTCCTTTAGTTATATCCCAAGGCGGCAGCGGTAGCGAACCGACGACGGCAGCTGCGCACCAACCTAAACAGAACCGCTGCTTCACACAGATAGAGTCGCGGTTCGACAGCAACTAGGAAAACGCGTCGACGCCACACACCACAGGAAGGAGGCGCGGACGGTCGGCCGGCGAGAGAGAGAGAGAGATCTGCGACACAGATCAGAAAAAACGCGAGAACTAGAAAAAAAACAGGGGATCCGACACAGCGGTGGCGAGAGGGAGACGGTTGCAGAGAAGCGGCAGCGAGAGGCGGAGGCAGAGGAGCGACGACGAGAGGCGGCGACAAAGGAGTCCCAAGCAAAACCCTAGCGGAGCGTCACTTTTGGACGAAGAAGAAGGAGCGAGCGTCACTGTGTTTCATTTTATAGAAACATCATTATTATATGAAAGTATTAATTTTTTTAATGAATAGGACCCATTTTTTTTCATTTAGCATAGGGTCCAAAAAAAAATGTTTAAGACGGTCTGTTAAACGGGTTGGGAGATTGCTTGTTTGTGGGTTTTTACCCTCTTGTGCACTGCTTTGGTTTGGATCATCACATGCATCTACACCATCATCATAGACATTTTCATTGATATAATCTTACTGCTTAATTGCTTTCTATTTCATATATTTGCAAAGATTTGATTTTGTACTTTTGTATAATATTGGGTGTGGAGGTGCTAGCTAGGTCTTAAATATTAGGGGTGACATGTCTCTTAATTTAAAAATGGGTTAATTACAAATCTAGCCCAATTAAGAGGGGCCTTTTACATATCTAACCCACTTTGCTTCCATCTTACCAAATTAGACACTTTCAACCATTTTGGACAAACTTACACTTAGTTCTATTCAATCATCGATCTTCTTCTTCTTCTTCTTCTTCTTCTTCTTCTTCTTCTTCTTCTTCTGGTTCTTCTTCTTCTTCTTCGGTTCATCTTCTTCAATTTCTGATACCAATCATTAACGATTTTTGAGATTATTGACGTATTATGTTCAATTTCCCGTAGAAATGGTATGTTTTTTAGCTTATACGCTTGCTTTTCTCGTTGGTCTTGCCTCTTTCTTCATCTGTAATGGTATCGTTTCAATTTCCTCTATTTTCCACAATTTTCCTCCATTGCTGTCGCATTTGTGACGAAATTTGTCGCATTTCGTCACAAATGCGACAACAGTTGTCGCATTTGTGACGAAATACGACAGCAATGGAGGAAAATTGATAAAAATTGTGGGAAATAGAGGAAATTGAAACGATACCATTACAGATGAAGAAAGAGGCAAGACCAACGAGAAAAGCAAGCGTATAAGCTAAAAACTTACAATTTCTACGGGAAATTGAACATAATAGGTCAATAATCTCAAAAATCGCTAATGATTGGTATCAGAAATTGAAGAAGATGAACCGAAGAAGAAGAAGAAGAAGAACCGGAAGAAGAAGAAGATCGATGATTGAATAGAACTAAGGGTAATTTTGTCCAAAATGGTTGAAAGTGTCTAATTTGATAAGATGAAAGCAAAGTGGATTAGATATGTAAAATACCCCTCTTAATTGGGCTAGATTTGTAATTAGCCCTTTAAAAATCTTGAGTTCAAGTCTTAATTTATGCAACCAGTGGCAGAGCCGGGATTTAATATTAGGGAAGCTAATTTTAGTCCTTAAGTAGGGCGGTAAGAGAGGAGCAGACTTCGACTCCTGGCGGCACGGTGAATGGAGAAATCAAGTCGTAATACATTTTTAGTTCATTGTACTTATGAGAATAGTAAATTGTACTTTTATATTTTAAAAGCTTCGACTTAACTTGTGAACTTGCTGAAAGTGATTGTTGATCTTTAAAAATCCACGTGGCCCTTGAACAAGTTGATATCCATATATTTAAACAAGTCGAGCAATGGAATAAATTAGACTTAAAGTGTTATTTAGCTACTAACATATTAAAAAATTTATCACTTGGTTCATGGTCTATTATTTGGTTACATTTGTCTATGGAGTTATACCAATTGGTAAAATTTCATCCAATTTGAATTTAGATTTGACAAAGCCGATATCCTCTGAATATGTGGTGATATTTTGACATATGTATTTGATACATCGCACGTCTTAAAGTTTATTTGTCATATCTATTTTTTTATGTGAAAATAATTAATTAAATTAAAAAAATCCCTAAACTAAAATTTATAAAGTCTTAATATAAAAACATCGTCACATGTTAATAGGATAATAGTGCCGTTAAGTTTTTATCCAAATTGGATGAAATTTGTGATAGGTCATGAACTAAGTGTGACCAAATAATAGATCATGAGTCAAATGATAAAATTTTGGATAGGTGAATGCCAATTAGTGGGAAAAAGTAAGGGCCCGTTTGTTTTACATGCTGTTTGCTGTTGATGTTGTTGTTTCCTGTTACGGTTTGCTGTTGCTGTTACGGTTTGCTTTTGGAAAAAGCTGCTTTTCCAAAAAGCAGAGATTTGCTGCTAAAAGGCTGCTTTTTTCGAGTGTAAAAGGCAAACATGAGATCACTAACCAAATACTTAATAATGCTTTTCAGATGTAAAAGGCAAACAGGAGATCACTAACCAAACACCTAAAACTCTCCCTAAGTAAGCTTACGGGGACAAATAAGCCACTTAAGAAAGTTGAGAGATTAAATATGTCAATTTAAGTAAATTCACAGAGTAATAAGATGTTTTTAAATTATAGAGGGAAGTTGAATTTTTTAAAAAGTACAAGGACTAAAAATGTTCTAAGCCAATAATCAATATTATAGAAAGTCATCAGATCTATCACAAGTCCCATTATAAGAAACGCGGCACTGGCGATATTCAGACGCTAATCAGTCGCAAACAGAAATTAGCGACTGCATTTATACAGTTGCTAAGTCGCTACTAACTAAATTTTGCAACAATTTTTCAACTAAACAGTCACAAAGTAATCAGTAATTGAGATTTTAACAAATTCATAATCAATTACATCCCTAAAACTATTAATTAATTAAAATTACATCCCTAAATTTTCAGGATCTGCAGATTAAGTCACTTCTCATCAGTTTCTTCACATCTGATTGTTTAAGTGGCTTCAGCATAAACATTTGAGCTCCCTCCTCTAAACACCTGCACAAAAAGAAAACTTTATAATCTGTGATTATAAATATTAATTAAGTAGTTCGATTCGCGGATTGGGATCATTACTCGTTGATTCGAGTCGGAATGTTCTCCGATGACATTATCACCACCGGAACTTCCTTCATCATTGATGATTCCTGCTTTCAAGTAACAGCAAATGCACACATCAAGATCAAGACTTTTCCTTGCATTTCACAGAAATCTGCGTCGATTCTAAAATACCCCGACACAAATACTAGTTTTCATTGTATTTCTGTCGGTCTCCAATTGACGACTGACACAAATGAATACCGACGCAAATGAGCTATTTTCCGGGTAAATTAGATACATGGTGTATAACTTTTGTCATATTTCACATTTTGGTGTACAACCTTCAATTTTGCACATAAAAGTGTACAACCTTTTGGTGAGCTCCCATTAAAGTGTACAGCTGGTAATTGTGACCGATCAACGCGCCACGTCAGCAATTTGACATCCTTAAAATTCAAAAATTGATCGGTCCATACGCCACGTCAGCAATTTTAACTTTTATGGAGGTCAAATTGCTGACGTGTCACGTTGACTTTGTGTTCGCATGTCATATTTACCGGCTATACACTTTAGCGTAAGTTGGAGATGTGGGCTCCTTTGAACTAGCTTTTCTCTTCTTTCATGTTTACATGACAAAGGTTGTACACCATGCATGTAATTTACCCGCTATTTTCCACTAGTGATATATTGCGCGATGCAAATACTAATTTTCATTGCATTTTCATCGGTCTCTAATTGACGACCGACACAAATGAATTTTGTTTAGCATTTGTGTCTCTTTTATTATGGAACGACGCAAATAAGGCGACATAAATGAATTATTTTCCACTAGTATTTACATTGCACGACGCAAATACTAATTTTCATTGCATTTCCGTTGGTCTCTAACTGATGACCGACTCAAATGAACTTTTTTCAGCATTTGCGTCGCTTTTATTCCGGATCAGCGCGATTAAGGCGACACAAATGAGCTGTTTTCCACTAATGATTACATTACATACCTTAATTTTTTTGAGGAGTTCATAGCCGGTCATTCCCGGCATACAATAATCTGTGATTATCAAATTCACCTTTGAGACCTGCAAATGACAATAGAAAAAACACAATTCATTCTCCGAAAACGTAATTAGACCCGATCGATCATTTTTTTCGGGTGCAAATCGCTTACATTGCTATTTGTATCATCATTTCCCAATCCTAGATACTCAAGTGCCCTTATCCCATTCTCTGCTGTTGTCACTGCAGAAATTATGATGAACATATCAATAAAAAATAGTACTAAACCGTACTTGAATCGATGCGAGATCTCGAGTTCGAGTCCTTAAAACGAGATACTCATGTGTGACGGAAATGAAATGAAATAGAGAAAGAGATATATGTATGTACATTGATTATATACCTTTTGCAAGAAGAGTTTTTGAGCAAATTTTCCACGATTTTTCGGTCAATGAAAAATAGTACTAAACCGTATCTCGAATCAATGGGAGATCTCGAGTTCGAGTCCTTAAAACTAGATACTCAACCTCCCGTGTGACGGAAAAAAGAGATATATGTATGTATATTGATTATACCTTCGCAAGAAGAATTTGTAGGCAATTTTTCGACGATTTTTCGGTCAATAAAAAATAGTACTAAACCATACTCGAATCAATGGGAGATCTCGAGTTCGAGTCCTTAAAACTAAATACTCAACTCTCCTGACGGAAATGTAATGAAATAAATTACACCTTTGCAAGAAGAGTTTTTGAGCAATTTTTCGAAGATTTTTCGTCAATGAAAAATAGTACCAAACCGTACTCGAATCAATGGGAAATCTCGAGTTTGAGGATACTCAACCTCTCGTGTGACGGAAATGAAATGAAATAGAGAAAGAGATGTATGTATGTACATTGATTATACATTGCAAGAAGAGTTTTTGAGCAATTTTTCCACGATTTTTCTGTCAATAAAAAATAGTACTAAACTGTACTCGAATCGATGGGAAATCTATAGTTCGAGTCCTTAAAACTAAATACTCAACTCTGCGGTGACGGAATGAAATGAAATAGAAAAAGAGATGTATTTATGTACATTGATTATACCTTTGCAAGAAGAGTCTATATTGCACGGAAACAGAAACCGAAACTGAAATAGAAACGAAAACAGAAACAGACACCGGGAAATGTTACTTCTAAGAAAATTTAGCTACGAAATGGAAACGAAGCGGAAAAAAAACAGAAACGGAAATGGACACAAAACACAGAAACACTAGTGAATAAGAGTTTCCGTGCAATATATATAGGTTTTTGAGCAAATTTTCGACAACTTTTCAGTCAATAAAAAATAGTACCAAACCATACTCGAATCGATAGGAGATCTCGAGTTCGAGTCCTTAAAACTAGATACTCAACTCTTGTGTGACGGAAATGAAATGAAATAGAGAAAGAGATGTATGTATGTACATTGATTATACCTTTGCAAGAAGAATTTGTAGGCAATTTTTCGACGATTTTTCGGTCAATGAAAAATAGTATAAAACCGTCCCCGAATCAATGGGAAATCTCGAGTTCGAGTCTTAAAACTAGATACTCAACTCTCACGCGACGGAAATAAAATGACATAGAGAAATAGATGTATGTATCTACATCGAGAAGAATTTTTTTGAGCAATTTTTCGACGAATTTTCATCAACGAAAAACAGTACTAAACCGCACTTGAATCGATGTGAGATCTCGAATTCGAGTCCTTAAAACAAAATACTCAACTCTCCGGTGACGGAAATAAATAAAATAGAGAAAGAGATGTATGCATGTACATTAATTAATATCTTTATGTTGCACAGAAACGGAAACGTAAATGAAAACGGAAACAGAAACTGGGAAACATTATTTCTAAGAAAATTTAGCTAGGAAACAGAAGTGGACATGAAACACGGAAACTCTAGTGAGAGTTTTCGTGCAATATATATAGGTTTTTGAGCAAATTTTTGACAATTTTTCGGTCAACGTGAAACAGTACTAAACCGTACTCGAATCTATGGGAGATCTCGAGTTCGAGTCCTTAAAACTAAATAATCAACTCTCCGGTGACGGAAATGAAATGAAATAGAGAAGAGATGTATGTATGTATGTACATTGATTACGTTACGTACCTTTACAAGAAGAGTTTTTGAGCAATTTCTCGACGAGTTTTCGGTCGATGAGATTATCATCAACGGCTAAAACATGAGGTTGATGATCTGCAAAATCTGCAACAAGTTTCTCCATTGATGAACAAGTAAAATTCATATATAAAAACGGGGGTATTTATATATATTTTATAAGGCACAAGTTGACAATTTTTTAGTATCAAACAATAAGAGGCCCAGACGTAACAGAAGTTGTAAGTTTGCAGACTGCAAATGCTTGTACGTATATATATATATATATATAATGATATTACTAATATAATATATAGTTTTTATTTAATAATATTTTTAATAGGAAATGAAAAGAAACAATAGAAGTATGAACATAGTATAGGCACAAATTTATGGGGGAAATAATAATGCACAAGAAAATGAAAGAAAGGTAGGTGGGAAAATTACACAACAAAAAAATTAATATTTTTTCTTACAGTCTGAAAAAAGAAAAAAAAAAAAAATATATATATATATATATATATAATCTGAAAATATATATATTGAATTAAAAGAAATATCTTAAAGGTGACTTAAGTGGTTAAAGGTCTCAAGTTACTTAAGTTAGATTCTAGTTCGAATCCTAACATATGCATAAAGTTTTAATTGAAAGAGGAGACGAACTTCGAACCTAGCACAAATTATATAAAAAATATCATATTTATTTCTTTGGATTTACTCCCTCCATTCCATTATATAAATTATTGTATCATATAATCAGTGGCGGATCCAGGATTTGAGGGAGAGGGATAAAACTCTATGTAAATTTTTTTTAGACAAAATAGCATTAATTGAAAAAAAGTATACATTAGTACATAATTACTATTCGATACAAAATGTTTTAAAATAATAAAAAAAACTTCTAATGCTAAGTAGATCGACGATGACGAGGTGGCAATTGACATCTACGATCTGTCATAGCTTGAAAACGATCTGATGCCTCTACCTATACTGCTTCTTTTTAGGGTTAAGGTGCAAAAATACTCCTAACGTTTTGGGTCAGGAGCAATTTTACCCCTAACGTCTAAAATGGTGCAATTTTACCCCTAATATTTGTAGCCAAGAGCAATTACCCCTAACGTTGATAAATTGGATCAATTTCAGACACTATTATAAAATACAGTCATTTTTTTTTTATTTTGCACCAACTGCATATCAATTTGTTCTAAAAAAAGATATAATATTTTTTTATAATTTAATAATAAAATTAGAGATTAATATTTATAAATTCGGTGAATTTTTTAAATTTTTTTATCTAATTCGTACAAAAGACAGTATATTTTTAATATTTTTTTCACATTCCAACATATGTTTGTGATTTGTTACTGATAAAAATAACGCATGTGTGAAGTGTAGATGACAAGATTCATGATCGAGAAGACAGTTTTATGAATTATTTCTCAAATTGACCCAATTTATCAACGTTAGGGGTAAAATTGCTCTTGGCTTCCAACATTAGAGGTAAAATTGCACCATTTTAGACGTTAAGAGTAAAATTACTCCTACCCCAAAACGTTAGGGGGTATTTTTGCACCTTAACCCTTCTTTTTATATGAAAAACCCACAAGGCAAAACGGCGTCGTTTTGAGGGGAACCAAAACGACGTTTTTTTGGACTATTTTTTTTTTCTTTTTATTTGGGGTGGGGGTGGGGGGGGAATTCTTGAAAATTTTCATTTTGAAGACGTTAACGGTCAAATTTGACAATTTCAACTAAAAAATCCTCAATTTGTAAATATCGACAAATACAGTTTTCTTTTTGACAACAAAAATACCACAATCCTTTATCTACAAAACCGTGTAAACACGTGAATTTTTTTGGAATTAATCCAAAATAATAATTAATAAAAAAGCATTACGGTATGAAAATTATATACTGAATCAAAAAAAGATCACATATATTTCTTTGGATTTATAATGATTTGATATAAAGTCATTTCTATAGAAAGTAGAATATAATATAGTTTTGTCACAAAAAAAAAATATAATATAATTTATTATGTAGACACACTATGCTTTTAATTCACATTAAAGATTTCATGTAAAATCAAAACAAGAAAACAGATTTCATGTAAAATATCATTAATTGATGGAATTTATTTATGGAAACTCTTAATTTTCTTTGTTATTGACAATTTGTAATTAATATAAGAAATCGTCTTAGGTTTTGAATCCAAAATATACATCAGAAATAAATAAATAAATAATTTTACCCTTAACATAAAAAAAAATTATATAATTTTATTCTTAATGTTCGCAATTAAAATCAAATTTACCCTTAATATATTGGGGCAATTTCAAACCCTTTTCAAAAATACAGATATTTTATTCATGCATCCTGCATCGGTTGCATATTAATTGGGTCTAATTTTTTTTACCTTATTAAAATTTCATAATAGAATTAAAGATTAATATTTTGAAATTCCACAACAAAAAATTTCCAACTCGTATGGAACACAATATAATTTTTTATTTTTTTCAAAAAAAAAAAGTCACGTGTATATACATTTCTTTGTGATCTGTTACTGAAATGTGATAAAGTGACGTATGTATACAGTGGAGATGACAAGATTCAAAACTTGGTACGTATACACAATTGATGAATTATTTCTCAAATTGACCCAACTTATCAATTTTATAGATAAAATTGCTTTTGATCGCCAACGTTATAAGTAAACTTGCACCATTTTCGTCCAAAAACTTCAGTTGCCCCTCTAAACTGTGAAAAGTTCCAACTGACCCCTATTATTTTCTAATTGTTGAACTATACTTCGAACGATCAATCAACCACACAGATAAACAAAGTTCACAAAGATTACAGATTGGATCTTGAAACAACAATCAAAAGAATACACACAGAATTTACCCTGGTTCGGCTTAACTGCCTATATCCAGCAACTTCACTAATCAATGAAGATTACAACAAGATTGAAACAGTTTCCTCTCTAGAAACTCTCGTGTTTTCCCAATCCCCAACTTAGTATATCACAGTGTACACTAATGACTTAGTCTAAGAATAATCTCTCGTATGAAACTACTTCCCAACCCAGACCTTTTATAGCCTTTACAAGATTGTGAAAATACCTAAAATATCCTTACTCAAAAAGTACTAACTCAGCAAGACCTACTGACCAGTGGTAACACAGCAAGACCATGTTGACCTGTATTAACACCTCAGTACCATGCTGACCACAGCCATTATACCGACTTGTTGAATTACTTCATGCTGACTTGATTACATACAATTATGCTGACTTGATTATCCAACATCATTCTTGTAATAGAAAACAACGACGACTTACAATGCTGACTTGTTGACTCAGCATCATCAGCAAATGATAGAAAACAACGACTTACAATCTCCACCTTGTCTTTCTAATCACTCCATCAACTAGTGAAGAAAATACACTCAAGGACCACTGACCATCCTAACCAGTTTCAAGCAATGTTCAAATTTATTACTTGAAACAGATTTGGTCAGCATGCCGGCTGGGTTATCCTCAGTTCCCACTTTCACCACCTGAACAGTACCAGTGCTAATCACATCCCTGACGAAATGCATTCTCACATCTATGTGTTTGGATTGCTCGTGAAATACTTGGTGTTTTGACAGATGTATAGCTCCTTGGCTATCACAGTAAATCTTCAAACCATCAATCTGTGTCACTCCAAGTTCCGTTAAGACTCCTCTCAGCCACATTGCTTCCTTTACTGCCTCTGTGACGGCAATAAACTCAGCCTCGGTTGTTGACAGAGTCACAACTGACTGTAGACTTGCCCTCCAACTTATTGCTGTTCCAAACACAGTGAATACGTACCCGGTTTGGGATTTTCTGGTGTCAATGCTACCAGCATAATCAGAATCAACAAAACCTGCTACATCATCCACTAGGGCTTCAGCTCCACCATAACTCAAACCTTTACTCAGTGAGCCTTTGACATACCTCAGCACCCACTTCACCGCTGACCAATGTGCTCTTCCTGGATTTGCCATGAACCTGCTAATGAGACTCACAGCATGAGCCAAATCTGGACGTGTACAGACCATCGCGTACATTAGACAGCCTACAACACTAGAATATGGCACCCTCTCCATGTCTTCCTTTTCCTCATCAGTTTGAGGACTCTGCTTGCTGCTCAGCTTGAAGTGACTTGCAAGTGGAGTGAGAACGGCCTTTGAATTCGTCATACTAAAACGTTCTAACACCTTGCTCAGATAAACTGACTGACTTATGAACAACTTCTTTCTTCCTCTGTCTCGAGAAATTTGCATCCCTAAAATTTTCCGTGCTGACCCGAGATCCTTCATCTCAAACCGTGTGTTTAGTTGTGCCTTTAACTGATTTATGGATGCTTTGTTGTGACAAGCTATAAGCATGTCATCAACATATAACAAGAGATAAATCTTAGAGCCATCACTAAGGTCTCTACTATACACACACCAGTCATAACTAGACCTATGAAAGTCCTGACTTATCATAAACTCATCGAACTTCATGTACCACTGTCTAGGGGACTGTTTCAGACCATATAGAGACTTCTTAAGCAAACATACCCGCTGGTCTTTATCTCCTATTTCAAAACCCTCTGGTTGTTGCATATATATGACCTCATCCAGGTTTCCATAAAGAAAAGCTGTTTTGACATCTAACTGTTCTAATTCTAGATCAAAACGAGCTACAAGAGAGAGAATAATCCTTATAGACCTATGTTTAACAACCGGTGAATAGATTTCATTAAAGTCTATACCTTCCTGCTGAGTAAACCCTTTGGCCACCAACCTAGCGTTAAACCTAGGTTTCTCTACACCAGGTATCCCTTTCTTTCTTTTAAACACCCACCTTGAACCGACCAACTTCTTATCAGGAGGTTTATCTACCAAAATCCAAGTTTCATTTTCATCAAGGGATTTTATCTCATCCTTCATAGCGTTAAGCCACTGTTCCTTGTCAACCGAATTCACAGCTTCCCTATAGGTTACAGGTTCAGATTCTTGTACTTCCTTAGCAACACTAAATGCATAAGCTACAAGGTCCTCAAAACCATATCTAACCGGGGCCCTAGGGACTCTTCTTTCACGGTCTCTAACAAGTCTATAGCTTTGACTGGACTCAGTAGAATTACCATCACTGACTTCTTGCTCGGTTTTACGGGTGTTTTCACTATTTTCTTCAAGCTCCACCTCATTCTTAACACTCTCAAGGTTTTGAATGGACTCAGGACTACTCGGTTCTAACTGAGTTTTCTCTTGGTTTTTCTGATAAGGAAAATCCATCTCATTGAACACAACATTTCTGCTGACTATGGATTTCTTATAACCAGGTTCTAGGCACCACAACTTATAGCCCTTGACTCCTATAGGGTAGCCTATAAAAACACATCTTAGAGCCCGAGGTTCTAATTTTTCCTGTCTAACGTGTGCAAAAGCTGAACAACCAAACACTCTAAGTTTTTCATAATCCTCTGGGTGATCAGACCACATTTTCATAGGTGTTTTAAAACCTATAGCAGATGATGGGCACCTATTGATTAGGTAACACGCAGTTTGCACTGCTTTAGCCCAGAAAGACTTAGGGAGACTGGATTGGATTAACATGCACCTAACTCTCTCTAGGATAGTCCTATTATACCTCTCTGCTAGGCCATTCTGCTGTGGAGTTCCAGGAACGGTATGATGTTTGGTTATACCTGACTTCTTGCACAAAGTGATGAAATCTTTGTCAAGAAACTCCAAACCATTGTCGGTTCTCAACCTTTTGATTTTCTTTCCTGTTTGGTTTTCCACTAACACTTTCCAATCCTTGAACGTTTGCAAAGCCTCATTCTTATGAGCTAGAATATAAACCCATACTCTTCTAGAGTAATCATCAATAAGGGTCATAAAATAGGTCCTCCCACCATGAGACTTAGTTCTTGTTGGCCCCCATAGGTCAGAGTGAATGTACTCAAGAATGTCCTGGGTTCTATGTATTGCTGACTTAGGAAACTTGACTTTACTTGACTTCCCTAAGACACAGTTCTCACAGAAATCTATCTTTCCTATGTGATCTTTACCAAAACAACCCTGCTTCCTAAGTTCATGTAAACCAACTTCACTCACGTGACCTAGTCTAAGGTGCCAAAGATTGGTTCTATCAGTTTTAGACTCGGTGAGATTTACTTTAGAGACTAACACAGTACTACCTAAGAGTGTGTATAGACCATTACTCATGGTACCTTTCATAACAACTAAAGATCCTCTAGCTATTCTTATGATACCCCCTTCGGCTCTATAATTGTATCCTTGTTTATCAAGCGTACCCAAAGAAATTAAATTTCTTTTCAGTTCTGGCACATACCTCACACCGGTCATAATCCTTTCTTGACCATCGAACATCTTCAGCCTAATGGAGCCTTGACCCAGTACCTTGCACAACTTGTTGTTGCCTAGAAGAACCCTCCCACCTTCTTCTTGAAAGTCTTCGAACCACGTCCTGTTGGGAGTCATATGGAACGTACATCCGCTGTCCAAGATCCAGTCAGTGTTTGGATCTTTATCAGTGACAGCAAGGACCTCAGCGCTCTCATAACCTTCTTCTACCACAGCGGCTTCGCCTTGATCTTTAGGCTGACCGTGACTCTTGTTCCTCTCAGGACAGTTTTTTCTGAAATGTCCTTCCTTATGGCAGTGAAAACACTTGTAGACCTTGCCTTCTTTATTGCTTGAGGATGGAGTTTTGGACTTTTTTCCGTTGTTCTTTGGCTTGTGAGAGTCCTTTTTCTCAGACCTTCCACGAACAAGCAATCCTTCTGCAGCTTCAGTGTTGGTGCTGGCCTCAATCTGTTTTGACTTTAGAGCCATAAGAACTTCTTCCAGACTTAGTGTTTCTCTAGCGTACTTCATGGTTTCAACGAAATGACTGAAAGAAAGGGGTAAAGAATTCAAGATCATTATGGCCTGATCTTCATCTTCAATCTTTACCTCTATGTTCTCTAGGTCAATTATGATCTTTGAGAAATCATCAAGATAGTCTTCAACTGGCTTGTCCTCGTTCATCTTGAAGCCGAAAAGCTTTCCCTTAAGATAAACTCGATTGGTGAGTGTCTTCGTCATGTACAACTGTTCAAGCTTGAGCCAAACCCCAGCAGCTGAGGTTTCCTTCGAGACTTCTCTCAGCACCTTATCGCCAAGATACAGGACGATCGTACTGTAAGCCAATTCAAGAAGATCTTCTTTCTCCTCCTTCGTCATTGTCGCCGGAAGTTCTTTCTCGCCCTTCAGAGCCTTGGCAACCTTCATTTGAACCAAGATTGCTTTCATCCTCTGTCTCCATAGAGCAAAATCTCCCTTACCATTGAAACGCTCGATCTCGATCTTTGTAAAACCCATTGCTCTGTTCTTGATTAGCTCTGATACCAATTGTTGAACTATACTTCGAACGATCAATCAACCACACAGATAAACAAAGTTCACAAAGATCACAGATTGGATCTTGAAACAACAATCAAAAGAATACACACAGAATTTACCCTGGTTCGGCTTAACTGCCTACATCCAGCAACTTCACTAATCAATGGAGATTACAACAAGATTGAAACAGTTTCCTCTCTAGAAACTCTCGTGTTTTCCCAATCCCCAACTTAGTATATCACAGTGTACACTAATGACTTAGTCTAAGAATAATCTCTCGTATGAAACTACTTCCCAACCCAGACCTTTTATAGCCTTTACAAGATTGTGAAAATACCCAAAATATCCTTACTCAAAAAGTACTAACTCAGCAAGACCTACTGACCAGTGGTAACACAGCAAGACCATGTTGACCTGTATTAACACCTCAGTACCATGCTGACCACAGCCATTATACCGACTTGTTGAATTACTTCATGCTGACTTGATTACATACAATTATGCTGACTTGATTACCCAGCATCATTCTTGTAATAGAAAACAACGACGACTTACAATGCTGACTTGTTGACTCAGCATCATCAGCAAGTGATAGAAAACAACGACTTACACTAATTGCATTCAATAACATCCTCTACTCATCCAATTTTATTCAATAACAGTCCATTCTTGTCCAACTGCACTCAATAACTCTATATTTTATCCAATTATATATTCAATAACCCCAAAACTCCAACTTCCTGTGGACTTTTTAATTATTTGTCTATTTAGCAATTTTTGGATACGTAACCAACACTTTGACATATGATAGAACATGTCTCCTGTATTCAATAACTCCAAAACTTCTAACATCAACTTTCAAAAGTTGTTATTTACTTTGTTATTGACAATTTACAATTAATATAAGAAAATATCTTAGGTTTTGAATCCAAAATATACATCAGTAATAAATAAATAAATAAAAATCAATTGACAATCTATTTTGAAAATGGTAAATTAATTGTTTTATATGAGAATAAGTGTATATTATCTGCCTGATTTTATAAGATATGAAATGATTTTCCAGGTTGCATTATCAGATCAAAGCTTTGAGGCAATAAGATCAAAAATATAATTTAATTTATTTTATTATAAAGTCTTGTAGCTAGTCACAACTGGACAGATTTGCATATAAATTATTATAATATGGTTTTCAATTTTATATATGGAATATAATCTGTACTAGTTTATCATAGAGAAGTGGTACGGATTCTTACAAAATCAGGATCTTTTAGTATTTTCTTAAATTATGATTATGGAATCTTCCTTTGATGTTCCCTAATTAAGATTAGTATCAATCTTTTGATTTCATAATCCTGTTTTTCCTTCATTACCAAGTTTATATCTAAAAAACATATATTTTATGATTCGTTTTAGGATTGTATGCTAAAAATAATAGGGTTAAGGTGCAAAAATACCCCTAACGTTTTATGCCAGGAGCAATTTTACCCCTAACGTTTAAAATGGTGCAATTTTACCCCTAACGTTGGAAGCCAAGAGCAATTTTACCCCTAACGTTAATAGATTGTGTCAATTTGAGAAATAATTCACCAAATTGTCTTCTCGGTCATGAATCTTGTTATCTACACTTCATATGTGTGTCATTTTATCAGTAACAAATCACAAACATTCGTTGAGATGTGAAAAAAATAAAAAAATATACTGTCTTTTTGTACGGATTAGACACAAAAAATTCAAAAAATCCACCGAATTTATAAATATTAATCTCAGATTCTATTATTAAATTATAAAAAACATGAAATCTTTTTTTTAGAACGAATTATTATGCAATTTGTGTAGAATAATGAACAAAAATATTTGTGTTTTATAATAGTATCTGAAATTGACCCAATTTATCAATGTTAGGGGTAAAATTGCTCTTGGCTTCGAACGTTAGGGGTAAAATTGCACCATTTTAGACATTAAGGGTAAAATTGCTCCTGGCCTAAAACGTTAGGGGTATTTTTGCACCTTAACCCAAAATAATAACTAACATCCGTTTGTTTGCTAAAATATATTATACACTAAATAATTTTTTTAATTTTTTTGATATTTATTTGTTGGGATGAAGTGTAAAAATATCTCTAACGTTTACGGTCAAGAACAATTTTATACTAACGACTAAAATTGTACGATTTTACCCTTACGTTGGGTAATTTATCAAATTGCCTTCTCGCTTATAAATCTTGTCATCTACACTTCACATGTGCGTCATTTTATCACTAATTAGTAATAGATCATAAATGTATGATTAGATGTGGAAAAAATTTAAAATAATATACTGTATTTTGTATGAGTTGGACAAAAAAAAAATTCAAACATTTCACGGGATATTAATCTCAAATTCTATTATTAAATCGCAAAAAGTATAAAATCTTTTTTAGAACCAACTGGTATGCAATTGGTGCAGAATAAGGAACAAAATATATCCATATTTTATAATAATGACTGAAATTGACCTAACTTACCAAAGTTATGGGTAAATTTACTCTTGACTGTTAACGTTATGGGTAAAATAGACGTTAGGGATAAAATTGTTGTTGACAGTAAACGTTAAGGGTATTTTCGCATCTTAGGTTAGTCAATATAAAAATACACGAAAAAAGTGAGTAAAACATTCTTCTAAACCTTTTGGATTTTTTTTTTTTTTTGAAAAGAAACCTTTTGAAATCTTATTTCGTTTCTTTTCACGCCTTTTAACTATCATTCTTGGGAACTTTAGATTTAATGTAAGAAATGGTAAAATTTTACCTTTATATTTTTTAAACAAGATCAATTTTATCTCTACCTAATAAAAATATATGAACAGACCATTTTATCATTATTTAACTGTTATTTCAAACTTTCCAAATATTAATTATGTCTAAAATATTTATTACGACACAGTTAAAAAAAAACTATCAAAATATCAAAACACAGTCCGCTACATATATGTTAATCACAAGAAAAGAATGGTTTATTTGTTATTAATATATAGTTGTAAACAACCTTTAAAAATGCGCGAAACTCCATTTTAGGATTTACGAGGATGAGAATAATTCTCCCCACGAGCTCCATTTTAGGATTTACTTATTTCATAAGTATATAATTTGAACAATTTTTATCAATATGTTTAGGGGTAAAGTCCAAAAAACACCTCCATATTTTCACTTTTTATTAAACTGGTATCTGAAAAAAAAATTTATCCAGACGAGGGCTGCGATTTTCCTTTGTGACCAGGAGTTGGCGGAGGTTCTTCACTTTACTAAAATAAGACCTAAAAATTATAAAATCCAAAGGCTTGATTTTATTCTAATCAATTTTAGTTCTTCAACTTTTTAATTTTGAGGTCCTTTAGGTGTTGTTTGATGAAAAAAGAGAAATTGAATGTTTAGATAGAGAACGCGCTCCGAAAATGATAATTTTAAAAAATAAAAAAATTGGTTCCATACTTTACACTATTAAAAAAATCAATAACTTTTTAGTAAAACAGTCATTATCTTTAATAACGCAACACAAATTTCACGGATTTGTCATGATAAAATTTTAATTTTCATTATTAACTTTTACTAACGTGACATAAATTTGATAACATATTCATTATATTACCATATCAATAAAATCTAACGGTATTAGTCGAATTTCTTTTTCCGACGCATAAAATACATGACCTCTTTTGTAACGAAAAATACCACATTCCGGAAACGAGAAGATACAGTCCCTTTTCCCACAAAATAGTTATAGCAGTTAAGACCCATAACACCCATAAATATGGGATTGTGTATGATTAAAATAAAACAGTATGCCCATTCACTGTATAAATGGCAAGCCAATCTGCTTAACAGATTTCCATGTGCATTCCTTTGTCTTCTCATCAATCAAACACACACTTTATTATTTTCACCAAATGACAAGAAAGAATCATAGGCCATTTTCAAGATTATAAACTTAGGTAGCATAACATTACTAAATACCCCAAGATTTTTCTAACTGTTTTAATAGCAGGCCGTCTTAAATATTTTCGGGACTCATGCTTAATATGAAAATTAAACCTTTAATATCTATTTTTTTTATAGAAATTGGGACGAGACAGAACAAGGACGGGATGAGCACCCATGGCCCATGAACCGTCAAACCCGCAATATATCAATAAAAGGAAAAAGTGGGTGTTTGAACAAGATGAGAAGGAGGAGAACAAACAAAAAGAAGAGGGAAGAAGAAAGATTCAGAGAAAAAACCTTTAATATCTAAAAAAAATATATATACACAACTTTAATCCGATCAGAAAATAAAGTTACCGTAAGATTTTTTTACTTTAATTTTGACTATATATATATATAAAATATATCTTTTTCAATTCAATATTCCAAAATAATAATAATACTTCTTCCATTCTGAATTATATGTCGTTTAAGAGAGAAATTCTTAATTCGTTTTTACTCAATTTCATTTTTTTTTAAAATTTGTCCTTACTAAAATTCTTCTTTAATAACGCATCTTTTCAAGAATATAAAAAGTTTATGAGAAAATATTGAGTGAAAATGCAAAAAATATTACACCACTTTACAAATTGATCTATTTTAATTGTATTGTAATTAATGAAAAAAGAATGAATATGGTATAAAAAATAGTCATTAAAGAGGAAATTATAAGATAATATTATCTTATTTAATCACTTCTTAATTTATATAATTTTGTCTTAAATAACATATATTTCAGAACAGATGGAATAATTAGATCCTTTCAATTTAGGGCTTCTCAAGACTGAAAGTTAATCTAACATATTATCAAAAGTTAAAGGGTAAATGAAAACAAATAAAAGAAGAGTTAAAATGTAAATACGTATCAAAATAATATTTTTAAACTTGTTACTTTTTTATATCCAAAGGACACAATTTATGAGCTTTGAAATAACTGCCCTCTTGTCATGTGCAATTGATCACCTTGTTTAACAGTCACTTGAAGACTAAAAACAATATAATCATATGCTAAAGCTCGGCTGATTTATAAATCAGACTGATTATCAAACCGAACACGGGTAAATTACATCCATGGTCACTGAACTTTATTCATTTTAACATTGTGACCACTAAACTTTAATTCTTAACGGTATATCGACTAAATTTTATTCTTTTTAACATAGTTGACCATTGAACTTTAATTAATTCCTCAAAATGACCGGTAACGATCTCAAAATGAAAATATTCAAGAATTAAAATTGTTCAGAACGATATTTAGCATGAAACCATATTTTTTTTATTTTTCAAAATCACATTTTTTGGAGCTTTCTCTCTCCTAACAAAAAAAACACCTAAATGACCTCAAAACAAAAAAAAAATCAAGAATTAAAGTTTTTTAGAATATCATTAACTCTTGGAATTTTTTATTTTGAAGCCGTTAACGGTCGTTTTGAGACGTTGAGTGGCCACCGATGTTAAAAAGGGTAATGTTCAATGACCATATTGTTAAGAATTGAAGTTCAATGACCACAATGTTAAATGGGTAAAGTTCAGTGGCCATGGGTGTAATTTACCCAGCCGAACACCGAACACCAAGCTCACCAAGCTCATTTTCACCGAGCTCATTTACAACCTTAATGTTGCTAAATAACATTTTAAAAGAAATCAAATAACATCTAACAGCAAACAGCTAACATCAATACAACAGTCACCAAAAGGCAAAACTTTGACAACTACAAGGGCCAAAAATGGATGCAACAGTTCCAATTCATATTAACAAGTATATGTTCTTATACCAAACACAAAATGAGAGCAAGTATAAATCTAAGATGATAAAATGGTAAAATGGTAAACAGAAAGTTACATAGTTTTGTTAATGTGGAACTGTCCTCATTTGATTCCAGCCTTAGGAATGGAAGATGTGATTGGTCCAGCAGAAGTCATAAATGGAATCCCCTTAAATGTTGCCACGCCCTTTTCATCAGTGAAAAGATTCTGCACCCATCAAATCAAACACCCATCATCATCATCATTAACAACTCACTCATGTTCAGAGAACTCGTGCAAGAACAAACTATACGAAAACATACCAATAATTGCACCTTATCACCATAATATTAATGCTAAAATATTATACCCATGGTCCCTCATAGCCCTTCAAATTCAATCGGATATAAAAATTCTTGAACTTCAACGCCAAGCTCATTCAACTTTGCTCTTTACTACAGCCGAGCCGCTCATGAGCGGTTCGATAAAAGCTCGGCTCGAATCGGCTCGATTTGTAAACGAGCCGCTCGTGAACACGATTTACTGGCTCGGTTCGCAGCTCGAAAGCTCACGAGCAGACTTGATTAGAACATTTATGAACAAATTTTAGTTTTGTAGAAAACTATATAGTTTTGTGTTAGTTCACAGATATCTAAACTTAATATTATTTCATTTGCTATTAGATGAGTTCGTTCACAAACATAATAAATAAGTAATAGACGAACTATTTGTGAGCATCTTGTTTATTTATTCACGAACTTTGTTTGTGGGCTTGTTTATGTACACAATTAAAGAGTTATTTGCGAGCAAACTTCACAAATATAATTAACGATTTACTCACAAACAATCCATGGTTAGATAATTTTCTTAATGAACCAAGTCCAAAAGAGGATTTTGGGCTCGAAGCTCGGCTCAAGCTCGTTGAGCAAGCCAAAGCTCGGCTCGGGCTCGGCTCGTTAATTTTATAGCAAGCTCGGCTCGGGCTCGGGCTCGAGCTCGTTAATTTTATAGCGAGCCGAGCTTGAACAGGCCAAAGCTCGGCTCGGCTCGGCTCGATTATAGCCCTATTTACTAACATAAAAATCACTCAATTCTAACCACTCCAATAACAAGTAACTTTTCATTGTATAGAAGATGAAACTGATATTTTAATTTGAATTCTTGAAGTTATTCGTTTTGATTTGAGGTTATTTAGATGTATAATTAGGAAAAAGAAAATGACTGTTTTCTGAAAATGGTGATTTGGAAAATTGAAAATGTGATTTCATAGTAAATGTAGCTCTAAACAACTTTAATTCTTAGACTTTTTTATTTTAAGGTCGTCAACGGTAATAGTTTACTTTCATAAGGATCATAATATCAAATAAAGGACAAAGTTCAAATGACCGTAGATCAATATAAAAACCGGTTGACCATGTGAAAAGCCGATGAATCACTCCTTTACTATTACTAACATGAAAACCGCTTAACTATGAGGTTACTAACATGATGTTCAGATAAATTACCATGACCCTCGAAACTGGACATAAATATCATTTTACTAATATAAAAGTCCAGACCACTTCAATAACTGTTTAGCTTTATTTAAGATCATAAGTAATAGTTTGGTTAGGTGAGAGAGAAATGTTATTCAGCTCCAAAAATGATAATGTGGAAAACCGAAAACAGTGGTTCCATATGAAATATAGTTCTGAAAAACTTTAATTCTTGGGTTTTTCTAGTTTCACTTCATCATCATGAGATTGCTTATTATTTTTTGGCAAAAAAAACATAATTAAACCCCTGAACTTTGCATGTTTTAAGTATCAAACCCCTAACCAATTGTTTTTTTACATTGAATGTTGATCATTGATTCTGGACCAGACCCTTGTTAAACTTGTCGAGTTTAGACGACAAGCGCCGTTAAGGGATTCAGCCTGCTGACGTGGACATTTTTACTTCCATATGGATAAATAAAAAAATAAATTTCCGAAATCAAGCTTGGAAGAACCTGTTGGAAATGGATTTCGTGTTAGGGGAGAAGATCGATTTGGCGATTCTAACGCTGGAAATCGTGAAATTTGAGAGAAGAAGATCGAGAAACTCTTTAATTTATTTGAGAGAAGAAGATCGAGAAACTCTTTTTACTCTTTAATTTTTATCTCTCCTAGTCAAGAAACTCTTATTTTTATTTGTCCATGACAGTATGCCGAATCACCCTAACGATGTATGCAGCAAAACTCGATCGAAAAGTTAAATAAGGACCTGATCCATAACACAATCAATGAACAAGTCAATGTAGAAAAGTAATTGATCACGGACTTGATCCTTAAAACATGCAAAGTTCAACTTTTTGCCTATTTTTTTAAGAGATTTTTATGTTAGTAAAGGACAAAGGTCATAGACTTTTATATCCAGTTTCGAAGTACAAAGTACAGGGTTTTGGGAGCATGAGTGTAATTTATCCATAAAATCAAAAAAACCTTTCACGATCACGTGAGAAGTCCTTAAATCACATTCCTTAACTAACATAATGACCCTTCAACTTTGACCTAACTAACATGATGTTCGGTGAAAGAGTGTGATTTACCAGCATTTTACCTACTCAACCCGAATTTATCAAAGTTCATAAACTTTTAAATTCGATTTTGGAGTTAATGGATCATTATACTAATATTAATGGTTCTGTTGTATAACAAACCCATTCAATTCACACCCATAAGGACTGCCCGTCCAATCACCTCTTTCTAAGCAGCTAAAGACAATTGATTGTTGAAATAGTTCTAAGTTGTAATGATTCACCAACTATACGAAAGCGAAAAAATCGGAGTCACGGCTTTTGCTACATGAGCATTTGTCTGACACAAGCCTTAAATTCAACAGCTGACAAGCAACCATGATTCACATTATCTAATTCATTGATAGTTGCAGACCATGGGCCATACAACCAACTGAAAACCATGTTTTTCAACTAACAAACTCAATTCGTTCCCCCTGATTTATCCGCAATATGATCTTAATAAATGAGTGAGTAAATATTTCAATAGTGATGGCGGGTAAATTACACTCATGGCTCCTGAACCTAGGTTTTGCTTTTTTTATGGCCACTTATCTTCAAAATCGGACATAGAAATCCCTGAATTTACTCTTTACTAGCGTAAAAGTACCTTATCTTTTAACCCTTCCAATAATTGGGAAGCTTGAAATGATATTTTAAGCAACTTAAATTCTTTAACCTTTTGTTTCTCAAAAAAAAAAAAAAAATCTTTAACCTTTTGGTTTTAAGAACGTTTGGCTGTGGTTTGGTTAGAAAAGAGAAAAGGATTACTTAGAGACAGTGACCGATCCAGGATTTACTAACATGGGATGTTTGTGGCGGTCTCTCGTGATTTATGGTACTAAATTGATATTTTTTAGGTGTTTTTACAACAACAACAACAATAAAGCCTTAGTCCCGAAATGATTCGGGGTCGGCTAACATGAACCATCATATAAAACCGTGAAATCAAGTCGGATCAGCGACACAAATTCTCCACCTCCACTCTGTCCTATCCACTACCATATTTTCCTCAATCCCCAATAAACTCATATCACTCTCGATCATCCTCCTCCAAGTTTGCTTAGGTCTTTCCCTACCCCTCACCACTACATCCATTTGCCACTCTTCAGTCCTCCTAACCGGCGCATCAAGGGCTCTTCGTTTTACATGGCCAAACCACCTTATGTGTTTTTACATAAAAAAAAATATAAAAGTCCACTAGACAGTTCCCATTTTCGACGTTTTCCGACGATTGCTCAAGCCCTCCCTAGCTCCCCTTTATACATCAGAGAGAGAAGAAGCTCCGAAAATTGTGTTTTGAAAAATTGAAAACAGTGAGCAAAATGGGGTTCTAAACATGAAGTCACAGATGGTTATTTTGAGGTTGTTCACTTTAACAAGGGACTTTTATATTAATAAAGAGCAAAGTTCAGGGAATTTTATGTTTGGTTTTGAAGATAAAGGGTTGTAAAGAAAGTAAAACCTAAGTTGAGGGACCATGGATGTAAGTTATCCTAAAGATGGCACGTGTCAAGGAGATACTTGTGAAACAAAACAAAACAAAAAGACCCATGAGTATATAACAAGAAATACAAAGTATGAGATCGTACCGGTGTTATTTTCTCCAATTGCTTCTTCTTTGGGTTTAGGACATCTTCTGGCTTACCATCAATCCTATATGAAAACTCGCATTGCATCAGAAGAAAGTCACAAAAAATTTAAGCTACAACAACAACAACAAAGCCTTAGTCCCGAAATGATTCGGGGTCGGCTAACATAAACCGTCATACGAAATCATGAAATCAAGTCGTGTCAGCCACATAAATTCTCTCATTCCACTCCATCCTATCCACTGTCGTATTTTCCTCAATCCCCAATAACTCATATCATTATCAATCACCCTCTTCCAAGTTTGCTTAAGATGCACATAAGAGCCAAAAATAAACAAGACTAGTCTTGGAAAGGGCACCATTGGGCCCAATCTCATGCATATAAACCATTTACATAGAAGTGTCGGGGATTAAATGCACAATAGTTCACAGAAATTACATGGTTATTTCAAAATGGTCACTCAACTTCAATTTGTCTCAATAAAATCACTCAATTTTGAGTTTTATCTCAATTAGGCCACTCCACGGAGTGGAGGGAGCGAATTTGTGTCGCTGACACGACTTGATTTGACGGTTTTATATGATGGTTCATGTTAGCCGACCCCGAATCATTTCGGGACTAAGGCTTTGTTGTTGTTGTTGTTGTAGGCCATTCCACCGATTTTAGTGGTTAAATGGCATCAGAATGATACCACACGTCAGCATGAGTCAACTCAGATCTCTGACCGAAACAACATGTGGCAGCCATTTGTCGATTATTTTTATGAAAAAAAGCTAAATTTTGTTTGTTTTTCATAAAAATAATTGACATGTGGCAGCCAGATGGCATACATGGATGTCACATGTTGTTTCGATTAGAGATCTGAGTTGACTCATGCTGACGTGTCACTCATGTAATCATTTCGATGTCTTTTAATCACTTAAATTGCTAGTGACCTAATTGAGACAACCATTTAAGTTCAGTGACCAATGGTACATTTAACCTTAAGTCTTATCCATCATGGTATCAAAGCCTCTTTCAAATTCTGAGCAATTTCATTTTGTTAATAGAATTTCAACACAGGGTAAAATGTATATGTGTTATACACATTTACGTGCAGGGTGTATCAGATATAATAATAAAAGCTATTCTTGAACCTTATCTATCATCCAGAGCTAGATTTGGCTCAATTATTTGTCTCATTAGCGATCAATGTGAGTACCTTCTCCGCATCATTTACTAAATTAGTAATCTCGTTATTATTCTAGCAAAACCACCTATCGGAACCACACTTAACCATTGGTTATTAAGTCAGTATTCTCAAAATGCCAAGATCTGTGCTAATTGGCACATGATTTGGTAATAAGCCAAATTGTCCACTTAACCCAACACTTATGGCGCCATGCACCGCTTGTGTCCAGGTTCCCGAAGGCACCCCTCTCTTTTAAGAGGATTCACAGAATATCAATCTCTGGTAAGGTTCTTCGCTTTGCATCGAATTAAACCACATGCTCCACTGCTTGTGCGGGCCCATCAATTCCTTTGAGTCAAATGGCTCACTGACAAGCAGCAATTATCCCAAGCTCCCTATTCCTAGTTTTCTACTCTATCCATTCCATTATATAAATCATTCTAGAATATTCAACACAAATTAAGAAATAAAGTCAAATTAATAAATTTACATTCGTCAACTTAAAAAAAAAAATTCAATCATGTAATGGTTGGGAATAAGCCTTGGAATGTTCAAAAACATATGGATACATTGAAAAACAACAAAAATTCAATGCTTGGACTAAATTTTTTTAAAAACTAGAATGACTTGTATATTTTGAAAAAAAAAATCACTTTCTAAAACGACTTATATAATGGAACAGAAGGAGTATTCAACAATGGTTGTTGCTACCAAGTGAAATTTGATTGTTCAAAGTCATGATTTTTAAACCTAGTACAATTAAGCCCTAGATTCTCCAAGACATTGGCAATCAAAACCATGATACTATCAATAATTGCAAGCAGTGGCGGAACCAGAACCCAAACTAAGCCGGGGCTTAAATATTTAATAATAAATTTTTATAACGTTAAAAATATTATATCACGAAAAATTCAATAACTTTTAACACAATAATTTGGGGGGCTAATTTTAACTTTGCGGTTGACGGTAAATTTTCGAAGTCCAGACACCATTACTAAAAAAAAAAATTCTCAATTCTCTGGCGGCTTGCCAGGGCTCGAGCCCACCCCAACCCCCCTGGTTCCGCCCCTGATTGCAAGACATGATAAACTGGTTTTAAACAAAACAAGTTGAAACATGAAACTACGAGCAATGGAAACAACTTCACCAATCATGGTAGTTCTACCTTATATACAAGACTATGTTGCACGGACACTTCTACTTAGTAGTATTTCTGCGTTTCGTGTCCGTGTCTTTTTGTTTGTAGGCTATTTTATGAAGGTTATGTTTTAGAATTAACATTTCCTATGTCCGTTTTCGTGTCCATGTCTGTTTCCGTGTCCGTGCAACATAGATACAAGACAATGTAAGCTCGATTTGTCTAAAGTAGCGGCTACTAAGAAATCAACTACTCGACAGGCTATGAATTTGTGTCGTGCACATTCCACTTACAAAAGTTCCAGGCACTAAATCATATAAGCTGCAAGAAACTTCAACATGCTTACCCTGCAAATGAAACACGTTCTCCAATTTTAGCTCCTTCTGGGGGGAGCAATGGCTCTACAACACTGTGATCCTTACTAGAAGCACACAGGACCTGGAAATCGGGGATCATAAATACGAATATGCATATCAATTTCAATCATTTGGACAAATCAATCAGAGCTTTCAATTATCAGTAAGAGATAAGGAAACAACAAAGCCTAAGCATAGCTATTGTATGAGGTACACAATCAAGTCATATAGTTCAGCTCGCTTCATTCGCCATTTGTAAATGAAGCTTGAAATTAAAAGCATTGATTCAACTACAGTATACGTATTTGCTGATAATAAAAAAAAAACGTATAATTATTTGTGAAAGGCGCAGGCGCACTAAGACGCAAGGGAGCCTGGAGCCTGGAGCCTAAAGGCTTGGGCACACCAAAATGACACAAAGGCGTACCCAAACAAAATAACATATAAAATTATAAATAACAACACTTAAACGTTTCTAAAATGACACAAATAGTCAAATAACAACAACCATAATCCTAAAACGCATGAGATAAATTCTAATTAACTACTAAAACGTAATTATAATTCATAATAAAATTTAAATCTAAAGACGAAAGTTCAACTTCAATTAAACACTAAATTAATAACTAATAGTTTAATAATAACTACATTTCCTCAAGCAAGACTAAACTCTTTAGTCTTTATAGTCCCTATGCATCATCAATGGAGGAAAAGCTTGCGTTTTCCGCCCTTTAGATTTGCAGCTCATCTATTTCATTTCCTTTCTTAATTTCTTTTTTCTTTTTCTAACTTAATTTGAGCCCTTCAGCATAAAGACTTCATATGTCTGTGATTAGAAGCTTAAACAACCCTAAAAAATCCCTAAAATTGCACACCCCACTCAAGGTGCACAAAGGCGCGCACCTGGCTGATATCACCCGCCTGACACACACAGAGGCGCTGAGTGCCCGAGGCGCGCCTTTAACAACTATGACAACAACATAAACGCCGAGAGAAGTTACCACTTACCAGTCCCTCTGACATGACATCTCTTAGCTTTCCAGGCTTTACATTTGTTATCAATACAACCAGGCGGTTCTTTATCGGAAACAAAAAGGAAAAACAGACTGTTAGCAACTTGGCTTCAGAACTCCACATATCTAACAGGAATAGAATAAGTGATATTTTTGGAAAAATCTTTACAAGATCATACCGTCAACTCATCTGGAGTGCAAAACTTTGCCAAACCACTGACCACCTGCCTCACTTTTGCTTCCCCGACATCTATCTCCTCAACCAACAAACTGATTAATAATCAAAATTAAAATATCATCAATAGTATCAAATCCACATTGTCATGACTGCACAACTTTGGAGACTTTAGAACTTTAAGCTACTCAAACAGGGTGGAACTAGCAGAACAGCTTTTACAACGAATATACTGAACCATTGGAGGATAAATTGAGTTGCGAGCTACCTATCAGCGGATGGATGTTTCCATGCTTTGCGAATAAGGCCGACTTGTAAGTTTAGCAAACTAACACTCAGTTCTTTGTCTTTCTCGGAAGTTTCTTTTGCAACGGGATCCTTCTTTTCTGCTACCTTTTTCTTCAAGGTACAAAGGAAGAAAAAAAATTGTTAAGCTTCACTTGATATGTCTCAATTTTTTTTAATGAAATCAGTTAATAATAGACAAGGAATAATATGACTATAGAAATAACTACCCCAGCATCTTTATTTTTCACTTCAGATTTTTCTGTGCTCTTTGAACTTTTCTTTGTACTCTGTTCTTCTTCAAATTTTTCTGAGTTCTTTGTGCTTTTCTTTGTACTCTGTTCTACTTCAGTTTTTTCTGAGCTCTTTGTGCTTTGCACTGTCTTTTTCAAATTTGAATCCGTTTCTACTTCACCTGTACTTCTCGCTCCCTGCAATTAAGCAAATCAACCAAAACCGTAGTTATTAAAGGTGTAAGGCACACTATGGCGCCAGGCACGGTGCACACCAGAGCGACACAAGGCACACCAAAAGAATAAAATTATATAGAACCATTGTAAAAGATAAGATTTAAAATATAAGAACTTGTAAACTTTAAAATCAAAATGCAATAAAACGAAATTATGTCAATATTCTTAATCATAAATTCTAACATGCAATAACCCTATGTTCTTGTCATGGAACCATTTAAACTAAAAGCTCAAGCTGATACCATATCAAGGAACCGTTTTAGCTAAAAGCTTAAGCTGATAGTTAAAGGTCCACTTCATATTAATAGCTGACAGTTCTAAAGTTAAAAGTGTTCAACTAAATAGTAAATCCTAGGGTAAATAATTTACTAGTCCCTACATTTTTACCTAGCGCACTGTTTAGTCCTTATATTTTGTTTTATTCAACAATTTAGTCCCTTATAGACTAAACTGTTGAATAGAATAAAAGTCAAGAACTAAACAATATATTATTAAAATACGAGGACTAACCAGTGTGTTAGATAAAAATATAGGGATTAATAAATTATTTAGTCATCCTAAGTTGATTACTAGCTACTTCTTATCAAAAGTCTCCAGCTTCAAATTTTTCCCTTGTTTGCTTCTTTTTCTGTGGTATTTTGTTGTTGTCTGTGTGCTTTCCTTTTGTTTTTGTTTATTTTTGGACACTAGATGGATCTAATCCAACGGTGGAGATTGAACATGTGTGGTAAATAATATAAAACCCTCAAAAAATTAATTTGTGACACAAAAGGCGCACCATGGAGCGTCTCTGATAACTGTCTAAGTGCACAAAGGCACGCCTTGGTGTTGCCAGAGCAATATTGCTCGCCTTACAGCCTTAGGGAGTGTTAAGGCGTCCAACCTTGAGCCTGGTGCGCCTTGTGTCATTGCGTCGCCATTAATAACTATGACCTAAAGAAAGTAAAAGAATTGGCCAATGGGGTTTTCCCTACGGAACAAGGCACATATGCAAATAAGTAATAGAAAAGCAGAAGATCAATTCACACTCTCATGTCTATAGAACTAAGATATTATTCTCGTTAACCTCAAAAATCTTTCTTCCCTTAGATTTACTGTTACGAAAAACTCAAAAACGTCAAGATAGCTTACCACAGGCTCAAATGCAGGCTTCTCGAATGGTATCTTTTCAAATAGATCTCCAAACTCTTCCTTGTGCTGTAATGTCAAAAGCAAACACACTCAGACTCTTCTCGGAAGCAAACTTGCAAATCAAAATGTCTTGGAAAACAGGAAAAAAAGTGCACAAGTTCCAAGTACTCTCCTTTGAGATATAACCACAAAAACTAGCTTCTGAATAGAAATAAAAAATCCATCTAACAAATGATTATTACAAGAAACACTTACACATACTGACATCTCTTAATTGTGAAAGCCTAAAGCTTTCAAAAATATAAAACTCAATCAGATGACAGACGGGAGCCAGAATCTTGAAGGAGTTAACATGTCAGCATTTGATGATAAAACACAATAGCTGTGAAGCTTCTCGTCCAATGAAATTTACAACAAACTCTAACAAAACACGAGAACATAAAATAACGAGAATTGGAGCATAACCTGAATGTAATCCATCCATCTCATCACATGGGTCAACTGTTCTCTCTCTGGATTTGATAGGCCGGTCTGAAAAAAAAAATAGTTACAAGGGAAATGCATATGCAGCTACGTTGCGATGGATACCAGAAAGTAACCAGAAAACATACCACTGATGGATATACTGCTGAAAACACGATAGCATCAGTTTCAGAGGGTTTCATTCCATTGCCCGTGAGTACAGACTTCTGAGACAATTCTTCATTTAGTTTATTAAGTGCAATAGAGCATGCCTGAGCATCTACTGGAAAACTCTCGGCGAATCCTATCCACTTGAATACCTATAGCCAAAAGTTCATCTTGAGGTCAAAAAACGAAAGTGAACAAAATAATTAGCATACGAAAACAGCAATTCAATCTTTTCAAAGTAGTGTAACACTATGGGAAAATCAATGGAAATTACTTCATCGTTTTCTTTCTCATGGGACCAATTTCCTGAAGTTTTCAAAACGTTTGTGTAGAGGCTCTTAATGTCATCCTCTCCACTAATACCACACGCAGTTCCCTGCATTGATCAATTCAAAACTGAACTTCAAAATCAAATAACTGCACTATGCACTAGCTCGAACCGGCTCAGAAACATTAAACTCCACAAATTTATGACTACATATCCAATTAGAATACTTCAGTACAGCCTAGTACAATGGCCTTTACTTGATACTTAATGGATGAAAATTAACTAGAAGAACATAGAATTCAAAATGATGCAACCAAAACATATCATTGGGAATTGATGCCAAAAGAATAGCAAAATAAAATCATATTTGCAGGATTGTAATAGAGCCGAACTTTGGCCAGTTCATGGTCGGCTCGTCAGAAAATTGACAAGCTCGAGCTCAACATCATGTTCTTGAACTGCTCGTTTATTTGTTCACGAGTTTTGCTCGGGAGCAGCTCGTTAATTCGGTTCATGAACTTCGTTCACAAACAGCTGTTCATTTGAAATTTCTATAACACAAAACTACAAAGATTCAAAAACTACAAAATTAAAATTTCACACAAAACTATGTAGTTTTACATTTCCCCTTTATAGAAATACTACTATTAAAATAATAATCGAACCAAGCTTGTTAGGATCGTGTTCATGGACATTATAATCGAGCTTGTCCGTGAACCTATAACTGAGCCTGTTCACAAGCTTTTGAGCCAAGTTTCGTCATGCTCAATCTCGGCTCGTTTACAAATCGAGCCTTACGTGGTCAAGCTTTTAACGAGCCAAACACCGAAATGATCATGAGCAGCTCAGCTCATTTAGAGCTCTGCATATTTGAAATATTCTCCTTCCAGCACCATTATCGACTAAAAGGAAATGTACTCAAATTCATTTGCCAAGATAAAAATGCAAATAAAACCAACTTCAGAACATCTCGAAATTGGAAACTTATCAATTTAGTTGATACTAATGCTATGTCTTATTAGCTGAAACTACGGCTATTCCCACAAAAATGACGCCAGATATAAATAAATATAAGCAAAAGACTGTATAAAATGATGCAGAAGGAGCCTCAAACATCTTTTCAAATTGAAATTGTACCGAACTTGAAGATTATCGATTAAGCTAGAAAACAATAATTTCAGAAGTAATTTTAAATTTTAATCTTACTCGCTCAAGAATCACAATTGAAGAACACAACTAAACAAACACCCATACATTTATGTATAATAGAAGTGTATAAGGAATTAAGAGGTTGAAGGCATTTCAGATTTTACAGAATCCAACGAAAGGTGCTTGCTGAGAGCGGATGTTATTAATTGCTTTCTTTTGAGACTGATGTTTGCCATTTTCCTCCAAATTGTTTCACCTTCCTCCTTCTCCTTCTTCAGACTTGAACGCTAGTTGTATAGCAAAGCGCAGAGCTTTAATAGGGTTTTTGTTTGTGGGTTTCATAAATGGACTTCGTAAGATACAGCCCATTTTCATTTGTTTTCCTTCGGCAGAAAATGGTTACGAACTAGAAATATGATTCTTTTAGCCCAATTACATGAAAAGAGAAACCCTAAGTAGCGGTATAATCAATAACCGAACCGAAATTGTAATTTAGTTCGGTTATTTATTTATTTTGATTCGGGTTAGTTTTGAAAATGATGTAATTTTTAGTTATCGGTTTTCGGCTATTGCTTTAGTTATTTACAGAAAAATTGAATAACCAAAAATCAAAAATCAAATCAAAATATGTATATAACATAAAAAATATATATATATGTATATAATATTTATTGAACATTTTTATGATTTTACATGGTTAAGTAGGGTTAATTTCAGATGTTAAGTAGGGTTAATTTCAGATAAAACTATGTGGTTCACATTTTTTACAAGGTAAAATTTTCATTTTTCCAAATTTGGTAACGACCTCAAAATGAAAATTTTTAAGAATTAAATGATATTTAAACAATTTTAATTATTCAACTTTTTAGGTTTCAGTTTTCATGAGAGAGAAAGTTAATGTTTAGAGAGAAAAAACTCCAAAAATGATGGTTTTGAAAAATAAACAATGTGGTTTCATAGTAAATATAATACTTTTTTTTTATTGAAGGCAGGTGTAGACACCGAGTCGGAGGACCTGTGACGAAAACCCACATTAAAACAGCCAAAGCGGTTGATTCCGTTAGTTTGAAAATTTAAATCAAGAAAAATCTCAGAGAGCAGGCACTTGCGAGTCCCACTAGCAAATTCAGTATCTCCCGAATGATGTCGGGTATGTTCACCGTTTTGTCGATGGACGAGAAGGCCCCCAATGTCTGTTGGACGTCGCCCAACAGCGTGGGGCGTCGCCCAACAAGAGTTGGGCGTGCGCCAAACGTATGTTGGGCGTGCGCCCAACCTATGTTGGGCAACGCCCAACAAGAGGGGGGCGACGCCCAACCTAGTTGAGCGTACATGCCCGACGCCTTCGGGCATGTACGCTCAACCTTGGGATCCGTGCCTATAAAAGGCACGGATCCCCATGCATTGGGTGGAGCTTCTCTATCTAAAATTTTGATTTTTAGAGAGAGAAAGTAAATTTTTTGGGAAATTTTTTTATTTTTCTAAAAAATTGAAATTTTATAAAAGTTAAATATTGGACAAAAAACAAAAAAAAACACCAAAAACCGTAACTCGTGGAATCAACCGACTTCGACTGTCAATACCGATCTTGAGGTATTATCTGAGGACTAGACTCGTTTAATTTATTTATTTCGTTTATTTATTTTATTTATAGTTTGCTTATTTATTTATTTATTTTATTTATAATATTAGTTATTTAGTTTATTTGTCACTTTTATTTATTCATCCGTATTTATTTAAGTTTCGTCTAGTATCAAATAAATATTCGGTTCTGATTTGAAATAAAAAAAACCTCGTTTCGAGTCCCAATACGAACCGTGATCTGGTTTAAGGGTAGTTCGGGACTAAAACGTTGTAGATATAGAATTTAAAAAACGTTTTCCTAATTAACGTTTTGAAATAAAACGTCGTTTTGGGAGACTCCGTTATAGACTATGACTCGATTTGGGTAGTTCGGGGACCAAAATGATGGAATAGAGTAGATCTAAAGCTTTTTAACGAATCTGGAAAGTATAGGGACTGTTCCTGTAAATCTGCCATTTCGGTCACTAAAAGCGGTTTAGCGACGGTTTCCGTTGCTAAAGCTACTGAAGTTTGAAAAATGCATTTTTAACCATCTTTTCTTAACTTTTTGACATTTATACTTGTATATATATGTATATAATTATGTAATATATTTATTAAAATTATTTTGGGAATATATAACTAATAATTATGTATTATATACTTATCTATTTTCCATTTAAACTTCATTTATATTAATCTAGCTCTGTAAAATCATATATATATATATAGTTTTGGGTCATTCAAGTTATGTTAGTTATTATTTTGGGAGATAATTGGTTTGAACTTTGGGATAATTAAGTAATATATACTTTTGGTTTATTAAGGGTTATTTTCTATATATTTATCATAATAACTATTTTGGGTTAAAAATTATTTTCTTATCATTTATGAACTTTGTTCATTGTTTCTATATGTTTTCAATTGGGATATTGTTTTTTATTACTATTTTTACTTGCTAATAATCATAGTATATATATATTTTATTTACTTCATTTTTAATCTATAGGTATAAATACCATTTTTACCAAAATGTATGTATATTTCAAATATATTATGGTGGGTGAGTTTGAATTTAATTTGTTCATTCTTGTAATTATGTTCAAGTGAGAGTTAATTAGAGAAAAATGGGAAAAACAAGCCACAAAAAAGGATTTCAATTTAATTATGTAGATTAAAGGTATTTGGAGACTTTCAAAATGTAAATAAGAGTTTTTAACTTCTTTTTGGTTCCAAATGGTTTTCTAAATGTCATGTTTCGAAACCTTAATCCGTTCCAACGACGGATTAAGCAAACCTTGTAATTAAAACTGTCTTTTTGTAAATAATAGAATTTTGAATCGCTTTTGGTTTAAACGGTTTTTTATACAAAAATAAATGGACTTGTATGCTTAACCACGTTTTCGGTTGAATGTGTGTCTTTCACGTTTTCAAGCACTTGAGTCGTTCCAACGGCGACACGAGTGAAAAGCATGTAAATCAACGGGGTTTTGAAACGTGCCTAAATCGTTCCAACGATGATTATGGCACGAACCATGTAAATAAACTGTTCTTTGGGGAGTGAAGATTAGTTTAGATTTGATGTGTATAACTTAGAAGTATATTTCATGTTGTAATTAATCAATTCTCCTATCTCCCCCATTCTTCTACATACTCTAATTCATGGAAATGGGTGATTCTTTACTAAAATGGCTTTCAATAATATATGCTTAAAATGGTTTTCAAAACAAGAAAGAAAAGGTTTCAAATGAATTTTAAACTTAAAGAAATATGCGATTAGTCTTTTAGCGCCTAACATGCTAAGTAGGAGGCCGGTGGTTCAAAATCGGGCGATGTCGGGGTGCCTAGTAGCCTTTTTTCGGAAAGGAGCTAGCCTTCTCAGCTCGTACCTAATTTCCCGAACCCTCACCGGTCTCCCGCAAGGGATCGGTGTTCATTTCCCATTCGTGGGTGGCGACTCTTCCATACTCCGAGCTCCGGCCCTGCCGAGCAGCTTGATTCCACGATTGGTTGCTTTCGGCGCCAATCACAACATCTGTTGTCAACGGTGTCCACCCCCCGGATCTTCCGGGCGAAGCCGCAGCACCTACAAGTGGCGACTCTGCTAGGGAAATAGAGAAATTTGATTCCGGAAGGCGTGTATTAAGCCCATAATGGGGACGGATCGTATTATTTCCTTTCGTATGCATTCATGTGCATTATTGCAAACCTTTTGGGTAATTTCCGCAAAACCTCTAGCGAGAGTCCATTCGTTGCTCGAAAGAGGCTAGTGTAAGTTCCTCCTTACAGTAAGGCGCCGAAGGGTCCACATCCATTCGATAGGGGAGAATTCGTGCGGTCCTGTGAGGTCCCGCGATCATCCGTGTCAGCATATATTGGCCTTAGAAGTTTTCCTTAGGATTACCCGTTACCATTTTTGATGTGATGAATGAATCAATTCGTGTTTTCAAATTGCCATGATACATGACTAATCCTAAAATACGTAAAGAAAATGAAATGATACGTTAATATATACTCTTAAACTGATATATAAACTACCCCAAAACATCGAAACGATTCGAACTAAAGACGACTTAATCATCTCGTATGAATGAACTTGTGCGGCCCGCCTGGTCCCTTTCCATGTCCCGAAGAAGGCACATGTTCAGGAAATATGTTGTTATGTAAGCGCGTATTAGTAAAGGTCGATTTGGTATTAAGGATAGTTATATCTCGATTCAAAAGACTATATTAACGGTAGCCGTTATTCACATTCTTTAAATACGTTGGGATAAAACGAGATTATGACAAAACGAAAATAAAGAACATTTCTGTTTTGAATGACCCCGTTGTAAAATAAAGAGTTTTGTAAACGTGGTCCGTCCCTTCTGAATAAAAAACGAGCTCTTACGTTACACCTTGCGTTGTTCTTAGGAGAAATGGACGTATCAGCGAAAGTGACTAAGAAAATAAAAACGACCAAAATCATTCCGTATCTACGATATATGTCAATCCTGAGAGTAGTTAAAGAAAATGAACCAATGTCGTTGAATACGTGCCTCGAACTAGTATATATGCCGCTTAAAATCACGAAGCCGAATTAAGCTAAACCGCGTAATTGCACCATATGGACGAGACTGTGGGTTTGATTAATGGCTCGATCATCTCGACCGTTACCAAAACTACAAGAAATATGGCCCGATTTGCGTGTTTATTTGATTCGTGTCTAAATAAAGAGAACGGTAATAGCCATGCTTCGAATAAGCATGCGATTAAACGAAACGTTGATTTTCTATAACCACGCTGGGATGTTATATCCCGTAAATTGGAAGAGATAAATATTTGTTCCTAGCCGAAAGATTGTCGTGCGCTCGAATAAGACTCACCATCTTTTCACATAGCCAAAACGAGCAAGCGGATTTTGACGCTAGAAAGAAACACATTTTGTGATGATTCCGTTCCCAAAATAAAATCCAAAAGTGATACCGTCACTAGATAAACACGTGGTTGCGTCTCTCGATAGATCCAAAAGATCCCGTCGTAATCCAAAAATCGAGACACGAACCACGCGAATAAAAGGGGATGAATCATTGTCAATAACGAACGATTGAACCAAAAGAATAACTCATACCACGTCTAAATCCGAGATACGCTCAAAGGGAGTCAAAACCCGAACTAGCGTGTCTCGCAAAATGATAAAAGATGAGTTATTCAAAAGGACAATCCAATTTGGTCGATATCTTAGTCACTAAACGTTGATATGTCAGAACGAATTGTATTGTTTGATGAATGATTTATTTTTCCGCAATAATCGGTGGCATTGTTGAAACACATTTCCACAAGATTTTGATTTGACAAAATCATCCATGATTAAGAGGCAATTAAATTTAAATGCTTTGATTTAATTGTACTAATGTGTTTGTTCAATATTGAGTGCAAATATATATATAAAGTTAAACAGGACACAAGTCAGCTTAAGCCAAGCTAAGTGAAATGGAACTCAGCATGAAAGAATAGAAGCTGAGTAGAGTGGAACTCAGTCTCAGAAGTCTTCTTCAAAGTTGCCAGAATGAAGCTGACCAAATTAGAAGATTCTTTCAGAATTGAATAAACAGAACGGAGCTGACTAAGAAGGAACTCAGCATGGAAGTTGAACATTCGAAGATAACGAATGAAGCTGAGTAACAGTCAGGACAACATGAAGGATCCGTTCACTAAAGGACAAAGTCTGCCAATCTTCTGCACCAATAATTGAAGCCTCGAAAATACACAGAAGACTAATTCCAAGAATCATGGGTCAATGGATTATTGGTAAAAGACAACTGGCACAAAAAGACAAGTCTGATGCAAGAAGACAAAACCTGACGCCTGAAGAAAACAAAGGAAGGGAATGGCGGAACAGTCTGAAGCTGACCAGAAGATGTTCCCTAAAAGAGCCGTTTTGGACACAACGGCTAAACCAATTCAAAATGATCCAGGATGAGATTTCCATCTATAAAAGGACAATCAAGAACCTTGGATCATTTGCCGAAGTATCAAAAGAAAAATACAAGAGAGAAAATCTTCAAAGCACTCAAATACAAAAAGATCTTACACCAACGTTTCTATTCTCTGTGTAAATGCTAGATTGATTGTTTTTGTAATCATCTAAGGTGTTCTTTACTTGAAAAATAACAAGTGTGTAATCAATAGAAATATTGAGAGTGTTGAGCTGAGTACTTGGTTGTAAGTATTCAGTGGTAGAAAAATCTAAGTGCTGGGTTGTAGTACTTAGTAGGAGCTGAGTAGACGAATAGAGGACGTACTCTTGCATACTCACTGCCTTGTAAAGGGTTTGTGCTCTACCTTGAAAGAGCTCAGTATTGGATTGAAAATCCCAAGAGGAACTGGGGACTGGACGTAGGCAGAGAGGCCGAACCAGGATAAGTCGTGTTGAGTAACTTCTAAACTCTCTCTCTCATTATATATATATATATATATATATGTGTGCATGTGTTGCTTGTGAAATTTACTCAGCTTATAAATTGTTAAAACTGAAACTAAGTAAATCTGAGTGATGAGTTGGAAGCTGACCTTTCAAGTGTCAATTCCCAACTCTCAAGTCAAGCAGTCTTAGTCAGCATAGGACTAAAACTGTCTGACTAATCAATCGGTCGTGCTGACCAACAAGCTGAGTTATCAAACTCTTAAAATAACATTAAGTCAGCATAATTAAAAGCGAAAAAGTTACATTAGTTCCTAACCCCCCCCCCCCCCTTGGAACTAATCACTAAGGACCAACAAGTGGTATCAGAGCCTAAGCTCACTACTCAAAGATCTAACAATCTTGAGCTGATCCCTAAAAATGGGTGAGAATAGCGCTCGTTTCCTTCCAAGAAACCAAACAACACAGATACTCCCTGATGGATTATCAATCACTAGACCTCCCCTATTCTTTGGGTCAAATTATACATTCTGGAAGAATAGGATGAAGAACTTTATACAAGCCACAAACATGAGTGCATGGCTTGCAATTGTTCAAGGGTCCACATGTGCCATACAAAACTGTTAACAATGAGAAAATTGTTAAAAGTGAAGCTGAGTGGACAGAGGATGACCTCAGAAAATTACAAAATAATGCTTCGGCTATCAATATGCTTCACTGTGCTCTAGATGCTGCAGAATACAATAAGATTTCAGGTTGTGAGTCAGCACATGAGATCTAGAAGAAGCTGGAAGTAACTTATGAAGGCACCAGCAAGGTCAAGGAATCCAAAGTGAACCAACACATGCGATTCTATGAGCTGTTCGAGATGACTGACAATGAGGACATCTCAGCAATGAATGCCAGGTTCACCAACATAATAAATGAGCTTAAAAGACTCGGTAAGAATTTCACTGAAGAAGAACAAGTGAAGAAGATCTTACAAAGTCTTCCCAAAAGCTGGCAAGCCAATAAGACAGCTGTAGAGGAAGCTCAGGACCTAACCACATACAAATATGATGAGCTGATCGGTTCCTTGCTGACCCATGAAAAACTTTGAAGCTAAAGAAAAATCTGAGGACAAGAAACATAAATCACTAGTGATGAAAGCTGACTCCACAGAAGCTGAGTCAACTGATGATGAGGAAATGGCCATGTTTACTAGAAAAATGAAAAAGCTATTCAGAAGAAGTGAAAGAAATAGTAAGCGGCCATACAAGAGAGGAGACAGATATAAAGCTGAGTCCAGTGACACCAGACACAAAAAGGACAGCTCCAAGCCTGTCACATGTTATGAGTGCCATCAAACTGGGCATATTAAGTCAAGATGTCCTAATCTGAAGAAAGATAAGAATGGAAGCAAAAAGGCAATGGTGGCCACGTGGAGTGACAGTGATGAGTCGACATCATCTGAAGCTGAGCAAAATGAAACAGCCAACATATGTTTCATGGCAGATGATGGAGCTGACCAATCTCAATCTGAGCAAGCTGACCTCTCTTGAGATTCTGAGCAGGAGGAAAACAACAATGAGGTAACATCCTTACTTTTGCTTAGAAACGAAATGGTAAATGCCCTGAGTGACTTATATACACTAACTAAGAAGTGTAACAAAAAAATTAAGGCACTCAGCAGGCGCTGCGACGAGATTGAGGAGGTCAAGCTGAGTGACCTCTGATATCTCCTCCAGGACAACTCAGATTTACATACCAACATGCAAATCTTACATAAGTTTGTCACGGAGGTCCAATCTGAGTCAAAGAAACTTAGAAAGGATGTTACAACCTTACAGAGCCAAATAAAAGGCTCAAATGAAAATAAACCCCATGCTAAGTACGCAAGTACTCGTCAGCATAAGCAATTCACTCAATGTGAGTGTTGTGGAAAAAGAGGGCACACAAAAGATGTGTGTTGGCATAACAAACGGATTGTCCAATGTGACTTCTGCGGAAGAAAAGGGCATTCCACAAAAGTATGCTGGCACGCCCAACACACCAATGCTGACCATACTCAGTACAACCCTCAAAGGGTACCTTTTTGTGACTTCTGTGGTAAGCCTGGCCACACTATAAAAGTATGTCGTCACAAGTTGAAATATGACTTTGCACCTGTTTACGCTAACAAGAAAGGACCCAAAAAGAATTGGGTACCTAAAAACGAATAGTTTAAAATGCAGGTCAGCTTGACATGCGTGAAGAAATCAAAACTTTGGTATATAGACAGCGCATGCTCAAGACACATGATAGGTGATGAAACTCAGTTCATCACACTAGAGCTTAAACGAGGAGGTAGTGTAAGCTTTGGAGACAACAAGAAGGGCAAGATAGTTGGCTCAGGAACTATCGGAGGTAACCCTAAAATTGAGTCAGTCTCCTTAGTTAAAGGTCTCAAATATAATCTTCTAAGCGTAGCTCAGCTTTGCAAGAGTGGAAGAAAGGTTATATTTGATGATACTAAGTGTCAAATACTCGAGGGAAAAACAAATGATTTGATTTTAACAGCCCCTCGAGTAGAAAATGTTTACATGTTGAGTTTGGAAAAACAATTTTCAAAAAGTATATGCTTGGTGTCTAAAGAGGACAACTCCTGGCTATAGCATAGGAGACTTGGGCATGTCAGCATGGACCTCCTAGCCAAATTAGCTAGAAAGCAACTAGTTGAAGGATTACCCAAACTAAAATATGAAAAAGATCAATTATGTAATGCTTGTCAGCAAGGTAAACAAATCAAAAAGTCATTTCATAGCAAAAAGGTTGTCTCAACCAAAAGACCATTGGAATTACTACATTTGGATCTTTTCGGACCTATCCAGCCACTCAGCATGGGAGGTAAGAAATTTTCCTTAGTTATTGTAGATGATTTCTCTAGGTATACTTGGGTCATCTTGCTAAGTAGCAAAGATGAAACATTTGAGATGTTTACTTCATTAGTCAAAAAGCTTGAAAATGACAAAGACCTAAGAGTAGCTCACATTAGAAGTGATAATGGTGGAGAATTCAAAAACCAAATGTTTGATGAATTCTGTGAAACTAATAGTATTGGCCACAATTTCTCTGCCCCTAGAACTCCTCAACAGAATGGAGTTGTTGAAAGGAAGAATAGGACAATAGTAGAAATTGTTAGGACAATGCTGAGTGAAAATAGGCTTCCAAAGTATTTTTGGGGAGAAGCTGTCAATACAGCATGTTATATATTGAATAGGGCCTTGGTAAGACCTATATTAAAGAAAACCCCTTATGAACTTTGGAAAGGACGAAAGCCCAATATTGGATACTTTCGTGCCTTTGGGTGTAAATGTTTTATACTCAACACTAAGGATTATCTGGCAAAGTTTGATGCCAAAGCTGACGAAGCGATCTTTTTGGGATACTCAACAAACAGTAAAGCATATAGAATTTATAATAAAAGGACTCAGGTAGTAGAAGAGTCAGTCCATGGAGATTTTGATGAAACTGACCCTACAGGAAGAACAACTCAACACACAGAGGAAGAACCCAACTCAGCTTCTGCTGACCAGAATGGACATGCTGAGTCATCAGCACAAGAACTGACCAAAGGTAAACTCGAAACTGAAATTACCTTTGCTGACCAATCTGTCCCTGTAGAGATTGTAGAAACACATGTTCCAAACAACTCAACATTACCCAATGAGATAAAAATTCCAAGAGGACATTCAGAAAAGTCCATCCTTGATGATGCAAACAACAAAGTAATGACTAGAGATCAGCTTAGGAAGTTTCTTAGCAACGTTGCTTTCGTATCAGTTCATGAACCAAAGAACTTTGCTGATGCTGAGCATGATGAGTATTGGATCAATGCTATGCAAGAAGAGCTTGACCAATTCACGAGAAATGAGGTATGGGATCTAGTACCTAAACCTAGGAATCAAAAATCCATAGGAACTAAGTGGGTTTTTAGAAACAAACTAGATGAGCATGGAAATGTAATCAGGAACAAAGCTCGACTTGTAGCCCAAGGCTATAGTCAGCAAGAGGGCATTGATTATGGTGAAACCTTTGCACCAGTTGCTAGGTTAGAAGCTATACGTATATTGTGTGCATATGCTAGTTTTATGAACTTTAAATTGTATCAAATGGATGTTAAAAGTGCATTTCTTAATGGTTTTATAAACGAAGAGGTATATGTTAATCAACCTCCCGGTTTTGAAGATCCAAAATTTCCAAACCACGTTTATAAACTCAAGAAGGCCTTATATGGCCTGAAGCAAGCTCCAAGAGCTTGGTATGAAAGGTTGACCAACTTCCTGCTGACCAGGAATTATGTCAGACGAAAAGCTGACACAACATTGTTCATTAAGAAAAAGGGTAAACATACCATACTTGCACAAATCTATGTAGATGACATAATATTTGGTGCTACTGACGAATCCTTGTGTCAAGAGTTTAGCAAACAGATGCAAACTGAGTTCGAAATGTCTATGATGGGAGAACTCAGCTTCTTCCTTAGACTTCAGATCAAGCAAGGTAAGAACGACATCTTCATTAGTCAGTCCAAGTACACCAAGGAGATGTTAAAGAAATTTGATATGGAAGATTGTAAGCCCATATCAACCCCTATAGGTACTGATACTGTCCTATGCAAAGATGAGAAAAAGTAAGTCAATAGATAGTAAACTTTATCGAGGTATGATAGGATCCTTACTTTATCTTACTGCTAGTAGACCTGATATACAATACTCAGTATGTTATTATGCAAGATATCAAGCTGACCCAAGGGAATCTCACTTAATTGCTGTAAAAAGAATTTTTAGATATTTGCAGAGCTCAGTTGATGCAGGTTTGTGGTATCCAGCCTCAAATGACTTCACACTCATAGGATACACTGATGCTGACTATGGACGGGATAAGCTAAAACATAAGAGTACTTCAGGAGGATGCCATTTCCTTGGAAGCTGTCTAGTATCTTGGTTCAGCAAGAAGCAGTCATCAGTTGCTCTGTCTACAACTGAAGCTGAGTACGTCGCTGCTGGAAGCTGTGTAGCTCAAGTCATATGGATAAAGCAACAGCTTGAGGATTATGGAGTAAGAACTGAGACGATAGAGATCAAATGTGACAACAAAAGTGCCATTGATCTATCCAAGAATCCCATTCAACACAGCAGGATGAAGCATGTCAGCATAAGGCATCACTTCATCAGAGATCACGTACTAAAGGGTGAGATCAAGCTAACCTATGTGCCAACAAATGAACAGCTTGCAGATATCTTCACCAAGCCTTTGGCTCGTGAACAATTTAACATACTAAGGGAAGCAATTGGTATGTCTGATCCTCTTCAATAATTCTAAGTATTTGAATAAATGTTGAGTGATTGTCATGCTGACTGATATCAATCTAGTAACTACTGCACATTGAGCTTAATAGTCTATGCTGAGTAGATACAAATGTTGAGTAAATATTCTGTGCTGAGTAGATAGACATATTAAGTAATCACCTTATGCTGAGTAGATGTACATGCTATGTGATTAATGTATGTTGAGTTACTAAGAGATAGGAAATCCATCTACATAGAATTAAATACTCAGTATCATAAACGACTCACATTCTGGTAAACTGAGTAAAAGCCCACTTGCACCAATAAACAATGACACGTGTAACACATCATACCTAGGAAAACACAAGTAATAATGAATACCCATGCGCCGAACCTGTCATAAATGGCAGAATCTTTGTCGATTAAAGTCCCAAGATGAAAACAGCTAGTTTATTAATGACTCAAAACTCTATAAGTAGTGGAAGGATCCCCACTCATTACTCTTTACGCTTACGATCTTCTGTAAATCGAACCCTTCTCTCTCCCTAAATCTCAAAAACTTCATCTGTAACAATGGCTTCCGGCAAAAACGAAATCCCTAACCTCACCACTCAGCTTGGCCAAACCTCTGGCAAACCTACTCAAGCTGACCCCGCTGGTTCTTCGAAGCAAATAGAAAGGAATATGATCAAGGTCCATAAAAAGGTCAACAACTTGGAGGTTCTGAAGTGCAGATGGTTCTCTCCAGGATTCGTCACTTCTGAGAAACCGTTCTGTGACTGGATCGAGAAGAACAAATGGACCGGTCTCTTCTCACTCGCCGGGAAAACATACCCTAGACTGGTCAGAGAATTTTATTCCAACATGTTTGTTGATGAAGAGGATGCTGACTATTTGGAGACTACAGTCAAAGGTCAGAAAATCACCATAACCCCTGCCTATCTAGCTACGTTGCTAAATTTACCAGACGAAGGAATAGAATTTAGGACAATAAAAGAGAAGGTACCAAAGGAAAAGCTTGACAAGATCAAGGGGTTCTGCAAACCCAAAGATCATAAAGGTGAAATACCCAGCACCTGTATGGGGCAAGAACAGAAGATGGCTCACTACATGCTGACCAACTTCATCTTCCCCAAACTCAACTCAGCCTCATCTGCCTCCAACTTTGAATAGTGCTTCATATGGCACATGTTGACCTACACTCCACTTAACATGCCCGTCTTTCTGGTTGGGGCTCTTCAACGCAGTGGAAAGAAGCTCAGGCTGGGTTCTCTGATCACTAAGATCATTGAGGACCAACAGATTGAAACAATCAATGAAACTGATACCTTGGGAAATGAGATCACACCAGCTCTGCTGGTTGGATTATTATACAATCAACCATTGAAAGGATATGAAGAAGTTGAAGATGCTAAGGAAAATGATGAAGCTGAGCTAGCAGTTGAGCCTGAAAATGAGCCTGAGAAAGAAGTGGAGGCTCCTGCTGAGTCCCCTAAGGAAAAGAAGAAGAAAAAGAGAAAGGCCATTGAAACATACTCCAAAGACATCAATGCTGTCCCAAAGAAAGTGAGACTAGTGTCTCAAGAAAAAGTTAAAGCTGACAAGGCTAAGGAGAAAGCTGAGTCGGCAGAGAAGAGAAAGAGGCCAGAAGAGCCTGAGGATGAAGAAGAGGGAACTCCGGAATCCCCCTTGATGAAAAGGAAGAAGGTTAATACCTTAAAGACAGTTGAAGCTGATCCCCTAGATTGGGTTGTATCTTCCAAAGGTCATGGAACTGACCTAGAAAAGGAAACTGAGAAAGAAACTGAGCAAAAGGCTGAGAAAGCAAATGTTGAAAAAGAAAGGGAAGCTGAGAAAGAAACTCATGTTGAGGAAGACGTCCATACTGAGCAGGAAGAACCTGCTGATGTTGAGCAACCTCAGGGTAATGTTGAGCAAAGAGTTGAGGAAGAAGAAAATGTTGTTGTTGAGGATCATATTGAGCAACATGAGAATCCAACCTTGGTAGAAGAGACAGTTGATACTGATGAGGAGAACATTGATGCTGACCCTTCTCCTCCCAAGGAACAAAGATTCAAGCGGCTTAAGAAGAAAGCCCATAAAACTCAAGTTATTGATCTCCTTGCAGACTCTCGTCCTCAAGATATTGATGCTGAACTGTCCATAAAGCCCATAAATACTTCACCCACTCAGGATGAGCAGGTCAACATGACTAACCAAACTCCACCTCCAACTCAGCATTTTGACAACTCAGCTCCTGAAGATAATCTGCATCAAAGTCCAGTCACTAATCAAGGTGATCAATCTGGCAAAGAGCCAACTTCTCCACCATCAAGCTCAATTCTAGCCTCTGAGAAAAATTCTGCCAAATTCCAATACTTGAATGCTACTGAGTCAGGAAGATGAATCATGGCCTCTGCTCAGTCCTTGCTTCAAGATTTGAACCCTTCTCAAGCTGATGCTACTAGATCGTCTTATGCTGAGTCCTCCCACCTATCTGGCATCACTCAGCTTCTCAATAAACTAAGAGGACTCAAGGATCTGGTAAGTATTATAACAACTGTTCAAACTCAGCAACCAAGCCAAGACCAAATAACAAAGCTGACTGAATTGGTACTCACAATGGTGAACCATCTGAACTCACTTGAAGGCAAAATCCAACAAACGTCAGAAGTTAATCCAGGGTATGCAACTTTTACTGAGCTTCAAGGCCATTTTGCTAAGTTAACTGCAGAACTGTCCAAATCAAGCACAACTGGCAATCCTAAGTACGCTACCTCTGCTGAGTTACAAGACTGCTTTGCCAAGCTAACTGCAGAACTGACCAGTACACGTGAATTAGTCTCCTCCTCCTCCCAATGCACAATTGACCAACTGAGTGAAGCAGTAAGTTTACTCAACATCAACAAAGCACAAATGGATGTTGATCCAGTATCAAACAGTCAACTCTTGAGCTTTTCACAAGCAATTATGAAGGCAATGCGCATCAACAATTCTCAGCGCATGTTTTATGACTCTGCCTTGCTAAAAATGTACCACCAATCTTTTGGTCAGCTCACCAGCGCGCTCACCTGGCTTAGCAAATCCCATGAATGCCTACTCAGCATGATTAGCAGCTCTCTCCGGGTTCCTCGCCATGTCCAAGATGACAGTGTTCCCATAATTGATGGCTTGCGAGAAAGTACTAAGAGGCTCCAGCGTTACTCAAATCACCTCTCCACTCATGCTCGCAACGATACCTTCCTTTATAAACCCGATGATGGCAAAACGGGGGAGACAAGCCAAGAAGGAACTCAGCTTGTAGGTGATACCTCAGGAAGTAAAGATAAAGGCAAAGGAGTAGCTCGAGATGCTTAGAACTAGATATAGTCTAGTCAAAGTTTTAGCATAGAATCCTTCCTTCCTCTTATGCTCATGTGTTTTTTTGTTCTTTTAATCTATGTCAAGTACTATTTCCTCAATCTGGTCGATAAAATTGAACAAACAAATTAGAAGTAAAACATACTCAGTATACATTAACACTAAAAAACTTAGGTAATAAACTGAGTAACAACATACTTCTAATATTTTTGAAAGCTGACTTAAATCCAATTAGCTCAGATCTTGAAAGAATCTAATATTAAACTAAGTCAGTATACACAAATGTCTTAAGGATAATTCAATTAAATCTTGGAAGGTTTAGAATTAAGTTAAGACAGTATGTGCAACCCTCACGGGGGAGTAATTTCAAAAATAAATCAATCATGGGGTAACTTATAACTGAGTTCCATAATTATGTATTTTGCCAACATCAAAATGGGGGAGTTTGTTGAAACACCTTTCCACAAGATTTTGATTTGACAAAATCATCCATGATTAAGAGGCAATTAAATTTAAATGCTTTGATTTAATTGTACTAATGTGTTTGTTCAATATTGAGTGCAAAAATATATATAAAGTTAAACAGGACACAAGTCAGCTTAAGCCAAGCTAAGTGAAATGGAACTCAGCATGAAAGAATAGAAGCTGAGTAGAGTGAAACTCAGTCTCAGAAGTCTTCTTCAAAGTTGCCAGAATGAAGCTGACCAAATTAGAAGATTCTTTCAGAATTGAATAAACAGAATGGAGCTGACTAAGAAGGAACTCAGCATGGAAGTTGAACATTCGAAGATAACGAATGAAGCTGAGTAACAGTCAAGACATCATGAAGGATCCGTTCACTAAAGGACAAAGTCTGCCAATCTTCTGCACCAATAATTGAAGCCTCGAAAATACACAGAAGACTAATTCCAAGAATCATGGGTCAATGGATTATTGGTAAAAGACAACTGGCACAAAAAGACAAGTCTGATGCAAGAAGACAAAACCTGACATCTGAAGAAAACAGAGGAAGGGAATGGCGGAATAGTCTGAAGCTGACCAGAAGATGTTCCCTAAAAGAGCCGTTTTGGACACAACGGCTAAACCAATTCAAAATGATCCAGGATGAGATTTCCATCTATAAAAGGACAATCAAGAACCTTGGATCATTTGCCGAAGTATCAAAAGAAAAATACAAGAGAGAAAATCTTCAAAGCACTCAAATACAAAAAGATCTTACACCAACGTTTCTATTCTCTGTGTAAATGCTAGATTGATTGTTTTTGTAATCATCTAAGGTGTTCTTTACTTGAAAAAGAACAAGTGTGTAATCAATAGGAATATTGAGAGTGTTGAGCTGAGTACTTGGTTGTAAGTATTCAGTGGTAGAAAAATCTAAGTGCTGGGTTGTAGTACTTAGTAGGAGCTGAGTAGACGAATAGAGGACGTACTCTTGCATACTCATTGCCTTGTAAAGGGTTTGTGCTCTACCTTGAAAGAGCTCAGTATTGGATTGAAAATCCCAGGAGGAACTGGGGACTAGACGTAGGCAGAGAGGCCGAACCAGGATAAGTCGTGCTGAGTAACTTCTAAACTCTCTCTCTCATTATATATATATATATGTGCATGTGTTGCTTGTGAAATTTACTCAACTTATAAATTGTTAAAACTGAAACTAAGTAAATCTGAGTGCTGAGTTGGAAGCTGACCTTTCAAGTGTAAATTCCCAACTCTCAAGTCAAGCAGTCTTAGTCAGCATAGGACTAAAACTGTCTGACCAACACGCTGAGTTATCAAACTCTTAAAATAACATTAAGTCAGCATAATTAAAAGCGAAAAAGTTACATTAGTTCCTAACCCCCCCTTGGAACTAATCACTAGGGACCAACAGGCATCACGCGTCCCATGGACCGCAATGTGAGCCCATGCCAAAATCCTAGGAAAGAGACTTGAACCATCGAGTGTGTGGAGGAATAAGGGTGGAAGAGAGATGTTGTGATACGTGTACTTAGACTAACGTTTGTTCTTCTTATCTTATATATTCGTATATAATAAACGCACACACCACGACTCATGCATATAAAATCATGCATACATACTAATGGGTACCGCACGCGCATACGTCATCATTAAGAGGTCGTGGTTCCGTGAGAGTAGTCGGCTAGTCAAACAGTTCGACCAGTTACAGATTGTCAGTTCTGAACCATCACAGTCGGCAGTTGTGGCTTCTGAATCATCTTCGTCCGAGTCTGCTCAGTCTTCGGTTAGTATGTCTGCGACCAATGAAAAGGTGGCCGAGTTAGAGAATTCTATGAACAACATTAATGATCAGTTGGCCGCAATTCTGGTCCAGCTAGCTGAGCTGGCATTGAAGGATAACAAGAGTGGTAGTAAGCGTGCTGAGAACGATGTGAATGACGGTCCCCGCTTCGGGAACGAGGACAACTATCAGGATTACATTAGAAAACAGCTTGAGAAGGAGAAAGCTAGGGAAGAGGAATGGAAGAAGCACATCACTCAGGAAGTGCAGGATCTGCGTGGGGCAGGCTCCGGGGGTCAAGACTTTTATAATCTGAAGAACTGTTTGTCGGCAACGGCTTTGCCTTTTAAATTCCGACTCCCTGACATGAAGAAGTTTGATGGAACTGGGGATCCTACTACTCACATGAACCAGTATGTAGCGGTGATGAAACACACAATTTTGTACGAGGAACAAGTCCTTGGACTATTCAATACTTATCTGGAGGGGGCGACCCTCGTGTGGTTTCATGCGTTGCCGCTAGTGACGAAGAGAGATTGGAAAGAATTGGCAAAGGCATTCATTGCCCAATATAGCTTCAACACCATGCTTAAGGTTACTTTGAAAGAGCTAGAGAGTACTAAGCAGCAGATGGGGGAGTCATTGTCTAACTTTGTGAGGAGATGGACAGCTAAGGCGGCAGTTATGAAACAGAAACCGCTTGAGTAGGATCAGATCCGAATGGTAATCGGCAATGCTTTGCCATATATTAAGAATGAGCTGCGGTATATGCCTTTTACCGATTTTAATCAGATGTATAGCTGCGCCTTGACAGTCGAGGGGGACGGAGAGCTGAAGAAATCTTATACAAAGTGGACGAAGTCTGGATATAGTGCCGGAGGGCCAAGTGCGAGTGCAAAATCTGCCGCAGTAAAGGTGCTTGAACTCAATGCTATCGAGAAGAGACAGTTCGCCAAGTTCGATCAAACCTATGCAAAAGTTTTCGAACGATTGCAGAAAAAGGGATTGTTGAAAGCCCTCCCTCCTTATAGTAAAGCACTGCCTACTCCTCAGATGCAAGCCAGGGGGGTACTGGGAATTCCACAACAATTACGGGCACACCATTGAGAACTGCGAGAGGTTGAAACATGAGATCCAAGATTTGATTGAGGAGAAGAAGATAGCTGATCCATCGTCAGTGAACCCTTCCACTAGGCGCAATCCATTGCCTAACCATAGGGTAAGAATGATCGGATCTGGACTAGAAGGAAGCTTGATAGTAGAACCATTCGAGGAGGATGAAGAGGAGTTGTTGGACTCTGATGAGAAAATGACAATAGGAAGCGGAGTGTATGTGTCTTTTCAGGGAGAAGAACCAGTGGACAAGGTGATGGATGAGGAATTGGGCGATGGAGTGCCGTGTGATAAAGACGATACCGAAGAGACCGGGTAGGGGTCATCTCAGAGGATTATTCCTGAGTTAAAGATATTCAGAGGGGTGGAAGACCCTGAGGTCCATCTGTATGAATATATGTGTGCTATGTTTGTTCAACCATTTGGGATTAACGAGATCGCCCAGTGGTTCCACCACTCGTTGATAGGCGAGACTTTGAGGTGGTTCCAATCCTTGTACGATTCCATTGAGGGTGATTGGTTGCAATTGGCAAGTTCATTCTTAGAGAAGTATCAGAAGGCTAAGGAGAGAGTGGCAGAAAGTAGCGCAATGCAAATTGGGCCCATCAAGCGCTCGTTGCTAGCAGTTAGTAAGTATAACGGCAACAAAGACCCTATGGAGCATTTGCACTTCTACTTGTCGGCAATGGGGCTTTGGGCTTTAACGAAGAAGAGATCACCAGTTTGTTTTGTAATTCACTAATGGGTGAACCGCTGATGTGGTATATGTCACTCCCGATGTACATCAAGGGCAATTGGGCCGCAATGACGAAGAGGTTTATCAAAGAATACACAGTATGGATGCTTTCGGAGCAAACACCAGATTCACCCTCCTATGAGACCCATGAAGCGGTATTGGCTATTGTTATCGTCATAATTTATAGCATTTTTAGTATTTAATTACTAGTTATTTTGTACCATTTTAATAAATTTTAATAGTGGTTTTTGTATATTTTCTTTATTTTATGTATCTAAGCCAATTTGTGTGTTTTTTAGGCACTTTCGCAAGGTTTTCGGCACAAATAACCAAGTCGGGGCTTAAGGCGGCAACTCGGGAGTAAAAGGGACCAGAAAAAAGGAGTTTTAGTGACACCCAGCGTGCACTTCGTCGCGGATAGGTGCTGTAAAATAAAGTCCAATTGTTCACACTAGGACAGATTTGACACATTTTCGTATTTTCAACTTATCTCCCTCATACGGACTCGGATTGAGGCGATTCAAAATGCGTTGGAAAGCTAAGAGAAAAATGAACAAATGTCTAATAATAATCATCTCCAAATTCGAAGTGAATCAGGCCCAGAAAATTATGCAAAGTTGATGAATATGTTGAAGCCTACGATTCCTTTCACATCTCAACTCCTAAATTATTAAAATCTTCCCCCATGCCCTCTTAAATGCTAAATTCAGATGATAAGGAGTGGGAGGCCATAAGGATGACTTGGTCTTTGGAATTATGTGTGCCATTTTACTATAAAAGGAGGCCTTGGGTGCCATTTGAAGACACACCAAGCTTAGGCTTAACTTCTCCCTCTATAATGTTACTTTGCTGATTTTTCTCTTCAAAAATCAGTTGTTTGTGTTATTATAATTATTGTTATTGTGCTCAAGTTGTTGTTTGTGCAAGAGTTCATTCAATAAAAGTAAGTTTTAAGTTATCGACGAAGTTCATTCGACAATCGTCATTACTGTTTCTTCTAAACTTTAATCTCTTTTATTGCTATGAACTCCATTATCTATCTTACTAAGGTGTGTTTTAATCTAATCATGGGCTAAAACCCCCTTAACTAAGGCTAAAAGCGGATCTTAACCTTAATTATGTGGTAATTACGTTTAACCTATTTAAGTTATCTTTATCCTTTTTAAGAACTAACTTATGATTCTTAATGCTTGTAGGAGATGGGCCAACTCTCTACTTGGGTATAATTAATCTTTTATATTGATCGTGATTAAATTGATTAATCGAAATTCATAAGTTGGATCTAATGACCATTTAGTGTGGCTTATTGGTTTTCCAAGGTTTTTCATGAATCTTATTACAAATCTTAGATTTATTACTTGAGCCGGACCAAGGGAAAGTAATAAATCGAAGGTTTGGAAATAAGAAAACTTAATGCTTCTTTTGATTAATTACTTGAGCCGGACCAAGGGAAAGTAATTAATTGAAAGTTTAGAACTAATTACTTGAGCGGTTTTTCTTGAATCTTAAGTAATCACTTTAGCCGGACCAAGGTAAAGTAGGTTAAAAAGGTTTAGATTAAATCTTATTACAAATCTTAGATTTATTACTTGAGCCGGACCAAGGGAAAGTAATAAATCGAAGGTTTGGAACTAAGAAGACTTAATGCTTCTCTTGATTAATTACTTGAGCCGAACCAAGGGAAAGTAATTAGTCAAGAGGTTAGAACCAATCTCGAGAACTAATAGTTAATAAGAAAAATCGCCATCTTAAGAAGGATAAAACAACTTAAAAGGGGTTAAGTGTTATTACCAAGCAAAGAGGTTAAGTGAAGCTAAAAGCCTTAGTTTCTTTTATTATAAGTAATCTCTCACTTAATTTGTGTAATTTTTATTTCACTTCTTGCTTAAGTCTTAGCTTGGTTGTCCAACAAACTCTACATTTCGGTTGTTTAAATAATAGATAGTAAGCAAAGAGATTAGTACTTATAATCACCATCCTCGTGGGAACGATACTCTACTTTCACTTTATTACTTGATACACGACTAAGGTACACTTGCCTTCACATGCACGTATACGTAAAACGCGCATCAGCTATGCCCCAGTATGATGGATATCGAAATCCCGTTGAGCACGCCAACTTATTCCGCACTCACATGTATAATGTCGGGTTTCCTCAAAATGAGTTACACGAGCATTTCCCAGAAACTCTTATGAGGGAAGCTCTGTTGTGGCACCAAGGGTTGTCGGAGGAGGAAATGGATCATTGGATACCTCTTCGGGATGCATTCGTGCTGAGATATGAGATGTATATTCCATGGACCGAGTCCCTGGAAGATCTGGATAGGATTCGGCAATTCCCCGAGGAACCATTCACGGATTATGCTAGAAGGTGGAGGCACCACTACGAATCGTGCCAAGAGACTTTAAGCGATAAGGTGCAGCTTATGTACATACAAAGAGTGTTAGGGATTATAACCAGTTAATCAACTGTAGCGCAGCGGAATTGCGGTTCAAAATTTATTTCTAATCCCTTTAGTTTGATCTTTGTCCGTTAACCATTAATTGAATAAAACCTTTTGGATCCGTTTAGGGATAAAAACTTACCCGGACTGTCTCTTCTAGAGACGGTTGAAGAATCCACAAAGTAGTAAGATCTCCGTAGTCAGGTGCACGAACAGCTATCGAGCTAGAACCGGTGCTAGCCGAAGAACGGAGGAAGAACTGGAACGATTATGTAATTCGCCAAGATAAATCCCACTATTGACAATAGTGGCTGCCGATTTTTAGTATTGCTTTTTGGAAGCAAACATAGTGACCGAATGAATAGTGTATTAGGGTTAATTGTTTTAGGTTTTAGGCTTTTATATATAGTGTGGTTATTCCTAAACCTAATTTGTTTAGGGTTAATTGGTTAATTACAAAACTAATCTAATCCTAACATAATCACTTAAATAAATACCAATAGTATTTATTCTATGCAATTAGTTATAATTAGATTAAATTTAATTACCCCAATTAAATAAACAACACTAATTAATAAATTGACGTATTAGTTTGATTAATTATTCACGAATGCAATTTCATTAATTTACAAATTAATTAATTACATCCCGTAAACTAATTAACCAATTAAATACTCAACACCTAAATCTATTAATCAATTACATTGATACAAAGTATCAATTAATCAATTAATCAACCACCAATTAATTACCTTGACATTTTACTGTCAACCAATTAATTAATTCATCCCTCCAGTGTACCGTTCTATAAGTTCTAACTTAGATGTTCAATGTGCACGATCCTATGGGACTGTCCTTAGCTAGCAGTGGGCTCACGGCCCACAGACAGTAAGTGGGTTCTAGCAAACCATTACTGCCCCTAACCAATACAGCTATTTCAGCAGTCTAAAGATGCAGAGACCCTGTAGTTATTTCTTAACTTCTTTTACCATTGGATATCGATATTATAAACTAAAGGCATGGCGGCTGTCATCCTCTCTGTTGTTTATGATATTTCTTGATCTTAAGTAGATTAATGAATCCGATAAGTAAACTACTTATCAGGGTGTGGCCACACACTTATCAATCTCACTTATCAAGTGGCATGTGATATCATCTCACTATTATGTGAGCGGTAATTCCATCACTTCACTATCAATGCCAATGTGTTCACCTGTTCACCCAATCATACCCGTATTTGGCATCCTGTTACAGACCTGTTAGGCGTATGTCAAAGTGAACCGGATCCCACATTGATATTATAATGAAATCTGGTCTGAAGACAGTTAGAGTTCTACTTAAGAAAACTAATGACACAACCACCATGTAGTTTTCTCGAGCGGATCGATCCAGTCACATGTATACAAAATGTACCCATATTCACAACTGACTTATCAAGTGCTATGGCTAGTATCAATTACTACCATACAGTCATCGAATATACAAGTCTGTGGTCCTAATCATTCCCATGATAGAATAGACTTGGGATATGGTTTTACGATTATCAATCAATGGATTCTCTATTCATATTATAGCACAAGATATAAATGAACTAGATTAATGCCTTTATTAATGTGACACAAATACATTTTATAAGAACCAATGCCTATGAACTAGGGCACACCAACAGTCTCCCACTTGAACTAGTTCCAAGCGGGTATTTCCCTAAACACTATAGATATAGTACTACCAATTGTCTTGGTAAACTGACCAGCGACATTGTTCTCAGTGTTAACCCTCTATAATGTAATGTCACCGGGTAAGGTGTTACCATCTAAGTACGCATTTGGATTTCTTGTGTGACATGGGATCCAGTGCTTGTGCTATGTCCCCATTATTGTCACAGAAAACATCAACTAATCTTAGGAGAGTTTGACCTACTCCTAAATCAGTTATGAACTTCTTAATTTTTAAGCCCAAAATATACCTAAAATATCATCGATAATTACATCAATATTGCTACGAATTTATGCTATTTATAACTGTTTAGAAAGCTTTTGCTCTCGAATATGTTTCTTTCTTGTAAGGTACATAAATATTTGGTAAAATCCAAATAGGAAAGAAAAGAGCTCGAAAACAGAAGAAAAACCCTACAAAAGGAGTCGAAGACGACAGAAATTAATAACGCCAAATCGAGGACGCGAACGAAAGCCAAATAGGTGAAAAACGTTCCGTGCCGCGACCGCGGCCCCCACATTCTCGGTCGCGACACGCGTGTTAGACGAGGTGCCGCGGCCTAATCTCCCGGGCGGACCGGGGGGTGGACACCTCATGGCGACGTAAGCGGTGATTGGCGCCGAAAGCAACCAATCGTGGAATCAAGCTGCTCGGCAGGACCGGAGCTCGGAGTATGGAAGAGTCGCCACCCATGAATGGGAAAATGAACACCGATCCCTTACGGGAGACCGGTGAGGGTTCGGAAAAACTTAGGTACGAGCCGAGAAGGCTAGCTCCTTTCCGGAGAAAGGCTACTAGGCACCCCGACATCGCCCGGTTATGAACCACCGGCCTCCTACTCAGCGTGTTAGGCGATAACAGACTAATCGCATATTTCTTTAAGTTTAAAATTCATTTGAAACCTTTTCTTTCTCGTTTTGAAAACCGTTTTGAGCATATATTATGGAAAGCCATTTTGGTAAAGAATCACCCATTTACATCAGTTCAAAATACATAGGAGAGAGAGGGGGAGAAGAAAGAATTGATTTGTTTACAATGTGATTTATGCTTCGTATTACATACTAACTCTAAACTAAGCTCACTTCCCAAAAACGAGTTTATTTACATGGTTCGTACCTTAATCGCTGTTGGAACGATTTAGGTACGTTTCAAAACCCCATTTAATGACGTTCACTCGAATCGCCGTTGGAACGACTCGAGCGTTTGAAAAATGTTGAGATAAAAGCCTTAATAAGAAAACGTGGTTAAGCATACAAGTCAATTTATTTTGTTCAAAAACCATTTAGTTAGGAAAACAATTCAAAAACTCTATTATTTACAATTAAAAGCAATTTTAATTACGAGGTTCACTTAATCCGTCGTTGGAACGAATTAAGGTTTTAAAACGTGATGTTTTAAGAAATGGTTTAAAAATGTCAAGAAAACGTTATTTACACTTTAGGAATATCTAGAAAACTTTAAGTTTAAATAAGCAAATTAAACTCTCTTTTTGTGATTTTACTTTCCCCTTTTCACTCAATTAACCTTTAACATTATCATAATTACAACAATAAACCAACTAAACCAAAATTCCTCAATTGAAAACCAATTTAAGACCATGTCCCCAAATGCCAAAAGAATAAGGAAGAATATGTACATATATACATATATATATTTTTAGATAAAAATAATGATATACATATAACTTTGAAAACCGAGCAAAGAATACCCTATAGTATAACTAAGTATATGTATAATAATAAAAATAACACTAAGTATGATATATTATAATCAAAACATGTAAAAATGATGAGGTAAGTTCACAAATAAGAAAATAACCTTTGATTCAAAAACAATATTTACATCATGACCCAAAAACCAATTAATCACCCCAAAAGTCACAAAAACTATACATATATATTTATATAATTTACAAAATCAAATCAATATAAATTAATTTTCTAACATAACATAAATAGACATATAATATGTAGATAATAATTATATAAACCAAAAATATATTCATCAAGTATTTTACATAATTAAATAGAGATATACTTAAAAAGAAATGTCAAAAAGATAAGAAAAAGACTCAAAAAATGGGTATATAAGGTTCCAGCAGCTTTACCGACGGAAAATCCGTCGGTAAACAGCTATTAGTGACAGAAAATGTAGAATTACAGAAACAGTCCATAACTTTCCAAATTTATTCAAAAGCTTTAGATTAGATCTATTCTATCGTTTTGGACTTCCGAACTACCAAAAATGGATCATAGTCTATAACGGAAGTTCTTACAACGACGTTTTTATTTTAAAACGTTATTTTGAAATATTTTTAAAACTTATAATTACAACGTTTTTAATACTCGAACTACCTTTGAATCGGATCACGATTCATATTGGGATATTAAAACGAGGTTTTTATTTTAAAACAAAACCGAACGTTTATCTAATACGAGACGAAAATTAAATAAATACGAAAAATTAAATAAAACGTGATAACTAAATAAATAACTAAATAAATAAAATTATAACATAAAAATAAATAAATAAAAGAAATAAATTAAATAAAATAAAACGAGTCTAGTCCTCGGATAATACCTCAAGTTTGGTATTGACAGTTGAAGTCGGTTGATTCCACGAATCGTGATTTTCTTGTGTTTTTTGTATTTTCGGTAAAATTTTAACTTTTAGGAAATTCAGAATTTTTAGGAAAAAAAAATGTTTTTTCCCAAAAAATAACTTTCTCTCTCTAAAAAATGTCTTAGAGTGAGAAGCTCTCCAAAAATCTCCCTCTTCTTGCATGGGGATCCGTGCCTTAAATAGGCAACGGGTCCCGGAAGTCTTTGGGCGACGGCCAAATAAAATTGGACGTCGCCCAAAGCTGGTTGGGCGAACGCCCAACTTTCGTTGGGCGGACGCCCAACTTATGTTGGGCAAACGCCCAACTTTCGTTTGGTGGACGCCCAATATTAGTTGGCCGAACGACCAACATGGTTGGGTGAACGCCCAACCTCATGCGTCCCGCGCTGTCGGGCGCGCGTGCCCATCGGTCGTCGAGCGCGCGCTCCGCGCTGCCGGGCGTGTGCGCCCAGCGGACGTCAAGCGTGCGCCCCGTGCTGCCAGGCGTTCGCGTCCAGCGGACGTCGAGCGTGCACCCCGCGCTGCCGGGCGTGCGTCCAACTGTCGTCGGACACGCGTCGGCTGCCGCTAGGCGCTCGCACCACGTCGCTGAGCACTTGCGAGCCGTCCACTTGACGACCGCGACTCCCACTAATTTCTTCCCTTTTTATTATATATTTTTGCTTTAAAAACTTTCGGAACCAACCGCTTCAACCGTCTTGTTACAGGTTTTCGTCACAGGTCCTCCGACTCGGTGTCTACAGTTGCCCCTACTTTTCTATTTTGACAGTGATGTGTGTGTTTTGAAAACGTTTTTTGCTAAAGCAACACATGCAATGTAAAACATATAAAAGTAAAAGACACGTAAAGAGTAGGAGGAAGAATACCTAACCTTTGCGCTGCGCGTTCCGGCGTCGTTCTCGATTCTTTCTGTCCTTGCCTTTGAATCGGCCGCCGGCGGATGTTCTTCTTACGGACCCTAGCCTAAGTTGACTGTGGGTAAAAATGGCTCAAAAGCAACCCTGGTGCACGACCGCGAGTAAAATGGCTCAAAAGCGACCCCGGCCTACGACCGGGGGTAAATGGCTCAAAAGCAACCCTAGTCCACGACCGCGGGTAAAATGGCTCAAAAGCAACCCTGGTCCACGACCGCGGGTAAAATGGCTCAAAAGCGACCCCGGTTCACTACCGGGGGTAAAAGGGCTCAAAAGCAACCCTGGTCCACGACCGCGGGTAAAATGGCTCAAAAGCGACCCCGGTTCACGACCGGGGGTAAAATGGCTCAAAAGCAACCCTAGTCCACGACCTCGGGTAAAATGGCTCAAAAGCAACCCTGGTCCACGACCGCAGGTAAAATGGCTCAAAAGCAACCCCGGTCTACGACCGTGGGTAAAATGGCTTAATAGCGAAAAGTTATTTCTAACAATTCTGAATTCTAAAACACTGACGTCTGCATCTTTACTGGAGCTACTGTCTCGGATATTTGAGTGGTTCGATAGGAACGTCTTTTTCATCCGGAATGATTCAAACTAACAATTATTTTCCTATTGACTGTTGTCTGTATTTTGACTGGCGCCACTGTTCTGTAAAATTTGGTTGTCGTCTGGAGTCCTATCTTGATATTATTGGTCACTATCTGGCAGAAACGCATGCTGAAATGGACTGCAAATCGGAGGTCTGTGCACCTGGTAAATAATTATTTACTTTTTACCTTTATGTCACATCGTACCTTTTTCACTATTTACGGGAATGCCATTCCCTTTCCTTATATAAGGTGGTGGGGTTTCATTTCAACCCCACACCTTCTCTCTCTTCTCTCTCTCTCTAACTTCTGATTTGGATTATTCTCGGGATGGATTTGGATAAACATGATGGCACGAAGGGCATGGATGCGGGTTTTGTGAACCTCACTACAGTGGCCCCTTTCCAGGATCCTACCTCATATCTGAGCCGGACCCGCTCTAACCAGGTAAGTACTTTCTTACTTCCTCGTCTTTTGACTAAATTTCTAGGCTTCAGTAATCCTACTTTGAACATGATTTGCATGCTAACCTCTAGGTTGCTTTAGCAGACTTTAGCTAGAAAACATGAATTTCTTTGCCCGCAAGTGACACTTTATTTGTCTTTTGAAAGAATGTGAATTATGTGAATAGTAAAACTACGAACAATGCCTGCCAACAGTAAAAACGTGAATAGTAAAAACATGAATAATGCACGTGAATAGTAAAAACGTGAATAGTGCACGTGAATAGTAACGTGAATAGTGCACGTGAATAGTAAAACGTGAATAGTGCACGTGAATAGTAAAAACGTGAATAACGCACGAATTAAATGTTAAAATTGTATCGATCTTTTTGCCAATGCGGGCGAGAGTAGATCAAAGTATAATGAATTAATCAAATCGTATACAAACAACCCTAAGAACGAGATTCCACAAAATGACGGTCCTAATTGACAAAGTGTCTCTAGGTTGGATTTGACCGAAAGAATAGCTAGATTAATGAGCTTTTATTAGACGCAAGCCTAGGAATAACACTTAAACTTACTTGTTCCGTCCTTTCCAGATTATCGGCATTTCTGGGACCACGGAGGACATTCATATGTGGTATTCCATGCTTAGCGCAGCGGCGAAGGCCCGTGTGCGAGAGTTGGGCTTCGAGCCCTTCATTTTAGCGTTGCCCCACGCCAACGGGGTGTGTGACCGCTTCGGCCTACGCGCCCTATGCGAGAGATGGGTTGACCACACCTTCCACCTCTCGTTTGGGGAAATGACGATCTCGCCCCGCGACTTCTCCTTGCTGACCGGATTGCGGGGGAGTGGTACTCCGGTTCCCTTCTTCTTTGATATGGTGCGTCCACGGGTTGACCGTGCCAGGTTGGCTACTCTGATCGGACCAGGAGTCTACACGGGTGTCAAGTCCACCCCGGCAAAGTTCATCACCACTTCTGGGCTTTTGAGTCGTAGGGACTTTTGTGGGACAGACGACACTGATCTGGCTGTCCGCAGCTTCCTTTTATACGCTTTAGGCGAGACGATCTTCCGCACCAAGAGCGGGATGATACACGCGGGTCTTATTCAGGCCTTCAGCGATTTGGACGTCGTGTCGTCTTACGATTGGGCAGGAGCAGGCTTGGCTTACTTGTACAAATTTTTGGATCTGACTTGCCGGAAGCGCAAGGACTTTGGCGGTTACACTTTTGCTCTCCTGGTACGTGGTTCGTCCTTAACTCGCTTTTTTTATCCTTTTCACGATTTCTGTCCGTAACCCTTGTTTCTACAAGCAGGTTGGGCCTATGAGAGGCGGATTCTTCCATGCGAGCGTCGGCGCAGACCGCGGGTAGTTAGGCCCCCACTTATGGCTCGGTGGAGCGAGTTTGGTCTAGGCACCGAGGAGAGGCGGATGGTGGCGCAATTCCTAGCTTGGATTGATTCACGGACTTTGGGGGAGGTGAACATCTTCTAACTACGCTAGATTTTTGTTTGATCAGACTTGACTTTTCTTTTTTGGTTTTCAGATGCGGTTTAGGTGGGATGACCTTGACTTTGGTCCTGATTACGCATACGTCACCCGCATCCAGGGGCAGCAGTGCGTTCTTACCAGCCCCTGCGTGCGGGCGTGGTACTTGGGTGATCGGGGTATCACCGGGGTTAGCGCCTCACACTGGACACCTGGCGAGATTCCCGTGTCCATGTTTGCCATGCGGACCATGCCCTTATCGGACATTCGTCGTGATTTGACCCGCCGCTTTGCCCCTAGAGATGTATGGGACCATGTCGGGGGCCACGCTCTCTATTTGTCGACACTATTGACCCCGATGGGCGCCCCTGCGGTTGCGATGGAGGTGGACCCTATGGCGGACGTGTTTTCAGCGGAGGCTGTTGCTGCTGTCTTTGGTCGGGAGGAGGTTCCGGTGAGTGGTTCGACCTATTTATTTTTATTTACGAGATAGTTAGTGGTATTTATTATGCCTTTGCTTGCAGGAGGGTTCCTGGAGGAGTGACCACATGTCAGATTTCTTCGGTGGTGCCTGGGCTCAGACGTCTACGACCCGAGCCGACATATTGTGCTGGCGAGTCCTCTGGTGCTGCTCGCCCAGAGTGGCCCCCTTTAGGCGTACCCATCCCCGACTTTGGGAGGGATTTCTCGACCGTTTGCTATGACGAGTCCGGAGTGGCCTATGCCGGCGTTGAGATGGCTCCTCCTGCTTTCACGTCGAGGATACTGTTTGATCCCTCCGACGCCCTCCAGACTTCGAGGGAGACATGCACCGACTATGTGGGGTTATCTGGTTACTTCAGAGATCGACTCAGCTTGCGTTGCGCTAGCCACCTGGTATGTATCTTTATTTCATTTTAGTGTAGTGGAATGTATGCACATATGTATGTATGACTTCTATTCTCGTCTGTATTTCTTTTTTTTATATCTGTTTTTTTTTCTTTTTTCTTTTTTTTTTACAGAGCGATCTCCGTGCACATGAGCTGAGACAGAGCGAAGCACTGCGGGAGGCCGATGCCAGGGTCGGCCAGGTGTATCGGGAGAGGAACGATCATTGGTCTATGGTGATGCGAGCTGAGATCGAGGGACGTCTTGCTGTCGAGGAGAGGATACGGGAGGAGACCACGGGACGCCTTGCCGCTGAGGAGAGAGTGCGAGAGGAGACCGCAGGGCGCCTTGCCGTCGAGGAGAGACTTCGAGTCGCCGAGGAGACCCTATCTTTGGAGCGGGCGTCACATCTGAGGGACTTTGAGGCTCACTGGAATTTCCCTCCTTATTAAGCTTATTATGTACAGCTTCGTAGCTTTTTATTAGAATTGCCCCGATGTATAGCTTGTGTATAGGGAGAGGGGTGGATAGTATGTAGGCTTTTTATTATGAAAAGAAAGGTAAGAAATGTATAACTCATGATTCATATTACCATGCATTTAGTAGATCATAACGATTCCAATCATTCTCTTCAAATATATTCATGCCTTTATTTATTTACAAACAACATAAATATTTAGCCGCTTATACATTATTTTTGTAATTGCTCAAGATATAACTACCGTTACCAGGACCTGCCTTTTTTCGGTTTTCAGATCCCGGCGATTTTTCATCTCTCCTTTTACTATCCTGGAATTTTCAAATGAGAGTCCTTTCGGGTTTTCACCCATTGGGATGTCCCTTATTGTTGCATAGGCCGCCCTTTGCGGGTTTTCAACCTATCGGGAATTTTTTTTTTTTTTTTCTTTTTTTTAACGAAAAGTATTTCTTAAGCCTATCCAGATTGGTAGGTTCGGAGAACTCCATGCCATCCATAGTAGTTAACCTCACTGCTCCTTTGCTTAGTATCTTCTTCACGAAGAACGGCCCTTCCCAGTTTGGCCTAAACTTGCCCCTCGGGTCGGTGTGCGTCACACGGATCTGTTTTAGCACCATATCCCCTTCCTTGATAGGGCTGGCCTTGACCTTTTTGTTGAAGGCCCGGGTCATCCTTCTTTGATATAACTGCACATGGTAAAGAGCCTCCATCCTTTTCTCGTCCACCAACGCCAACTGTTCATATCGGCTCTTCACCCATTCTGTCTCGGGAATCTCTGCTTCTACTGCGATTCTCAACGATCGCTTTTCAATCTCAATTGACGGCCTCTGCCCCATATACCAAAGAGAACGGTGTTGCCCCAGTAGACGTTCTAACCGTCATGCGATAAGCCCATAAAGCGAGCGGAAGTTGCTCGTTCCAATTCCGATGCGACTCCACTGTCTTTACGAGAATCCTCTTAAGGTTCTTATTTGCGGCTTCTACTGCCCTATTAGCCTGCAGACAGTATGGAGAAGATCTATGATGCTCGATATTGTATTCCTGGGAAATACTTTTTACTTCTCCTTGAAACTGGACCCCATTGCCCGTGATCATGTGATGAGGCACCCCGAACCTGGTGATCAAGTGCTTTTCGATGAACTTCCTCATCTGTTTAGACCCCAACTTGCTAAATGATTCTGCCTCTACCCACTTGGTGAAGTAATCAATGGCGACTGCAATGAATTTGTGTCCGTTTGACGCATTAGGCCTCACCTCCCCGATGATATCAATGCCCCAAGCCGCAAACGGCCAAATGGGCGCTAACACGTGCAATTCCATAGCTGGTAAGTGATTATAATCTCCGTGGATTTGACAATCATGGCATTTCTTCGCATACTCGTGACAATCTCTTTCCATGGTGAGCCAATAGAAGCCTTGCCTTATGATTTTCTTTGCCAATACTGCTCCTCCCATATGGGCCCCACAAATTCCCGAGTGTACTGACTCCATTGCCTCACGGGCTTCTCCCGCATCCAAGCACCTAAATTGTAAACCATCGGCGTGTCTTTTGTAAAGCAAGTCATTGTGGATGACAAATTACTGAGCTAACCTTCTGATCACAGCCTGATCCCTAAGTTCTGATTCTGCCGGGTATGTTCCACTTTTCATGAAGTTTATGATATCGAAATACCAAGGCTTTTCATCCGCCCCCAACAGCATTACACCTTCGTAGCATGGTTTGTGAGACCTCCTTAATTACAAAGACTTTGAGGCAAGGTTCCGGGGATTATCCCATACCGACACCAAAGTGGCCAAAGCATCCGCTGCCTGATTCTGTGCTCGAGGAATGTGATAAAAACGACACTCGCTGAATCTCTGCGCCCGTCCCTCCAATTGGTCTAGGTACGGGCGCAACCTTTCTTCCCTTACTTCCTAATTTCCCTGTGCTTGTTCGATAATCAGCTTTGAGTCGCCCCATATTTCCACATACGATGCTCCCAATGTCGTTAGCGACTCTAACCCATAGATGCATGCTTCATACTCGGCCATATTGTTAGTAAGAGGGAATGATAACTTCTTCGCCATTGGTATCCTTTCTCCTTCTGGTGAGATAAGTAGCACTCCTACTCCGGCTCCATTTGAATTAACTGCTCCATCGAAGAACATTTTCCACGGTATAACTTCTATTGCGTTCAAGTGCTCATCGGGGAAATCATAGTTTATCTCTTCCTCTTCTGCGTTCAGAGGTTGGTTGGCCAGGAATTCTGCTACGGCTCTCCCCTTGACAACCTTCTTCGTTACATATTCGATATCAAATTCGGACAAAAGCAACAACCATCGAGCTAGCTTCCCTGTTAGAGACGGAGTTCGGTACAGATACTTCACAGGATCCATCCGGGAAATAATGATCACTTTGTAAGATTGAAAATAATGCCGTAGTTTCTTTGTTAGCCATACTACTGCCACGCACGTCTTTTCGATCATGTTGTACTTAAGCTCGTATTCCAGGAACTTCTTACTCAGATAATACACCGCGTGCTCCACACCGGTGTCCCCTTCTTAGGCCAGCATTGCCCCGATAGATCGCTCCTCGATCGCTATATATAGGAGAAGCGGTTTTCCCAGTTTAGGCGGTCTCAGAATTGGTGGATTAGACAAGTAGTCTCGGACCTTCTCTAAGGCTTGCTGACACTTATCATTCCAAATCGTGGGTTGATCCTTCCGTAGCAACTTAAAGATCAGCTCACGAATTGCAGTGAGTCTTGCTATGAACCGACTGATATACTGAACCTGCCCCAGAAACCCTCTCACTTCTTTCTCATTCTTTGGTGCCGGTATTTCCTGTATGGCCTTTACTTTGTCGGGATCTACTACAATTCCTTTATTTCCGATTACATAGCCTAAGATTTTCCCCGATGAAACGCCGAAGAAGCACTTCTTCGGGTTCAACCTTAGTTTGAATTCTGCAATTCGGGCCAAAAACTTTTCGAGTGCAGCGAAATGCCCCTCTCTCGTCTCCGACTTGACCATCATGTCATCCACATAAACCTCTACCTCTTTGTGTATCATATCATGGAATAGTGCCGTAGCCATTCGCTGGTAAGTTGCCCCGGCATTTTTCAAACCAAACGGCATCACCCTATAGCAGTATGTTCCCCACTCAGTTGTGAACGAGGTTTTTGCTTTGTGTTTCTCGGCCATCTGAACTTGCATGTAGCCCATGAAACCATCCACATTCGTGTGTAAGACGCTCGACGCTGCACTGTCGATTAACACGTCAATATGAGGCAACGCGAATTCATCTTTGGGGCACGCCTTGTTAAGATCTCTATAATCGACGCACATTCTTACTTTGCCGTCCTTCTTTGCGATGGGCACTACATTTGCGACCCAAGGGGGATAGTCGATTACTTCGATGAACCCTACTTCTAACTGCTTCTTCACTTCTTCTCTGATCTTATCTGCCCATTCCGGTCTCATGCGTCGGAGTTTCTGCTTCACGGGCTTCGCGTCGGGGTATGTTGGAATACGGTGAGTTACAATTGATTGATCAATTCCTGGCATGTCTTCGTATGTCCAAGCAAACACTATTTCGTATTTTTTAATTATTCTCTCAAATTCTTTCCTCTCTTCAATAGTTAATTCTTGAGCAATTTGTATAAGTTTAGGATTTTCATCCGTGCCAAGATTGAAAGTTGACATTTCTATTGTATTGATTTCAAATGTAGGCATGTTATATGAATGAGAATGCATGGAATGATCACGATCAACATCAAGCAAGTAAGCAAAATCAGAATTCATTTCATTGATAGTGTTGGCGAGTACATCATCAGATTCAAATAAAGCAGTAATACAATTTTCATCGTCAGGGTTCTCGGGTTTCTCATAAGCTTTGGAGGTACCGGGTTCATCCACCGCTCCCACAGTGGCCTCAATAGTGATGACCTGCTCCTCGGCGTTCAAATCTAACATCATGATCTCCTCGATGAAGCAGCTCGCCTTTCCTTTGCCCCAGTCGGTAACATCATTAAAGATCTCGAAACCTGGCAGAATCTTTCCCTCGGTGCTAGTCCATGACTCAGGAGCCCCCGAATAAACCTTCCTGTGACCCTCATTCACAAAATACTTCTTTAGGCCCACTTTTCCTTCACCACCTGTGTTGGACGGACCTCCCTGCTCATACCCCAAGCCCCTCCGGGTTTTCTGACTCTTGAAATCCGGAAATTCTGGCAACCCCTGATGGTGTGCTCCTAAGCCCATGCCGGGGATGAAACCCCATTTCATCATCTTCACCACATCGGTGGTCATGCTAGACTCGTAGATCCCAGAAACTTGGAATTCGGAGAAAAGCTGAGGCTCAATTCCCAATGCCGCCACTAAACTCAATTTCTCAGCTCTGATCGTTACTATCTCCTCCCCAAAGGGAAATTTGATCATTTGGTGGAGCGTGGAGGGCACACCTCCCAACTTGTGGAACGATGGACGTCCCAACAACACGACAAACGTCACCGGTATATCCAGCACTGTGAATTCAGTTTCTTCCTCATGCGGCCCCACTTTCAGCTTAGCCTTAAAAAATCCTTCAATGTGCCTATGGCTATCATCATAGGCCCTGATCACGGTTTCCGAGGCAGTCAAATCTCCTCTTTCTACTCCCAACTTGGACAAAAGTTTCAGTGGGCAAACATTAATGGCCGATCCATCATCGACCATCACACAACTAGTCTTTTTCCCGTTAATTTCAGCTCGGATATACAAAGGCTTGTTGTGAGCCTTCCCCTCTTTTGGGAGATCTTCGTCAGTGAACGTGATTTCGGTCTTCTTCCGGGCCATAATTGCCCCTACTAACGCTGCCGGCTCAGTATCGGTAGAAATAACCAAATTCTGCAGCTCTTTCATCAGATTTTCACCATGGTACTTGGAATGGCATAGGACTTCCCATACCGTAGACTTAGCTTGTGTTTTCTTCAACTGCTCGAGGACTTGGTCATCTGGCTTGGGAGCCGATCCTTCCCCTATCTCAGTCTCACCCACGGGCGCCTTTCCCTCGGCCACTCGACCTGATCTTGTCATGACAGCAATTTCCGGCTCTTCATCAGATTCATCCCAAATATTGATAGGAATTCTCCGATCAGTATCTTCCTCATCCGAGGAACTTTCCCAAATGTCCACAATCATCAGATCCATTACGTGAGGAACGTTTGAATTCAAATAAAAGGGATCCGCTGAGCCATACAAAGCCCAGCCTATCAAATCATCATAATCCCTGAGGGATACTCTACTCATCCTCCTTGCCGCCAACGGAATTGCACCTCTCTGTATGCACATGAGCTGCACCTTATCACTCATCGTTTCATGACACTGCTCATAGCGGTGCCTCCACCTCCTAACATAATCCACGAATGGTTCCTCGGGGAATTACCTGATCCTATCCAGATCCTCCAGGGATCCCGTCCATGGAACATACATCTCATATCTCGCCACAAAAGCATTCCTAAGAGGTATCCAATGACCCATTTCCTCCTCTGATAGGCCTTGGTGCCACAGCAAGGCTTCTCCTATGAGGGTTTCCGGGAAATGTTCATGTAGTTCGCATTGAGGGAACCCGGTGTCATACATATGGTTGCGGAATAACCTCGCATGCTCAATAGGATCCTGGTATCCACCATACCTAGGCATCGCCAATACTGCCTCGGGTGTTTCATAAGAGGGCGAGTCCGGGGTTTGCTCCGCCAGCATCCATATCGTATACTCTTTGATAAACCTCTTCATCATTGCCGCCCAATCGGTCTTGACATGCATCGGAAGTGACATATACCACATCAATGGCTCACCCATCAGCGAATTACAGAACAAGCTGGTGATCTCTCCTTCATTAAAACCCAAAGGCCCCATGGCCGACAAGTAGAAGTGAAGATGTTCCATCGGATCCTTGTTGCCGTTATACTTACTGACCCTCAGTAGCGGGCGCTTGATAGGTCCAATTTGCATCGCAAAGTGCTATGCGGTCCTGTCCTTAGCTCTTTGGTACTTTTCTAGGAATAAATCTGACAACCGCTCCCAATCATGCTTACAAGAGTCGGGTAACGAGTGGAACCACCCCAAAGGCTTGCCTATTAGCGAATGGTGGAACCACTGAGCAATCTCGTCCACTCCGAAGGATTCAACAAACATATCGTGCATATATTCACGCAAGTGCACATCGGGATCCTCTCCACCACTAAACAGACCCAATTCTGGCACAATAGTCCGAGATGGCCCTTCCCCAGTCTCTTCGGCACTATCTTCATCATACGGTGCTCCACCGTCCAAACCTTCATCCATCGGTTCACCTTCCTGTTCCTCGCCAAGGAAGGACACATATAGACCATTTCCTATATTGCCTTTTTCATCGGAGTCCAGCAACTCCTCTTCATTTTCCTCGAAGGATTTCATCACTACACTTTCTTTCAGACCGAATCCGATCATGCTCACCCTATGATTAGGCAATGGATTACGCCTAGTGAAAGGGGTTGCTGATGAAGGATCAGCTATCTTTTTCTCCTCAATCAAATCTTGGATCTCGTGCTTCAACCTCTCACAGTTCTCAATAGTATGCCCATAACTGCTGTGGAATTCGCAGTATCCCCTAGCTTGTATCTGCGGAGAAGGTGGAGCTTTGTTATAAGGAGTAAGAGCTTTCAGCAACCCCTTTTTCTGCAATCGTTCAAAAAATTTTGCGTAGGTCTGATCAAATTTGGCGAACTGCCTCTTTTCGATAGCATTAAGATCAAGCACTTTCACTGCTGCAGATTCTGCACTCGCACTTGGCCCTCCGGCACTATATCCAGACTTCGTCCACTTGGTATACGCCTTTTTCGGTTCTCCATCCCCCTCGACTGTCAAGACGCAGCTATACATCTGACTGAAATCGGTGAAAGGCATATACCGCAACTCATTCTTGATATACGGCAATGTGTTACCGATTACCATTCGGATCTGATCCTGCTCGAGCGGTTTCTGTTTCATAACTGTGGCCTTGGCCCTCTATCTCCTCACAAAATCGGAGAAAGATTCCCCAGTCTGTTGCTTAGTGCTCTCTAACTCTTTCAAAGTAACCTCAAGCATGGTGTTGAAGCTATACTGAGCGATGAATGACTTCGCTAACTCCTTCCAATCCCTCTTCGTCACCATGGGCAATGCATGAAACCATGTGAGGGCAGCCCCCTCCAGATAAGTGTTAAACAGCCCCAGGACTTGATCCTCAGTCAGGATCGTGTGTTTCATCACAGTAACATACTGATTCATGTGGGCAGTGGGATCCCCAGTTCCATCGAACTTTTTCATGTCAGGGAGCCGGAATTTCAAAGGCAAAGCAGTTGCCGATAAGTAGTTCTTCAAATTATAAAAGTCTTGACTCCCGGAACTTCCCCCACGCAAATCCTGCACTTCCTGAGTGATGTGCTGCTTCCACTCCTCTTCCTTAGCCTTCTCTTTCTCAAGCTGTTTCTAGATATAATCCTGATAGTCATCCTCGTTCCCGAAGCGGGGACCGGTGTTCACTTCATTCTCAGCGCATTTGCTACCACTCTTGTTATCCTTCAACGCCAGCTCAGCTAGCTGGGCCAAGATTGTGGCCAACTGATCATTAATATTGTTCACAGAATTTTCTAATTCGGCCACTTTTTCGTCGGTCGCAGACATACTGGCAGAAGACTGAGTATACTCGGACGAAGGTGATTCAGAAGCCACAACTGCCGATTCGGAATTGTCAATCTGTAGCTGATCAAACTGTCTGACTAGCCTATTACTCTCGCGAAACCACAACCGCTTAATGATGAAGTCTGCGCGAACGGTATCCATTAGCATGTATGCATGATTTTATATGCATGATTCGTGGTGTGTGCGTTTATTTATTTACGGATATATAAGATAAGAAGAACAAATATTAGTCTAATTACACGTATCACAACATCTCTCTTCCACCCTTATTCCTCCACACACTCGATGGTCCAAGTCTCTTTCCTAGGATTTTGGCTTGGGGCTCACATTGCGGTCCAGGGGACGCGTGATGCCGACGATTATTGTGGAAAAAGTAAATCATCCATCAGACAATACAGTTCGTTTTGACGTATCCGCGTTCAGTGACTAAGATATCGACCAAGTTGGATTGTTCTTTTGGGATAACTCGTCTTTCGTCATTTTGCGAGACGCATTAGTTCGGGTTTTGACTCTCTTTGAGCGCATCTCAGTTTTTTTTAGACGTGGTACGAGTTATTCTTTCAGTCCAATCGTTCGTTATCGACAATGACTCGTTCCCTCTTATTCGCGTGGGTTCGTGTCTCAATTTTTGGATTACGACGGGATCTTTTGGATCTATCGAGAGACGTAAGCACGTGTTTATTCAGTGATGAAATCACTTTTTGGATTTTATTTTAGGGAACGGACTCATCGCGTAACATGTTTGTTTTTAGCATTAAGAATCCGCTTGCTCGTTTTAGCTACGTGAAAAGACGACGAGTCTTATTCGAGCGCACGATAATCTTTCGGCTATTAACAACTCTTTATTTCTTCCAATTTACGGGATATACCACCCTAGCGTGGTTATAGAAAATCAACGTTTCGTTGAATCGCATGCTTATTCGAAGCAGGGATATTACCGTTCTTTTCCATTTAGGCACGAGTTTAAGCAAACGCGCATATCGGGCCATATTTCTTGTAGTTTTGGTAACGGAAAAAATGATCGAGTCGTTAGTCAAACCCACAGTCTCGTCCATATGGCGCAATTATGCAGTTTAGCTTAATTCGGCTTTATGATTTTAAACGGCGTATATACCGGCTTGAGGCACGTATTTAACGGTATTGGTTCATTTTCTTTAACTACCCTCGGGATGGATATACATCATAGATATAGAATGACTTTGGTCGTTAGTTTATTTTTGCTTTTCTTTTATTTTTTTAGTCACTTTTGCGGACACGTCCATTTCTCTTAAGAACAACACAAGGCATAACGTGAGAGCTCGTCTTTTATTCGGAAGGGACGGGCCACGTTTACGAAACTCTTTACGTTACAACGGGGTCGTTCAAAACAGAAATGTTCTTCGTTTTCGTTTCGTCATAATTTCGTTTCATCCTAACCTATTTAAAGAGTGTGAATAACAGCTACTGTTAATATAGTCTTTTGAATCGAGATATAACTATCCTTGATATCAAAGCGACTTGAACTAATACGTGCTTATGTCATAACATATTTCCTGAACATGTGCCTTCTTCGGGACACGGAAAGGGACCAGGCGGGTCGCACAAGTTCATTCATACGAGATGACTAAGTCGTCTTTGGTTCGAATCGTTTCGATGTTTTGGGGTAGTTTGTATATCGGTTTGAGAGTATATATTAACGTATCGTTCCATTTTCTTTACCTATTTTAGGATTAGACACGTATCATGGCAATTTGAAAACACGAACTGATTCATTTATCACATCAAAAATAGTAACGGGTAATCTTATGGCAACTTCTAAGGCTACTATATGCTGACACGGCTGATCGCGGGACCTCACAGGACCGCACAAATTCGCCCCTAACGAATGGATGGGGACCCTTTGGCGCCTTACTGTAAGGGGGAACTTACACTAGCCTCTTTCGAGCGACGAATGGACTCTCGCTAGAGGTTTCGCGGAAATTACCCAAAAGGTTTGCAATAATGCTTATGAATGCATACGAAAAGAAATAATACGATCCGTCCCCGTTAAGGGCTTAATACACGCCTTCCAGAATCAAATTTCTCGCTTCCCCAGTAGAGTCACCACTTGTTAGACGAGGTGCCGCGGCCTAATCTCCCGGGCGGACCGGGGGGTGGACACCTCATGGCGACGTAAGCGGTGATTGGCGCCGAAAGCAACCAACCGTGGAATCAAGCTGCTCGGCAGGATCGGAGCTCGGAGTATGGAAGAGTCGCCACCCATGAATGGGAAAATGAACACCGATCCCTTGCGGGAGACCGGTGAGGGTTCGGGAAACTTAGGTACGAGCCGAGAAGGCTAGCTCCTTTCCGGAGAAAGGCTACTAGGCACCCCGACATCGCCTGGTTATGAACCACCGGCCTCCTACTCAGCGTGTTAGGCGATAACGGACTAATCGCATATTTCTTTTAGTTTAAAATTCATTTGAAACCTTTTCTTTCTCGTTTTGAAAACCGTTTTGAGCATATATTATGGAAAGCCATTTTGGTAAAGAATCACCCATTTACATCAGTTCAAAATACATAGGAGAGAGAGGGGGAGAAGAAAGAATTGATTTGTTTACAATGTGATTTATGCTTCGTATTACATACTAACTCTAAACTAAGCTCACTTCCCAAAAACGAGTTTATTTACATGGTTCGTACCTTAATCGCTGTTGGAACGATTTAGGTACGTTTCAAAACCCCATTTAATGACGTTCACTCGAATCGCCGTTGGAACGACTCGAGCGTTTGAAAAATGTTGAGATAAAAGCCTTAATAAGAAAACGTGGTTAAGCATACAAGTTAATTTATTTTGTTCAAAAACCATTTAGTTAGGAAAACAATTCAAAAACTCTATTATTTACAATTAAAAGCAATTTTAATTACAAGGTTCACTTAATCCGTCGTTGGAACGAATTAAGGTTTTAAAACGTGATGTTTTAAGAAATGGTTTAAAAATGTCAAGAAAACGTTATTTACACTTTAGGAATATCTAGAAAACTTTAAGTTTAAATAAGCAAATTAAACTCTCTTTTTGTGATTTTACTTTCCCCTTTTCACTCAATTAACCTTTAACATTATCATAATTACAACAATAAACCAACTAAACCAAAATTCCTCAATTGAAAACCAATTTAAGACCATGTCCCCAAATGCCAAAAGAATAAGGAAGAATATGTACATATATACATATATATATTTTTAAATAAAAATAATGATATACATATAACTTTGAAAACCGAGCAAAGAATACCCTATAGTATAGCTAAGTATATGTATAATAATGAAAATAACACTAAGTATGATATATTATAATCAAAACATGTAAAAATGATGAGGTAAGTTCACAAATAAGAAAATAACCTTTGATTCAAAAACAATATTTACATCATGACCCAAAAACCAATTAATCATCCCAAAAGTCACAAAAACTATACATATATATTTATATAATTTACAAAACCAAATCAATATAAATTAATTTTCTAACATAACATAAATAGACATATAATATGTAGATAATAATTATATAAACCAAAAATATATTCATCAAGTATTTTACATAATTAAATAGAGATATACTTAAAAAGAAATGTCAAAAAGATAAGAAAAAGACTCAAAAAATGGGTATATAAGGTTCCAGCAGCTTTACCGACGGAAAATCCGTCGGTAAACAGCTATTAGTGACAGAAAATATAGAATTACAGAAACAGTCCATAACTTTCCAGATTTATTCAAAAGCTTTAGATTAGATCTATTCTATCGTTTTGGACTTCCGAACTACCAAAAATGGATCATAGTCTATAACGGAAGTTCTTAAAACGACGTTTTTATTTTAAAGCGTTATTTTGAAATATTTTTAAAACTTATAATTACAACGTTTTTAATACCCGAACTACCTTTGAATCGGATCACGATTCGTATTGGGATATTAAAACAAGGTTTTTATTTTAAAACAAAACCGAACGTTTATCTAATACGAGACGAAAATTAAATAAATACGAAAAATTAAATAAAACGTGATAAATAAATAAATAACTAAATAAATAAAATTATAACATAAAAATAAATAAATAAAAGAAATAAATTAAATAAAATAAAACGAGTCTAGTCCTCGGATAATACCTCAAGTTTGGTATTGACAGTTGAAGTCGGTTGATTCCACGAATCGTGATTTTCCGGTGTTTTTTGTATTTTCGGTAAAATTTTAACTTTTAGGAAATTCGGAATTTTTAGGAAAAAAAATGTTTTTTCCCAAAAAATAACTTTCTCTCTCTAAAAAATGTCTTAGAGTGAGAAGCTCTCCAAAAATCCCCCTCTTCTTGCATGGGGATCCGTGCCTTAAATAGGCAACGGGTCCCGGAAGTCTTTGGGCGACGCCCAAATAAAATTGGGCGTCGCCCAAAGCTGGTTGGGCGAACGCCCAACTTTCGTTGGCGGACGCCCAACATCGGTTGGGCGCGCGCCCAACCAGCGTTGGGCGCGCACGCCCAACTGACGTTGGGCGTTCGCCCAACGTCGCTGGGCGCTCGCCCAGAGGCTGCCGGGCGCACTCGCCCAGCGGCCACCGGGCATGCGTCCCGCGCTGTCGGGCGCGTGCACCCATCGGCCGTCGAGCGCGCGCTCCGCGCTGCCGGGCGTGTGCGCCCAGCGGACGTCGAGCGTGCGCCCCGCGCTGCCGAGCGTGCGTCCAACTGTCGTCGGACACGCGTCGGCTGCCGCTAGGCGCTCGCACCACGTCGCTGAGCACTTGCGAGCCGTCCACTTGACGACGGTGACTCCCACTAATTTCTTCCCTTTTATTATATATTTTTGCTTTAAAAACTTCCGGAACCAACTGCTTCAACCGTCTTGTTACAGGTTTTCGTCACAGGTCCTCCGACTCGGTGTCTACAACGCGTTCTTCAGCTTCTCCTTCCCTTCATTTCAAGACCAATTGATGCTCCCCCATTCTCGGTAGAGAATTTAATATTCTCGGTACGAGCAGGAGTCTGTAGAAGCCTAGTTGCACACTTTCATTTTCGACGAAACACGATCGTTCGGGTGGATAAAGACGTCCTTTCGCAACGGATACGATCCTTCACAATGGACACGACACTTCAATCAAGACTCTTCAACATCTATAAATAAAGAGTTGATGGAGAGTTGAAGATATGTAGAAGAAAGAGATTAGTATAGAATTTATGCAGAAATTCCGAGTCAAATGATTCAGAAGTTAGATTTCGATTCTGTAAAAAGCAATATGCTGTACACACATTGTTTATTCAATAATAACAAGTTTAGTAGCGTTTAGACATTGTTCCAGTTTAGTTTTCATTTTGGTAGTAGACCGACCCAGTCTCTATTACGAAGATTCAACGAGAAGATTGAGTAGAGGATCCGCCCCGGAGCCTGACAAACTCTAACGAAACCCAAGGAAAGGATTGACAACCCGTTCACTTGCAAGCCGTCGAATGTTTCCATGCTCCATGTTCTCTGTAAACTTGTATCAATTTATATTTCATCTAATAAAGTCCGTTCTATTCGATAGATTTTTATGCAGCACTTTGGTAAAGGATCCGAAGTGGATGCTGGTGTTTTCATTAAAACATATTTAATTCAAAATCTTTACAAGGAAACTTTGTTGAACACTTAGGCAAATTATTATCTCGAAAGAGTTTTAATTTTATTAAGGGCAATTATCCCGGATAGGGTTTTGTCATGTTCAAAGCCAAATAATTAGAGGTTCCGTCATTTATTTCATCTTTATAATTCATACAAAGTTTAAAGTTGTTTTCTTTGCTTAATGCAAACAAATACATCTGTTTACTTTTCTAAAAGTACTAAACGTTCCTATCTTGCAAATTCATTATTAAATCAGAGTATTTTCTAACGTTTTCATACTCTAACCTAATTCTCATTCTAGCAATTTCAAAACCAAAACCGTTTTAACGATTTTCTATATTATAAACCTTAAAGTAAATTTAACCGATTCAAAATAACTTTTTGTTCGAAAAACGTTCCCTGTGGGATCGATATCTTTTATTACTACAAGCGTATACCGTGCACTTGCGGAAATCGCTCAATAAGTTTTTGGCGCCGTTGCCGGGGAACGCCAAAATTTTCGACAAAATTTTAAATTTTTCGTGTTTTATTTCGAATCTAGGTTTATTCATACTTATTCAAACTTTTATATTTTATTAATTTTCAATTACTAACATATTTATTTTTCAAATTCTGTTTTGTAGGTAGTTTCGGTTCGTGCGAAATTTCAGGTTCATGCGCAGTTCTCGAAGTTCAGGCACGTCACCAGATCCTATTGACCCAGAAATTGAAAGAACTCTTAAAAAGAACAAGAAAGAAAAGAAAAACAAAAACAAAACTCCAATAAAAACTAGAATTACCGAGCCAGAAGTTATGGCCACACTTATGGATTACGCTAGGCCAGGAGTGGCCGGTGTAACAAACAGTATAGTTAGACCCCAAATTAATGCACACCATTTTGAAATTAAGCCAGCATTGCTTAATATGTTGCAAAATAACGTAACATTTTACGGGTTACCTAACGAAAATCCTAATACCCATTTGACAAATTTCTTAGAAATTTGTGACACTTTTAAAATTACTGATGTAACTGTAGAAGCAATCAAACTTCGCCTTTTTCCTTTTACTTTGAAGGATCGAGCCAAAGAATGGTTAACTTCTATGCCAGCCGCATCATTTGAGACTTGGGAGCAATTAGCCCAAGCATTTTTATCAAAAAATTTTCCTTTAGAAAAAACCGCAAGAGTCATTAAAGAGTTAACATCTTTTTCTCAAAATGATAATGAAACTCTTTATGAGCCTTGAGAACGTTTTAAAGAACTTCAACGTTTATGCCCACACCACCAATTGCCCGCTGAACTTTTAATGCAAACATTTTATAATGGACTAAATCCTACAACTAGAAGTTCATTGGACGCTATGTCTGGAGGGTTATTCATGAAGAAAACATCTGCCCAAGCAAGAGAACTTTTGGAGGAAATGGCAATCAACAGCAGTATGTGGCCCGCGGAACGTGGACACGCACCATTAGTGAAACCATCATCCTCAGCAACTTCATCAGTTAAAGGTATAGTGAATCTTGTTCCAGTAGCGATGTTGCAAGCCCAATTTTCTGCCTTATCGCACAAAATTGATAGGTTTATGGCACCGTGTGATCCTAATGGTAAGCCAATCCAAACGGATGTGGATTACGAAAGTATGAGCGAAATTGAACAGGTAAACTTTGTCCAAGGAGAAAACCAACCTAATAACCCTTACTCCAATACATATAATCCTGGGTGGAGAAATCATCCTAACTTTAATTGGAGAGATAATAATAATAATAATAATACTAATGCTAATCAAAATCGTACTGCTAATTATCAAAATCAATCAAGAGATACGATCAGCACTTTATCTTCTAAAATCGACAAATTTATTAATGCTATGAGCGGAAAAATAAGTAATCACGACGATGGTTTTAAACGGATCGAGAATAAATTCGATCAGCTTATTTAAAACCAATCATCTAGCATCCATAATTTGGAGATTCAAATTGGACAACTCGCTAAATCAATTCCATCCCGCAAAGAGGGAAGTCTTCCAAGCCATACGGAAGAAAATCCGAAAGAGCATGTTAAGGCTATCACTCTTCATTCAGGGAAAAATTACTTAGGCCCGAAAATGCCCGGAAATTCGACTTTACCTGGAACTGATTTACCGAAGCCCAAAGAAGATACATTAAAACAAAAAGATGCACCAATTGACTCTAATACAAAAACTTTTGTACCCAAACCACCTTTTCCACACAGAGTCCGCAATAAGGACTATGACAAACAACTTTTAACATTTTTAGACAAACTTAAGAATTTGCATATTAATTTAACGTTTATGGATGCGATTACGCAAATTCCCAATTATGGTAAATTCCTCAAAGATTTAATTTCAAAGAAAATCAGTTGGGAAGGAATTTCATCCATTTCACTAACTGAAGATTGTAGTTCAATTGTGTCAAGCAATTTGCCCACTAAACTCAAAGATCCCGGATGTTTTACCATTCCGTGTAAATTGGGAGATATTGAATTTCCCAGTTGTCTCTGTGATTTAGGAGCAAGCATTAACTTGATGCCATTATCTATTTTTAATAAGTTAGGCTTAGAAGAAGACATCAAACGTACCAATATGGTTTTGCAATTAGCGGATCAAACCACTAAAAGACCATACGATATAATTGAGGATGTTTTAGTTAAAGTTGACAAATTTATTTTTCCTACCGATTTCATTATTTAAGATTTTGCTTATGACGTAAATTGTCCGCTAATCTTTGGTAGACAGTTCATGAACACGGGACGTGCTCTAGTTGATGTGTCGGAAGGGAAAGTAGTTTTAAGAATAGGAGATGATAAGATTGAGTTTGATATGAATCAAGCGATGAAATATCCTATGGAGGATTTCGCTTGTATGAAACTTGATTTGATTGAAGAATGTGTAAATGACATTGTTCAAAAAGAAGAAATAATAGAACCTATAATGAGTGAGGAACTAGAAGATAAGGACCCAGAAGCTTTGATTCGAGAAGATGGACCAGTTCCGCCTTCAATTATAGTTCCACCTAAATTAGAACTTAAAGAATTACCAAGTCATTTGAGGTACGCTTTCTTAGGCGAAGGCGATTCTCTACCTATAATTATCTCTAACAAATTAACATAAGTTCAAGAAGAGAAATGGAAAGAATTTGTTAGAAATAGGATAGGAAGTATGGGTTGGCAAATTTCAGACTTAAAAGGTATTAATCCGAGCATTGTAATGCATAGAATTCACTTAGAAGAAGATAAGCCACCTAAAGCGGATAGGCAAAGACGCCTAAATCCCAATATGAAGGAAGTAGTAAAAAATGAGATTACTAAACTTCTGGACAATGGAATCATCTACCCTATCTCGGATAGTGAATGGGTTAGTCCAATCCATTGCGTACCTAAAAAGGGAGGCATAACAGTTGTAAGGAATGAAGAAGGTGAATTAATACCTACACGAACCACCACTGGTTGGAGGGTTTGTATAGATTATAGAAATCTAAATAAAGCAACTAGGAAAGATCATTTTCCTCTTCCTTTCATTGATCAAATGATCGAAAGGATAGGTGGTCACGCTTTCTACTGTTTTCTAGATGGTTACTCCGGATTCTTTCAAATATACATTTACCCGGATGACCAAGATAAAACAACCTTCACATGTCCTTACGGAACATTTGCATATAGGAGAATGCCCTTTGGTCTATGCAACGCACCTGCAACATTTCAACGTTGTATGACTGCGATTTTTAATGATTTCATTGAAGATATCATGGAAGTTTTTATGGACGATTTTTCAGTTTATGGAGATTCTTTTGATTCGTGCCTAGAAAACTTGGATAAAGTTTTGTCTAGGTGTGAAGAAACAAATTTGGTATTAAACTGGGAAAAATGTCATTTCATGGTTGACGAAGGAATTGTTTTAGGTCACAAAATATCTGAAAAAGGATTAGAAGTGGATAGAGCAAAAACTTCAGTAATAGAAAAATTACCCCCTCCAACTACTGTTAAGGGAGTAAGATCATTTTTAGGACATGACGGTTTTTACAGAAGATTTATTAAGAATTTTTCTGTAATTTCCAAACCAGTCACTAATCTACTCATGAAAGATTCCACCTTTGATTTTAATGAAGATTGCGTTAAAACTTTCGAAACATTAAAAACAGTTTTAGTCAGTGCACCTATTATTGCTAAACCCGATTGGGATTTACCATTTGAAATTATGTGTGATGCAAGTGATTTAGCTGTCGGATGTGTTTTAGGTCAAAGGAAGGATAAAAAACTTCATGTCATTTCTTATGCAAGTTACACACTGTCCGGTGCACAATTAAACTACACCACAACTGAGAAAGAAATGTTAGCTGTAGTTTTTGCATGTGATAAGTTTAGGTCATACTTGTTAGGTTCGAAAGTTATTATTTATACTGATCATGCAGCATTAAGATATCTATTTGCTAAAAAGGATGCAAAACCGCGTCTAATTAGATGGGTTTTATTGTTACAAGAATTTGATATAGAAATAAAAGACAAAAAGGGAGTAGAAAACATTATCGCCGATCATCTATCGAGACTTGAAGATGAGAACGGTCCTATAGGTGAAACTATCGGTATACAAGATGATTTCCCTGATGAACATCTCTATCAAATGAAAAGCGTCATGTCACCATGGTATGCATATATTGCTAATTATCTTGCAGCCAATAGTGTTCCGGAAGGATTAGATTTCCAACAAAAGAAGAAATTTTTCTTTGATATTAAACAATATTTTTGGGAAGATCCTTTTTTGTTCAAAACTTGTGGTGACGGGATAATTAGGAGATACGTTGGTGAAAATGAATACGAATCCATAATGTCGGAATGCCATTCTAGCTCTTATGGAGGACATAATGGAGTTAACAAGACAACAACTAGAATATTTGAAAGCGGTTTCTTTTGGCCTACGATGTTTAAGGACGTCCATTCATTTATTACTCGTTGTGATAAGTGCCAAAGAACAGGAAATCTAGGAAGGAAAGATGAGATGCCCCTCACAACCATATTAGAAGTTGAAGTCTTCGATATGTGGGGAATAGATTTCATGGGACCTTTTCCCCATTCCAATGGTAAAACTTACATATTAGTTTCCGTTGATTATGTTTCAAAGTGGGTTGAAGCAATTGCAACCCCGACGAACGATTCTAAAGTTGTCGTTAATTTTCTTGACGATATATTTTGTAGATTTGGTTGTCCAAGAGTTATCGTAAGTGATGGCGGTACTCATTTTATAAATAAGAGTTTTGAAACGCTTATGAAAAAATATGGAGTACGCCACCGCGTATCAACGCCCTACCATCCTCAGTCAAATGGTCAGGCGGAGATATCAAATAGAGAACTCAAATGGATTCTCGAGAAAACAGTTTCATCTTCTAGAAAAGATTGGTCTTCTAAACTCAATAATGCATTATGGACGTACCGTACTGCATTTAAAACACCAATAGGAATGACTCCGTACCGCTTAGTGTATGGAAAGGCATGTCATTTGCCAGTCGAATTAGAACATAAAGCCTATTGGGCTATTAGAGAACTTAACTTTGACTTACGACAAGCAGGTAAGAAACGTTTGCTCAATTTGAATGAGTTAGATGAGTTACGTCATCTATCTTACGAAAATGCAAAGATTTATAAAGAAAAAGTGAAAAAATGGCACGATGCCAAAATTAAAGTCAAACACTTTAATGTTGGGGATAAAGTGCTGTTATTTAATTCACGACTTCGTTTATTTCTAGAAAAACTTAAGTCCAGATGGTTAGGACCATATTTAGTCGTCAAAACATTCGATTATGGTTCTTTAGAACTAGAAGGTCCTACCGGAGTTCGATTCAAAGTTAATGGTAATCGATGTAAAATCTATTACGAAAATATTTCACAAATTGAAATTCCGTTCGTAACAAGATTATCTGACGTATAAATTACTCAGTTTATCTTACACAGTTTATTTTGTTTTATTGTTTTTATATTTTTGTTCATTTATTTTATTTTATTCTATTTTAGTTTTATTTTATTTTATTTTTCCAAAATGCCATTTTTATGATTAGATGACTTTATGTTATGATTTAAATGCATAAAATATTTCTATTTCATGATTTTAGATTTAATTTTTAGAAAATTAAGATGAATTTGAAGTTTCAGGCAATTCTCTGTCGAGAATTTAGAATTCCCTGCCGAGAATCCCCTTTTTAAGAATAGTCCAAACAGGTTCGGATTTCTCTGTTCATACTGAGAATTTTAAATTCTCTACCGTGAATCGGAAGGTAGCTTCGATGCCTGATTTCCGCAAGGAAATCAGCGTGTCGCGACCGCGGCTTTGACATTCACGGTCGTGACACGCGTGTTTCCTGCACTATCAGGTCTGAAACACTCTAACCTTTCGACGAACCTCTTGGCAAATGAAACATTAAGTTTCTTCATTCCCGAAAGGTGTAATTTTATACCTTTTCATAATTAAAACAACACCTCTTTTCATATGGATCGATTCTAATTATTCTTACTCAAATTAAAGATCTTATTTAGTTCAATTCTTAATTTTATTAGACTTATCCATTTGATCCATTATCTATACTTAGCATATTTCATATGGGTCGATTCTAATTATTCTTACTCAAATTAAAGATAAAAAGGATTCACATGAACTAATATAGTTTTCTATTTTTCCACACGTATATCCACATTTAATTCTATCTGTAACTCAATTTATTTTCAATGAATTAAGTTATCATTTAATTATTTCTAATAGCCTCCCCTCAAGTTGGAGATGGTAGCAATTGCAGCAATCCCAACTTGAACAATGAAGTCTTCATTTGAGAACTGGTAAGATTCTTTGTTAATAAATCAGCCAATTGATTTTGTGTGGCAATATATGGTGTCACATTGAACCCCTTGACCACACATTTCCTGACTATATGGCAGTCAATATCAATATGTTTGACCTACTCATGAAAAACTGGATTAGCAGCAATATGTATTGCAGTTTGATTATCACAGTATAATGAAATAGGTAAAGTAACAGAGACAAGGAACTCAGGCAACAGGTAACTCAACCACTTGAGTTCACAAACAGTAGTTGCCATAGCACGGTATTCCGCCTCTGCTGATGATTTACTTACAGTGGACTGCTTCTTTGCTTTCCAAGAGATTAGACTGGAACCAAAAAGAATGCAGTAACCTGTAACTGATTTCCTTGAGATCTTACAACGGCCCCAATCAGAATCACAATACGCAACCAACTTATAATCATTGTGACAAGAGTAAAATAAGCCATATGTACGAGTACCCTTCAAATACTTCAGTACATGTAAAGCAGAATTCCAATGAATCTCAGTTGGCTTCTGCATAAACTGACTAAGCTGCTGGGTGATGAATGCTATATCTGGTCTGGTGAAGCCAAGATAAAGCAATTTGCCTATCACTTGTCTGTACTTTTCAGGTTGATTGAAGTGAACTGCTTCTGGATCCTCTTTGTCAAGCTGAACTCCACTTAGAAAGGGACTGGAAATAGAATTAGCTTGTAATTGCCCAGCCTCAATAAGCAGATCATATATATACTTGCATTGAGATAACATAATCCCCTCTGCAGACCTGTGTAACTCTACTCCCAGAAAATATTTAGCAAGACCTAGGTCTTTGATGGTGTAAGCTTTATGCAATGCACTCTTTACATCTGCTATCTGCTGAAGAGAAGACCCTGTAAGCAGCATATCATCAACATAAATGACTATCACCATAAAATGACCATCCAATTCCCTAGTAAACAAACAATAATCATTGATAGATTTCTGAAAACCTAGCTGTAGTAAAGAATGTGTAAACTCTTTATACCACTGCCTCCCAGCTTGCTTCAGCCCATATAGGGATTTTCTAAGTTTACAAACTTGTCCTGGCTTAGCTTTATCATAACCAACCGGTGGAACCATGTATATGTCTTCATCTACAAAACCGTGAAGATACACATTATTTACATCAACTTGATGTATTTACCATTGTTTAGCAGCAGTTATAGCAAGAAACAGTCTCACTGTAACTGTTTTAGTAACTGCAGAAAAGCTTTCAGTATAGTCCACTCCATACTTCTGGTCATACCCCCTTGCAACCAACCTTGCCTTGAATCTCTCAACTGTCCCATCTGGATTGTATTTGATACGAAATACCCACTTGCTTGTAATAGCTTGTTTCCCATCTGGTAATATAGTGAGTTCCCATGTGCCATTGCTTTCTAAAGCTTCTATTTCTTTTTTCATAACATCCTGCCACTCAACTTGTTTGTTTGCTTCAGCAAAGCTACTTGGTTCCTTAATTTTAACAATATTGGTCAAAATGCTGTTTGAGAAATACTGCTCAACATTGAATACTCATCAACCACATTCACCACAAAATCATTAAGCCATTCAGGTTGTCTACTAGTTCTGGTAGACTTTCTTTCAGCAATAGGTGGCCGAGATGCATTGGAGTCTGTTGTATGGTTTAAAAGGTTTATGGCAGGGCTTGATGGTTCAGATGAACAAATGGGTGTAGTTGGTTGAGAATTAGGAGAATTAGGGGATGGAGGTGTGTTAGAAGAAGAAGCAGGAATATGAGATTGGGAGATAGGATAAAAGTCAAAAATTTCTGTATGAGAACTAAGATTGGGTAGGACCAAGCTGTTTGTAGTCAGGCTAGGAGCTGATTTAGGATTGGGATAACCAGGGAAGATATGTTCATAAAATTGCACGTCCCTGGAAACACAAACCTTATGTGTAAGGAAGTTGTACACTTTACTACCCTTTTGTCCTGCAGAGTTGCCTAAGTAAATACCCTTGAATGCTCTTGGAGAAAACTTATCTTTCTGTGGAGAAACATCAGTCACAAAACAAAGGCAACCAAAGCACTTCAACACTGATAAAACATGTGACTTATCATAGAATACTTCATGTGGACTCTGCCAATTAAGTACCTTAGTGGGCAACAAATTGATTAGAAAAGTGGCATGTAGCATGGCCTCTCCCCAAAACTTATTGGAAAGATTAGCTTGGAATAACAATGCTCTTGCAGTTTCAGCTAAAAATCTATGTCTTCGTTCAACAACACCATTTTGTTGTGGTGTGTAACTGCATGTTTTCTGATGTATGATGCCAAAATTGTGCAAAATATCTTGTGTTTTAGCGCTAATGAACTCTGTTCCATTATCTGTGCGAAGAACTTTAATTTTTGCCTCAAACTGTGTATGTGCCATATTGATAAAATTGCTTAACAAAGTTGCTACCTGATCTTTTGTCTTGAACAAATAGGTCCATGTAATTCTGGAAAAATCATCAACTACTGTAAGCATATACTGTGCTCCTGATAAAGAAACTTGTCCATAGGGACCCCATACATCAGTGTGAATTAACTCAAAAATTCTGGTAGTTTTGATGGCACTAAGACCAAAACTAATTCTATGTTGTTTAGCTTTGTGACACACTTCACATACTACATCATCAACTTTACAATTCAGACCAGGCATGTGCAACAACTTATGCGAAGAGACATGACCTAATCTAATGTGCCAAAGCATATCAGGAGATATCATACCAGATAACGCAACAGATGAACTGTGAACTGTAGAGCAAGCTGAAAGTGATGTCGTGGCTTTGCTAACCTTCATTTATTGCAATTGATACAGACCATCCATCAATGCTCCTTGAGCAATCTCTGCCTTAGAGGCCACGTCCTGTAATACACAGTGTGTAACAGAAAATTGAATGCTCACCTGATTATCCATAAGCAGTCTCCCAACAGACATTAAGTTGTATTTGAAAGTTGGAACAAATAGGACATTCTTCAACAACAATTTTGGAGTAACCAGCACTGATCCAACATGAGTAATAACTTGTTTGGATCCATCAGGCAGGAACACCACCCTAGGATGATCAATTTTACATAGTGAAGTGAAAAATGACATTTCATGACACATGTGTGTACTGGCTCCAGAATCAATGATCCACATATTATCAATAGTCAACAATTTATTGGCAGAAGTAAGAGCAAGGAAACGATCATTACCACTACATTCATTGGCAAATGCAGTAAAATCTCCTCCCATCTTCCCTTTGGCGAAGTACCTTTGCATTTCCTTCTGTATAAATTGACTCATTCCTCTTTCAAACATGTCCTTATATTCTCCTCCTTCAACATCACAAGGAGACTGTGACATTAAGCCTGTTGCAGTCCCTTCCTGTAACAGGTTAGCCTGTTGACCTTGTTGCTTCTTCTTTTTATTGCCTTTAAACCAATCTGGATAGCCAACAATTTTGAATCATTCTTCCTTAATGTGACCTCCACGCTGACAATGAACACAGAACTTCTCCTCCTTAGATAAAACTGTCTTCTTCTTCTTGTCATCAAATCGAGCTCTATATGAGCTAGAAACTACATTAGCAACTGTTTGAGACATTTCAAATGAGGAATCAAGTTGATCCTTCTGTTTTTCAACTCTAAGTATCATTGAAAATGCCTTATTCAGATTAGGATAAGGATCACTCAATAGCACTTGATTTCTTACATGTTCATACTCGTCATTTAACCCAGCCAAGAACAGCATTAACTGATCTTCATCATAAAATTTTTGAATCGTATCACGAGTTTTACCACAATCACAAGTAGGTAAAGGACGTAGTGTAGTCATTTCATCCCAAACCTTCCTCTGTTTAGTAAAATAAGAGGTAATAGACATATTACCTTGAGTAATTGAGTGAGCTTCCTGTTTCAGATGGAAAAATAGAACTCCATTATTTCCACCGAATCGATCTTTGATTTCCTGCCAAAGAGAGTATGCTGATGTCGCATATTGAAATCCTTCTGCATATTCCTTCGAGATTGTGTTGATAATCCATGAAAATACCAGACTATCCACCTCTTCCCAGCGAGGATACTCCTTAGCAGTTGTTTCTGGCTTCAGATCTGGTTTCAGTATGTAATCGAGCTTTCGTTTCGCTCGCAGAGCACGAATCATCGCATGGCTCCATGAGATGTAATTTCTTCCGTCAAGCAGCGTCGTTACTAACACCAGACCTGGATTATCATGATTTCGAACAGAGTCGAAAGCATCTGTGTTGTAGTCTGTAGATTCACCACTCTGAGATGAATTTTTGTTTGACATTTCTGATTCAGATGTAGATTGATCGGAATCAGATGTGGAATTTGAATGAGACTCTGTAGCTTCAGATTTCTCTTGCTCAACACTTTTTCCAGTTTGCAAAGCTTGTTTGTATGAGATTTTCACCATGAACTTATGACATCGTTTCTAACCTTTAGCTCTGATACCATAAAATCACTGGAGCAATTGTTTAGAGAAAGAAAGATTGTGGAAGCTGATATTTCTCATTAATTGGAAAAGGGAACATGGATGGCTATATATAGCCACTAGCCCTAACAATATAAAAGACGAAAGAGAAACACTGCTGAGCTGGAAGTGATAAAGCAAAATACAAAATAGAAATATCAAAATATTATTTCTAATACTTAAGCTAATTGTTTTCTATTTTTTTTTTCTTGTTTTTCATAATCGATAGAAAACCAATTTGAGCCTATTAACCAAGTTTCTTTCTCAACCCATAAACCTTTAACCCATCTTTTTTCTTGTTTGAGAACCGGAAGAATCAAAACAATTGCCTCAATCACTTAAGAGCCAAACTTCTAGCAAAAAGTGCAAAACTGCTACTCAAATAGTTTTTGTGTCACTCTCGAAAAACAAAAGAAAATAAAATAAGAGAGTTTCAAGCATTTTCAAGCTCTTTCGAGCACTTTCGGTCATTATCTTTCCAAATCGCTAGATAACCAACAAATTATGATGCAAGTCAAGGGACAACTGACTCAACCGATTTTCGTGAAAGATACCTTAAGCCAAAGCTGTTTCTACTTTTTTTCTCTGAAAGATGGGACGCGAAGGCAGTCCGGACATCCCAACTAGGTTGGCACCTCCGGCGCAGCCAACAACCCGGATATTATTAATAAAGGAAAACGAATAGAGGAAAGAGAGGAGGAAGAAGTCAAACAAAGGGAAAGTAACAAAAGAAAAAAGAAAACAGAAAATTACATAAAGCGGATATGTGCTACATTGCACAAATCATCAAAAAGGAGTGCCTGGCAAAAATATGGAGCAGTGTCCCACCAATGAGTGTTATCTGCCATTTGCCCATATCCTGCGAGTCGGTCAGCCGCCTGATTACCTTCTCTGTAAATGTGAGTAGCCGTCCAGTCCATGTCATTAAGCCTGGCTAGGCATTTCAGCCACTCTCTTCTAATTCGCCACAGAACTTCTCTCACCTTATTTCGAAGCAAATTCACTGCATAACTGGAGTCCGACTCAATCCAAAGCCGCCTCCAATTTTTGTCCCACGCCTCCATAATTGCCTGCATTTCTGCCTCATGAGCTTGTGAGTTCTGGATAGGAAATGCGTAGCTTCCGTGGGCGAAGCCTCTATAATTCCGATACACTCCTCCTGCACCGGCCTTATCATTGCGGTCTGCTGCACCGTCCGTATTCACCTTGATCCATCCATGCGGAGGTGCAATCCAAAGCTGTTTTTACTTAATGAACAAGGAGCGAAGTGCCTGTTCACTCTTATTTTTGTGCATGTTGTATGCATGTTCTTCCCAAATCTGATATTAAACTTCTTTTTAACTTGCTTTACCATTTTATTTTGTCAAATCAACACCAACTCAATTTAAGTGATTAGTTACCTTTAAACTTGATTGTGCTCATCCTTTCAAGTAATCATATTCAACTGTTCTATCCATGTGGAGACGATAATTTACTTACACTTTATTACTTGTATCTAGTGCACTTGCTAGTGTTCACATTTTAGGACAACACTAACCACACTTGACAAGGTTGAAATTAACATTATTCACAAAATATAGCTAACAATATTTGGCACGTCCAATGGGACCTTTTATTTTTTAGGGTTAGCCAAAAAAAAATTATAACCTTTTAATTTAGCTTGTTATTTATGATTTACTTTATTATTGCATTAATAAGTATTCGTTCATTTATTTTCTTGCTTAATTTGAATTGCTAATTCATTTTCATCATTTTTACCCATCAATACTCACAGAGGATGACTCCTAAGAAGAACACCGGGAAAGATCCAATCTCGTCCGACTCAGAAGAAAGTCAGAATCAGAGCCGAGATCAGAACATTGAACCCGGAGTGCCCGAAGGCTTCATGGCTGAGACTGTGAGCAATATCGAAAGTGCGAACCAACAACCACCTCAAGAATCACTCCTACTCGACATGACTACGATCTTTGCGAGTATGGAGAAGTAGATGAACCAATTCCTAAATGGGTTCCTACAAACCATGAAGGATAATCATGAGGCTATGTGCAATTCATTAAAGCTAGCAACGAAGCTATGCTTAAAGCTAACAATAAGGTTGCGGTGAATTCCAACAAAGTTCCAGCCCTCAAGGAGAGAATCATCGACTTAACCGGAGAGGTCGGGAAAATCCTAGAAAAATGTGACAATCTCTTCTCACAGAAGTCAACATCGTAAGAACTGACAAATAATGGAAAAGGAACACCAGTCTCAGGTACCGGTGAGAGATACATCTCGCCACCAGCTCGAGAGGAGAATCTCAAGTTCAATGAGCACGATGATAGGATCAGCCCAGAACCCGTTCCAATCCCACCAACTCAACAACATTTTAGGTCTCATATCAGACCTAATAACCATGCCGAATATTACTAGGAGAGCTACGCTCGTAATATAGGGGGCAATAGGAGAGGAAGCAGCTTTCATCCATAACGGACGATGCACACAATGTATAGAGCCAACTAACAACTTAGGAGGGGGCCAACGAATAAAGAACATCGTACAAGAGATTTATGGTCCAGGCGTGAGGGAGGTGTACCGACCCGAATTCCAAAAACCGTATCCAAGGTAGTATGATCAAATATATCCTTTACATCATAACTTGAGGGTCCCAGATTCCACTCTATTTTTTGGAGAAGAGGGGCATTCCACTATGGAGCATGTGGAATGCTTCACCTTTCAGTGTAGCGGTTTGAGCATGGATATGAACTTCGACATGTTGCACCTATGCTTATTCCCTGGATCATTAACATGGTCGGCATTCTCTTGGTACACCACATTGCAAGTAGGATCAATTCATGGATAGGGACAAATGGAAAGGCTTTTCCATAATCAATTTTATCATATAGAGCCCAAGGTATGTTGTCACACCCGACCCAAATCGGCATCGAGTATGAATGGAAAATAGGATAACGAACGCCTGTCGGTCTGAAACACGAATCTATTTTCGAATAGATAAAAATTTATTTGGACTACCTAAAGTTTTATTTAATTATTTGGCTTGAACTTGATAATTCTATCAAGCTTCCTACGTATCCCGAACATCTTTTAATCTTTAAATCGGGAATCAAAGCCACGTAGTTCTACCTATTTTAGGTAGTTCTCTTAACTTATTAACTCGTTTAACTTATTGACACGTTGAATAACACGCTAGTATTTTAATTGTATGTTTCACTTTGTTATAGTTTATAAATCATTTTATCAAAACGAATCGAATTAAATAAATTGCTTTAACAAACCAACTCGTAATCAAATAAATATTTTATCAAACCAACTCGTAATCAATCAAACGTTTCATCAAACCAACTCGTAATCAATCAAACATTTTATGAAACCAATCCGTAGTTAAGTAAACTCGTAATTAATCAAACGTAAAACCATATATCAAAATCAACTCATTACCGATAACATAAAACCTTATATCCATTCTAGAGTTTCTCCCCTTATGTATCAATCCATAACCACACATATCCAGAATCACATAGTCGAGACGTCTCTTTAACCTTGCCTAATCTCGTATTGGTCTTACCCCACACTTCGCTGCCAATACCCGACTAGGTCTTTACACTGTGTACACAGGCCATGTCCCTCACTGAACATGGTCTTCAAATATCAAAACCACCCGCCCGGATTACTCTAGATGGATATATATAAAATCATAAATCAAAATATGCTCAAATCTCTTTTCACAGTCAAACTTCCAATTAATTCCATAACCGTAAGACCATTTGGCATCAATTGACTATTTTCGCAAAAATAATCACAATCATTAAAATCAAATAATCTTTTAATATAACTAAAATTGTTAAAAATTCGTATAAAATCATCGATTCATAATTTAATCGAACTCCAAGAATTAAATAGCTCAAAATATTGTATCGATAAAATCTAATATCGTTAAAAGTAAATATTCTTATCGGACTACTTTCAATCACCGAACAAAATTCTGAACCGAATTACTATTAGACTCGTTAACTACTAAGAGTATATTCGTCCTAATTTTATATTCAAATTATTCTACTAATTTTATATTCAAATTATTCCACCAGCTTTTATATGAAATTTTAACAAATATCGGTATTAATCTTTCTAATTTATAACGCATTTTAACTCGATAATTTAAAGTCACTTAATTATAAATAACTTAAAACTAAATTTTAAACCAAATACTTTATCGACTATTATTCTCGTTTGTCCCCGAAATTGTAACGTGTAAACAAAATTGTATCAATAATTCCGAACGAAGGTTCAGTTAGACTCGTGACACTGCTACGAATCTATCCGTACAAATTTTATATTCCAAACGCTTGTACAAATTTTATATTAATACAATATAAAATAATCAACTATTTTTATTGATCTATTTTGATATCTAAAATAGTAATTTAAACCGACATTGTTAATTTGGACCGATATATCTCTAAACTCGTAGCGCTGCTAAAAGCCTTAATACCGAATTCAACTTTCACTTTGATACAAATCTAAAGGACAACTCTCTAAACTTTATATTTTTAATAGTAATCCATCGGCGATAAATTATTAATCATAACTCTAAAATCAGTTAAAATTTGACAAAACTACGGTAGCTAAACTTACTCAAAATCATACCTAAAACATTATAAAGTTAATTTCAATCTAAAATACGGTTACCAAAATATCGTCGTCGGCCATCGAAAATCCATCGGTGTGACCGAAAAGCCATCAGCGTGATCCGTTAACGGCTACCAGTTCATCCTTTTTTTCTTTTTTTTCTTTTTCCAGAAACACTTTTTCTCTCACTCCTCTTTTATTTCACTTCTATGTAAATTTTTGTATGAAATTTCCTCCCTTCCATTTAATCTAATGTATATACCTATATATGCTATCCAGAATGATTGAAATATAAATAGGTTATATATTTGACAAATGGATTTAGAGTAGCTATAAGGGTGACATCTATTTTCAACGTGTCCACTGCATAAATACACTTTAATTTTTCTTTTTTTTTTCTTTTTTTTTATCATAACCGTAATAGTTAATATATTAAGTTAGTGGAAGATTAACCATGATTCAAAATTTAATATATTAATTACAAAATATCAATTAACATCCTTTAATTTATATCTTTTTATAAAACTAAACCAAAACTATTAATTTACACCTAAAAATATTAAATTAAATCCAATAGTATATTTAAATTCGTAATTAATTAATTAATACTGTAAAATCTATATCGAAAATTTTTAGACACGGATGTTACATATGTGTTGCAGAACTTTCCCACATAGTGCAGCGACATGGGGAGCCGATCGAAAATTTCATTAATAGATTCAAGAAGATGCGACATCGATATTGAATCAATATTCCCGAAGTCAAATTCGTAAAAATTTCTCAACAAGGTTTTGGAATTCGAAAACTAAAAGAATTCCAAGGAATCGACTTCCATGATTATTATGAGTTGGTGGCCAAAGTATCTGAGTACGAAGAGTTGATAAGGGAGGATCAATGGAGAAAGAAGAGCACTATAGGGATATCAAGGAAATATGCAAACACATGAGGTAGCCATTGTCGATCTAGCGAACATCGGATCTCAAACGTGCCCCATTTTGTTAAAGAACCCTAAAGCACCAGACGTAGTCAAAAGGAGTCCAACCACATAATACACTTTCGACGTCTCAAAGACTAAAGAAATCTTCGATTATTTGTTGAAGGAAGAGTTCATCACGCTACCATCTAGACATATGATTCCATCCAAAGAAGAAATACGTAGACGAGACTACTATAAGTATCACGACAACTGGAGCTATAATACTCAAACTTGTTTTGGTTTTAAAAATGTCATGTAGGAAACTGCAGGATACTCCAATTCCCGAAAAGGAACGAAAGCATGCTGATTGACGATGACCCGTTCCCAATAGCCAACATGATCAATGCTACCTCACTAGTGTGGAGGGCAAGGGAAAAGAGTGTTCCAACCCAAAGACTCAACAAGTTTGGGTACCGAAGGCGATATCATCAACATCTAAGCCGGAGGAGAGTTCAAGGGGCTGAAAAAAGAAAGATATGCAACAACGACGACTGTCTTGTGACGCCTCCAAAGACGTCACCCATCAACCAATGGTAGGTACTCAACCATAAGAAGTTCCTAAGGCCTCTCTCAAAGAATGCGAAAAAAAGATTAAGAAAAAGAGAGGTAGAGAAAATAAATAGTAAAAAATAAGCATCCAATGAAAACTCTAGTAACATAGAGGAAAAAAGCAAAAACCAAGAAAAGAACATCCAAATCTGTGTGGGGGATTTCATCATACAGATAGATTATGCGGCCACCTCTTTGATCTTACCTTCATATTTTAGAGGTGAATGCGCTAAGAAGGAAGCCCCTAAGCTCGAGCACAAAGAGCGAGAAGATCCAGCACCAAAGGCATCCATCGAAAACGACATGAGTAGGGTTTACTTCGATAAGCCCACTCCAAGAATGACCTGCCATATTAAACCACTATATGTCAAGGCACATGTAGATGGCAAACCAATTTCCAGAGTGCTTATCGATAATGGATCAGCCGTCAACATCATGCCAATGAAGATGGTGTTAGCCCTGGACAAATCAGAGGAAGATATGATCTCGTCAGAGGTTTCAGTTTCGGCCTTCACGGGAGAAATCGCAAAGACATACAATGTCCTACCTTGGAGCTCACCATTGGATCTCACACCACTATGGCTATTTCCTTCATGGTGAATTCAACCGCAAGTTATCAAGCGCTCCTAGGAAGAGATTGGATCCACTCTAACTCATGCATCCTATCATCTTTACACCAACTCCTTTTATTTTGGAAGGAAGACAATGTTGAAGTCATCTGGGCAAACGAGAAACCCTTCAAAACTTACTTAGACGTGGTTGAAGTCAGACTTTATGAAGAAACCATCGGTCCAATCAGAGTTGGAACCAGTTATAAAGAGAAATCATGCGGCGAAGAGATTAAGAATATCCTAAAGCAGATTGCAATCGTGTTTAGCAGAAGGCCGATCCGCAATGAACGACTAATTGAAGAAATCCTATGATTAAGTAAAATCTGGAAAGGAAGCGGTAGCTTCAGCCGCTTTATCAAAATTGAATGCATGACAGCCGGTGAATAAAATGTATTAAAAAGAGCGACATGTGGATCTCAGAAGTCGAAGCCCCCAAGGGATCAATGGAATTGGTTTTCAAAAAAAATAAAACAAACAAATAAAAGAAAATAATAATAGTAATAATAAAAATAAAAAATGAAAGAAATTTTTGTTTAAAAATCCTAAATACATTCTATTGTGTACAAATTTTTAAATCCTAATCAATTTATACACAAAAGAGGGGACAATTGTTAGCCCAAATAAATATATTTTATTTATTTATGTAAATAAGAAACATATAGTTAATTTTAGAGTAAAGTTTTTAATAAAATAAAAAAGAAATTAAATAAAAGAATAAAATTATTTTTTTGTTTGTTTTAGTAGGTCTCAACGAGACCTACTCATGGAACTACTTTTTAGGAGCTTCGGTTCAATTCACCCGGCTTCTCCGACGCGTATCGAACTGCACCACAAGCTAACCCACGAAACTTAATGTAGGTCCCTTGTAATGTGAGAATTAGTTCCAAAGGGGGGGTTAAGGAACTATTTAAAAGTTTTCTTCCTAAAGGCTGACTTTCTTTTAACACTTAAGATTTTTCACTTAGTCGTTTATCACAGTGATGCTGAGTGAGGTCAGAGGCAGCTTTAGTTAATCCAAGGCTAAGGCTGCTTCTAACGTTGAGTTAGGAAATAACGCTAGAGTCTATTTCTAAACTCAGTACTCAAAACACACAACTTAGTATATATCAATTTAGCGTTTTGCTAGGCGCAGTACAAAGCAAGCAGATAAGGAGTTAAGAGTTAGAAAATGTTACTCGGTAGATTTATCCTGGTTCGGCCTCCTGCCTACGTCCAGTCCCCGAAATCCTTCCGAGCTTTAATCCACTACTGAGCTCTTTCAGGTAGAGCCCAAACCTCTTACAATAGTCAGCGAGTATATAGAGTACCTTCCTCTATATCCAATACTCAACACTATTCTACCACTGAGTGATATAACCGAGCAACTCAGTATCTCCTTACAATCTTTAGAATTGATAAAGATTTTGTTCTAAATAAACAGAACACTTTAGATGATCTACAATCTAGTCTTTTACATAAAATGAGAGTGAGTGTAAGATTTTTTTGCTTTGCTTTGGCACAGAACTTCAGATAGCAAATTGGTCAGCATTTTGACTTGATGAAGATCTGCATGGAATGAAGCAAATGAGAGGCCTATTTATAGTGACATCTGAGCCTCCAGTTATTTCGAATTTCAAAGTAACCATTGGAGGGAAACGGCTTCACTGTCGCTTTCGCTCGTCAGCGCTCATCGTCTTCGGCCAATAAAAATGTTGCCTTTCCTGTGTTGATCAGGGATCAGGTGCTTTTGGTCAGTAAGCGTCAGATTGTCTCTCCATGTATGGCAAAGTCTTCTCGACAGCTTTCTGCGGTGTCTGATCTTTTCCCAAAATGGATTGGTTATATCTCCAAGTTGTTTAGGTCAACTTCTGCCTTGTCTTTTATCCGTTCTACTTCAAGCCGACACCAAATTCAATGTCTAGCCGAAATAGCTATTGTGGCTCCGAATTTGTCGTTGAATTTTAATTTTTATTGTTTTTGCATTTCAATTTATTGTATTGATTTGTTTTTCCCCAATTCAATAGATTTATCTATAAGTTTAGTATAGAAATATTTCAATTGTAATTAATTTCATTTTTTACTTTGAACACATGTACTCAAACCTACATTTATACCAATAAATACTCATTCTTCCCAAATCTCTTGTCAATATCGCACTTTCATATCCTTTCTTTTACCAATCTTTAATTTACTCGCATTGGCTTAAATGGAATAATTTATCTAGCAAAGTTTCCATAATGGCGCTAGAGGCTCAACATGGACTTTTTCAATCATTGCATCCTTCGCCAATCGCTTCGTTTAAATTTCAAGTTTTGGCGCACAAATTCCATAAACCTAACCCATTTTAATTGAGAAATAATTTCTATGGCATGTCCGTACCTAACCACATGTGACAAGATTGGAAATTAGCATTATTCGCAAAATATCACTAACAGTTCTATAAAATATTTTAATAACTAATTATTAGAAATAAAAGTTACTATTGTATTAAACATTTGATAGTATGCCTCTGCGGATAAATAATAATGTAATAACTAAATTTTTAATAATTTAAGTTAGACAGAGATAAAAGTTGTTTCATCAAAACTAAAAGATGATTATAAAAATTTATAAAAAAAAAATCTTAACTAATAAAATTGGAGAACTTGAGACCTCAATCTTCAATTTTTTTTTATTCTACAAGTAAAGTTTTTTTTAAGTTACCACAAATAATGAAAGACTTATTCAATTTTTATAGGTGGAAGTCCTTTTAATATGGGCCTAATACATTTTAAGCCCCTCCAATTTTTTCAAAAATTGTAATTAACCCATGAACTTCAAAACGTTACAACTAACCCTTCCAACTTGCTTATATGAAACAAATAATCTCTCAAATAAGTTAATATCTGTGATTTTGAGAGTTTTTTTTTTTTTTTTTTTTGCTCTTTTATTAATGAATCAGAAGATTAGCTAGATATAACATTATATATTTTGGACATTTTTTATTTATGTTGTAATGTTATAACGAATGATTTTTTGGGATTTAAAAGTTATTTGTTTCAAATTAGCAATTTGAGAGGCTATTTCTTTCAAATAAGCAACCTGCCGGGTTAGTTGTTAATGTTTTATTAACATTTTTTGTTTTGACTATCGCTCAAGCGATATCTAAGCGGTATCTAGGCAGTCTAGGTATTACTTAAGAGCTACAAAAATGGCTATTGAACCAAAAAAGGGCCAAGGGGCCTAGACGGAAAAAACCGAAACAAATTTTTCGATTTTAAGCGGCTAGGTGGGTTTAGAACAATATTATTTTTTGAACACTGCATATTGTGATAACTAATTATTAGAAATAAATGGTGTATATTTGACTGACTTTCTAAAGATTTGAATAAAAAAAATTGGCATTAAAAGATTATAATAATGTAAAAAGTGGATATTTTAACATTTGAATATAAATTGTATTTGAAAGTTCCGTTATTGTATCAATCTTGAGAGTATGAATATTTTAACTTTCAAAAAATAAAGTACTTTTTCGTCAAATTCAAGAGAAACTTTATAGTACTTCCGGAATAATACTTCTAAAATAATAATCATGGCCAATGAAAAATCTTTTTCAATACTATTACATAGGTATGATTGGTGGAAAAAAATATATACACATGTGTTGTGAATTGATTGGTCAGGAGTATTACTCCAAGAGTACCCTAAAAATTTTCCAAATTCAATTGCCTCTTCTTATAAACGTTAACTATTACTCCATATATTGCAAGACTCGGATAAAAATTCTACTACTCCACAAAAATGATTTTCCTAGAATAAATTAAGAAAAGGAAATTGTTAAACCAAAAGGTTATTATAAACAACGATACACCCCTTCTCGTGAATACGGTTTTGGTTTGAAGTGTATACGATACAATATTTATTTTATGTTGAAATTTCACAAATTAAGAGGTTGTCAGAATTAAAAGTTGAATGATTTTACTGAGACAAATTTAAGATGAGTGACCATTTTGAGACAAAACATTAAATTTCAGTAACCAATATTGCACATACCCAATAATAAACATAATTTACCCAAAAGCATGCCATAATGTTTAAAAACGAATTATAATAAAGAAAAAAAAAATTTTGTTTTGACTATCATCATGCGAGAGCTAGGCGGATCCTAATCACTACCTAATAAGCCGTAAAACATATCGCTATAGGACCAAAAAAAGGATAAAGAGCCTAGGTGGAAAAAATTGGAATGAATTTTTTATTTTGAACGTCTGAATGGCCTAAGAAATCCAAACGGCGTTACTTTTTAAACTAATAACTAATTATTATAAATAAATGTTGTATATTGCGTAACGTAAAAAGAGTATTTTATATTTCAAAAATCTATTATTGTATAAAACTTTAGTATGAATATTTTAACTTCTAAATTCTTTAGAGAAGTAGCACTAAATTTTTAATATTTTAAGTTCAAAGATGAAAAAAATAGATTTTCTTTTATCAAGACTCAGACACAAACACGAGTCATTTTTCTACTTAATCAAAATTGTTTGTTAAATTGTTTGATGATTTAAGGTGTTAAAATTGTGTGCTCTAAGAAAAATAATTGATTATTAATTCTAATAGCTTAATAATAGTCTCTGTCGGATCAATTTTAGGAAAATAATAATTTTCAAGACTTGTATATATAAGAAATTAGCATTTTACATTTGACTTCATTTATTTTCTCAATCAAACCATTTGAGATGTTTTATATCAAATGTTGCTCATTCATCATTAAAGATTGAGATTTTGGAATGAAAATATTTTATTTTACTTATTATAACATTTCACATTTAATTTTCCACATAACCATTTGACATATTTAACATTTATATTTTCAACCAAACCATTTGAGATGTTTTGTATCAATTGTAGCTCATGCATGTTTATAAATTGAAGATTTATAATTAAAATATTTTACTTATTAACATTTCACATTTAATTTTTATGTAAATCATTTGAAATGTTTAACATTTATTTTCTCAACCAAACCATTTGTGATGTTTTGTATCAATTATTGCTCATTTTTTATTAAAGATTGAAGATTTGGAATTAAAATAATTTATTTTAATTATTAACATTCCACATTTAATATTAGGATAAACAATTATAAGTTCCTTATGTTTTTACTTAACACACTAGTAAGTCCATCATATTATTATAAGGTCCTTAAGTTTTACCTTAATCAATTCTTTATTTGGGCTGATCATGGAAAAATGAATCTACGATTATCTTTATGGAATCTTCCATGGTACGAGTTATAAATTCAAGAGGTTGGTTGAAGTGGGATAAGCACAATTTTGAAGACACAATGTTTTTTTGGAGAATATAATAATTCAGGGAAATGAGTAGTCGTTAAAAATCGAGTGAAATGGCCTGAAGTAAATTCTGTTATGAAAAAGAAGATTTCAAAAAAATATACTGTGTCAAAATTTCAAAAGGATGAAAAATGGCTACCTAATTTTGATGTTCCATATATTGGAGGATTGCTTTAATCATATATTAAATATATGTTCTATATAAGTATTTTAATAAGTAATTATTATAAATAAAAGTTATTATTATATATCTGATAGTGTGTGTTCGTGGATAAATAGTAATGTAAAGAGGCTAGTTGATATATTTTGTCATCGTATTAAATTTGAGTGTATGAATATATGGTGAGAAAAAAAAAGCAACTTCAGGATTTATTTCTTCCAAATAAGCAACGTGATGGGATTAGCGCATTGTTTGAGAATAAAAGTTCTAATTTCTTAGCCTCCAATCTAGGTAGTGGACTTTTTTTATCGGTTTATTAATTTGTCTATGGTTTTAATTCTGCACAGAAGAATTATTAAGTTTCCATTGTATATAGTGGGGACCATTTTGAGAGCATCAAATATTTAATTCAATTGATAACAAACAGAAAGCAAATGGGCTTCTTGGTTTCTTTTTTATGGATTTTGATTGTTTTCGAGTTTTTGCACCCAATTTTTAGTTGTTAAGTTCAGTTATGATTTGAACATTTTCATACAACAGATTGAAGTAAACGCTTAATATGATAGTTAGTTAATTGTCCATTTCTTACTAATATCTAACATACTTTTGTTGAAACATCTTTCCACAAGATTTTGGTTTGACAAAATCATCCATGATTAAGAGGCAATTAAATTTAAATGCTTTGATTTAATTGTACTAATGTGTTTGTTCAATATTGAGTGAAAAAAATATATAAAGTTAAACAGGACAAAAGTCAGCATAAGCCAAGCTGAGTTGAATGGAACTCAGCATGAAAGAATAGAAGCTGAGTGGAGTAGAACTTAGCATCAGAAGCTTCCTTCAAAGTTGCCAGAACGAAGATTGCTAAATTAGAAGACTCCTTCAGAATTATACAAACAGAACGAAGCTAACTAAGAAGGAACTCAGCATGAAAGTTGAAATTCGAAGATAACGAATGAAGCTGAGTGACAGTCAGGACAGCATGAAGGATCCGTTCACTAAAGGACAAAGTCTGCCAATCTTCTGCACCAATAATTGAAGCCTCGAAAATACAAAGAAGACAAATTCCAAGAATCATGGGTCAATGGATTATTGGTAAAAGACAACTGGCATAAAAAGACAAGTCTGATGCAAGAAGACAAAACCTGACGCCTGAAGAAACCAGAGGAAGGGAATGGTGGAACAGTCTGAAGCTGACCAGAAGATGTTCCCTAAAAGAGTCGTTTTGGACACAACGGCTAAACCAATTCAAAATGATCCAGAATGAGATTTCCATCTATAAAAGGACAATCAAGAACCTTGGATCATTTGCCGAAGTATCAAAAGAAAAATACAAGAGAGAAAATCTTCAAAGCACTCAAATACAAAAAGATCTTACACCAACGTTTCTATTCTCTGTGTAAATGCTAGATTGATTATTTTGTAATCATCTAAGGTGTTCTTTATTTGAAAAAGAACAAGTGTGTGATCAATAGGTATATTGAGAGTGTTGAGCTGAGTACTTGGTTGTAAGTATTCAGTGGTAGAAAATCTAAGTGCTGGGTTGTAGTACTTAGTAGGAGCTGAGTAGAAGAATAGAGGACGTACTCGCGCATACTCACTGCCTTGTAAAGGGTTTGTGCTCTATCTTGAAAGAGCTCAGTATTGGATTGAAAATCCCAAGAGGAACTGGGGACTGGACGTAGGCAGAGAAGCCGAACCAGGATAAGTCGTGCTGAGTAACTTCTAAACTCTTTCTCTCAATAAATATATATATGTGCATGTGTTGCTTGTTATATTTACTCAGCTTATAAATTGTTAAAACTGAAACTGAGTAAATCTGAGTGTTAAGTTGGAAGCTGACCTCTCGAGTGTCAATTACCAACTCTCAAGTCAAGCAGTCTTAGTCAGCATAGTACTAAAACTGTTTGACTAATCAATCACCCATGCTGACCAACACGTTGAGTTAATAAACTCTCAAAATAACATTAAGTCAACACAAATTAAAAGCGAAAAAGTTACATTAGTTCATATCCCCCCTGGAACTAATTACTAGGGACTAACAACTTTCACACGCGAATACCCACTACATTTGAAGCATACACAACATATTACCATCTAATGCAATGAAATCAATAAATGAGACTGCCAGAAATCGAACCTTAGATCACTTGGTCAACATGGCTCTAATACCATGTCATGGCTCCACTTCATATTTGAAAAAAGAAATTTAATTGAGAATAGAAGATAATAAATGGATTTAATTTCTTTAATTTTGAAAAACAGTGTTTTATAGAGAATAGGGTGAATTCTAAAAAAAAACCATGTGGTTTGATGTTCTTCCAAAAAAACCTTTGTGGTTTGTTATTACAAAAAAAAAGGACTGTGGTTTGCGCCGTTAACCAAAAAACGGAAAATGGCTTAACGGTGTTAAAATGCTGACGTGGCACAGGAGTAAGGTTGGAAATTCGATTTTTTTTATTTTTTTTATTTTTTCCCCTCTCTCCTCCTTATTCTTCCTCCTTCTTCTTCTTCCTTCTTCTTCCTCTTCTTCTTCCTCCTTCTCCTCTTTTTCTTCTTCTTCTATAAAGTATGATGGTAAGCATAGCAAATCAATATACGAAACGTACTGTTTACACCCTTCGAAAGTAGTAAAAAATATATAATATTGAAGAGCTATTTCCAACTCAACATTCGTTATGATTCATCAATAATTTGAGTTAGTTATTTCGACATTTATTTTCTTTTTCTTGGACAAAAGTTTTGCAAGTTCCATTTGCTTTGTTGACGAAGGCAGCTAGTTGGAAACTAACTATTCATTTATTTGAAATGCTGGCATCTGGTATAGTTCTGGACAATAATGAAGATGGAAGCTAATTGTTCTGTTCTTATCTCTCTCTCTCTTCGGACACTGAAATTTTCCAGAAATCTAGAAAATTTTTGGATTTCTGGAAATTTCCAGATTTCCGGAATCTGGAAAATTTTTAGATTTCTAGGGAAAATCCAGAGAGAGAAAAGGAAAAAAAATGGGTAAATTAATGGGAAATGTAACGTCAAATGTGGCAGCACCCAAAGACTACACTCTCATCTCCGATGATCCTAAACGCAAAGATTTTCACTCTCTCACTTCGATGACGTAGACGCCGACGATGAATACTGCAAAGCAATGAAACCACCTCGCGACTTCTTTCTTCACGCTTCTTCTCCATCTGGTAAAACTTCGAAATCAACACTTTAATAGCTACCCAATCTCTCTCCCATGGCCAAACTCTTCTCTCCGCCAGCAAGGTTTTCGAATTGGGTTTCTTCACCCTTGAAAATTCTCCAAATTGGTATATCGGAATTTGGCACAAAAACATTCCGATTAGAACTTATGTCTGGGTAGCTAACAGAGATAACCCACTTACCAATTCCTCAGGTTTAAAGAATTATTTTGATTCGATTTCCAAATGGGTTTTTCAAATTGATTCAAATTCGATTTCTGGAAAGTTCCAGATTTCTGGAAACTTAAAAAAAAGAAGGAAGAAGAAGAAAAAGGAAAAAGAAGAAGAAGAAGGAGAAGGAAGAAGAAGAAGGAGGAGAAGGAAGAAGAAGAAGAAGGAAGAGAGAAGAATAAGGAGGAGAGAGAGAGGGGAAAAAAATCGAATTTCCAACCTTACCCCTATGCCACGTCAGCATTTTAACATCGTTAAGCCATTTTCCGTTTTTTGGTTAACGGCGCAAACCACAGTCCTTTTTTTTTTGTAATAACAAACCACAAGGGTTTTTTTGGAATAACATCAAACCACCGGGGTTTTTTTTGGAATTTACCCTAGAGAATATAAGCAACACCATCGAAGTTGCCCCAGTAAATGCGTATGTCATATATATTAAAGGTGTATATAACGAAAATGTAATTGTTCCAAAAGAAAAATAATATATTACTATTGTGGGTGAGGGAAAGAGACGTACCATAATCTCTAAAATTTTAATTGAAAAACCTAATAAGACCATTCAACTACTCTAAAAATCGATAGTAGCAGTTTTCTAGCGATTAATCTCACTGTGAGAAATATTGAAGACCAATAAATGAACAAGGTGTAGCAATTCATTCAAATTCATCGCATTCTGCATTTTATCATCTTAGTACTGAAGGGTATCAAGACACATTATATATCCAGGTCGGTCTCAATTTTACTGTGAATGTGATATTTATGGAACAATTGATTTTGTATTTGCAGAAGGACATGCTACTTTTCAAACTTGTTAACTATTAGCTAGACAGGATCGACGAGGATCGCATAATGCTATAACTGCAAATCGTTGCACATGTGAAGGAAATAAGAATAAGCCATGCGGCTTTCCTTTTCATCCGTATAACATCACGAGTGATAATGATTTATTAAGGTCAAAATCACCAAATCCAACTTATTTGGGCCAAACATGGCAAAATAAATCTACAATTATATTTATGGAATCTTACATAATATGAGTGATAAATTCAACAGGTTGGCTTAAGTGCTTTGAGCATAATTTTTAAAAAGTAGTGTTTTATTGGGAATATAATAATTCAGCGGAAGAATCAGTTGTTAAAAATCAAGTGAAATGGTCCGAAGTACATCCTGATATAAAAAAAAATTGCAAAGATATATAATGTGTCAAATTATTCTAAAGGGGGAAGAATGAGTGCCTAATCTTGGTGTTCCATACAATAACTAATTATATCATAAATAAAAGTTACTATTATATCAAATATTTGATAGTGTGCCTTTCTAGATAGATAAATAGTAATGTAAAAAGTCGATAGTTTATATATTTTGTTATTTCATCAAACTTGAGTATATGAATATGTGATGAGAAAAAACATAGCACTAAATTTTTAATAATTTCCCTTACAAAGTGCACAAATACAAGTTGTTTCATCAGAACTCAAACGCATTACAAAATTTGTAAATAAAAATCTTAACTAATAAAATTGGACAACTTGAGACCTCAATAATCATTTTTTTTCTATTATACAAATTTACCCAAAAAAAAAAAAGAAACACTTATTCAATTTTTATAAGTTGAAATCCTTTTAAAATAGGCCTAATACATTTCAAGTCCCTCCAAGTTATTCAAAAACTGCAACTAACTCCCTAAATTTCAAAACATTACAACTAACCATTCAACTTGCTTATTTGGAAGAAATGATCCATCGAATAGGTTCATTTCTGTGATTTTAATAGTTTTTTTCCCTTTTAATAATGTATCAGAAGATTAGACTGATGTAGCATTATATATTTTGGACATCTTTTAATTATGTTGTAATGTTATCAGGTGTTGTGCAATTTCCGCAAGTGCACGGTTTCACTTGTAGTAAGTAAAAGATATCGATACCACAGAGAACGTTTTGATAAAAAATTACTATTCTGATTAAATTCGTTTTCTCGAGGTTAATAGAAAAAATCGTTAAATGGTTTAAATTGTTTCTACTTCTAATTTTGGTTATAGTTAAGAGTACAATTTATAGAAATTATAGATTAAAGCTTATTTCAAGGTTTATTTATACTAGGCAAAAACACAACGTATAACTTTGATTTGTTTAGAAAAGATATAACAAATTACCAATTTACTCAATTGAAAGGAATTGAATTATACTCAATCTTTCCTCTCGGCCTAAGACTGAAAACCTTAATCAAATTCGGTGTTTATATCCGATTAATTGACCTATCGTAATGATCAAATATAAATCTGAATTTGCTTAAGTGTTCAACGAAGTTTGCATGAGAAAATACCGAAATCTCTTTATAAATACTTTTGCATGAAAACACCCATTAGAATATGTATTTGTGCGCCAAATCAACGTTCTTTAACGTTTTCTTGTTATTCCTATATCTCTGGTATTCATATAATCAATACGTTTATAGAACCCTAACTTTCTAGCATTCAAATGAATCAACAAACTTCTAGCAACCCCAGTTAATTCTGTTGCATCAGCAATATATCACTATAAGCAAGTTTAGGGGTCAGTACATCATTTTAAACAAAATCAGACCAATAAATCACTTTAAGCAAGTTCGGGGGAACTAATGGATCAATCGGCTTTTTGGTCAACTTTAGAGAGCTCTTGATGTAATAAGACGTTATAATATTGATCCATAAGTATGAAAATATGACTTTTTTTGTTGTAATTATCAAACATATACACCTTCTTGTGTAAGTTTTTGACCAAATTAACTCACATGTTAAAATTAAAGGAAATGATCATTTAATAATGGCTGAATCACATGATCGAGCTAGTAAGAAAGGGGCCAAATTATCTCTTAACAATGACGAAACTATAGGAGCAGGCTGGCAAGGGGGAAAAATGTCCCCATCTAGATATTCCACTGTCCATGTGACATCTCCGACGAATATTTCTACTGATTTTTAGGTAGAAAACTATGGATAAAACCAAAACTGAACCACAATGACTTTTTAAGATTTTATTGTATTTTATTTTTTTGTAGTCGGGTGATCATATATGTAATTAACTCGAAATTTTTTTGTTCTCAATCATTCCTCGTTCGTTTTTAGCTTTAATTTGCCTCTCTCATCAAAGAGTAAAAATTGTTAAAGAACATGTCATGTTTGATTAACATGAAAAATCACTTAATCGAAGATTTTAAGCACTCGTTTACTTTAAGTACATTTGATAAATGTAATTTTTCTATCACTTAATAAGTCAAAATATTTAATAGAAAATTTTAATTTTAATATTATCAACTAATATTTTTATTGAGTACTCCTCCGAGTTTTTATTGTATGTTGTTTTAGGTTTTTTAACTTATTCTTTTTGTATATGTCATTTTGTATTAACAATACACTTTTAATAACATTTTCTCAATTTTGCTCTTATTTATAGTAAGAGTAAGAAGTTTAATTGTAACACCCTAGACGTAGAATTTTTTTTTTAACTGAAACTATTCATTAGATAAAAACTGAAAGCCCATCTATTAATAACTTATACTCGTAGTTATATCAAACGTATACACATTAATATATATATATATATATATATATATATATATATATATATATCTTTATACATAAAGTTTACTTATTCTACATGCTTATGATGAGAGAAGAGAGTGTGATATGGAACCCAACAGACCGACCTTTCATCCATGGAATCTATAGTTCTTTAACCTTCTAGAGTCTTAGTCTAACTTTCACGTCAACTAGCTGGAAAAATTCAGCGATTTATATGAGTTGTAACTCAATGAATATAATATAAACAATCAATGAATTACCAATCACACACAGTCACGCAAACAAGTCTCACACCCAAGTCATTGAAATGCAAATAAATGAACCATTTTATTAATGTTGTGACACCACCAGCCAGTCACTATCCGGGATCAAATAACAGGTAACATGTATGGCATATATTATTGTAAAGTAATTTGACCTTTCGGTGCTTGTAATCAAGTAGTCCGCGTATTAACCATTTAGGCCCAATTAGTTCAAATATTGACCGTATAGGTTCAAGTAGTCCAAATATTGATCATATAGGTTCAAGTACTCCATATAAATTCAAGTAGTCATAAAAGTGATTGAACTGGTATGTCACAACACCTTTCATTTACGTTTCATGCAATCATGTACATATATTCTATATCAATTAAATCACATTTAACATATACACATACTCCTAATTTGAATCCATATATCACAAATAATGTTCAACAAGTATCAATTCACATCTCTTCAAGTCAATTAGAATAATCCACATCAAACACCACAATTCTCAAATCACAAACACGATTAAAAATTAACTTCATACTCCCTCTGTCCCATATTATTCAACGCTTTATGGTGCTTTTTTTTTCCAAATTAATAGACGTTTTACAATATCAATGTAATTTTATCCATTTTTTTCCTTTTATACACTTTACTCCATTAGTTGTTCAACTCCCTTATTAAATGTAAATTTTAGTTTCCAAATATACTTTCTTAACCTTTCCATTTCCAATTAATTATAATTGTAAATTTTAGTTCCCAATGAATCTACTCCATTTATGCCGTTTATTTAGTTAGCATATTCGTATTTGACAAAAAGAAGTCCATAAATGGAGTAGATCCGTTTCCAATACTAAGATTGACAAAAGCAAATGCATCAATGGCGTAGATATAAAATTAAAAAGCAATTAATTCACAATAAATGTTAATTAAAATTGATTAAAGGGTAATTTAGTCATTGTTGGCTCTATTAATAAATTTCTTAATTCGTTGAAATCCTCAAAAGCGTCTAATAATATGGAACAGAGGGAGTATCATGTTTATACTCACATCTAAGCCGCTAATTTTCTCGACGACAACTTGTACCCTCCTCCGGAATATCTTCACTATTATGAGCACCTATAATATAATTTAGCATATGATTAAATAAAAATTACACCATCTTTAAACCCAAAATTATTTACTTATTGATTTTTATTTTTCTTTTCATTACATTTGTTTCCATCAAATGACATTTGTATCAAATGACATTTGTTTCTATATTGATATTACCTCTTAACATTAAAAACCTTATAACTCCTCTTTCACTGATCCAAATGAACTAATTTTGATTTTCATTTTATCCTAGACTCGTATATGCATATCATACTAAAGTTTTATAAAATTTCCAAGTATACATAATTTATTACAAAATTTCTATTTGAGTCTTGTTTTAATCATAATTTGCCTGTACCAGTTCTACGAAATCACTCATAACTAAAAAAATATAATTCCAAATGATCTGATTCCTTTTCCTAATTAAACTAGACAAACAGGAGTATAACATATCCAAAATTCAGAATATTATAAGCTTTGTAAAATTTATAATCTGACCCTGTGTCAACACACATAGGCAACATAATACACATGAACTTCTTTCCTAGTTATATCCTAACATACAAATTCAATACTAACCAAACTTTCCAAAACACTAATTAAGACATATATGAATATTTCTTATTCGTAACACTTCTCCAAATGAAGTCTTTAATCCTAACATACAAATTTAATACTAACCAAATTTTCCAGAACACTAATTAAGACATATATAAATATTTCTTATTTGTAGCACTTCTCCAAACAAAGTCTTTAAAGGCTTCAAAAACGTACCACAAGAACAACTTCATGTATAGGATTCAACTTAGAGCTAGCCTAATAGATTATACCTTATCTCCTAAAATACTTAACCAAATTGCATGCAACAAATTTTGGATTTTAACTAAGACCTAAACTCAAAACTTTCCCTTTATCTCCCTTAAAATCAGCTTCTAAAAGTATAAAATAATTTATGCAAAGTGATGTATAAACATACCTTTCTATTCTTCTAATACTACGTCTTCTTCTTCTTCTTCTCTTTTTCTTCACTTTCTCTCACTTAAGAGTGTTTCTCTCACTAAGTTTCTTGAGAATTTGAGATGAACATCACTCATCTAATCCTTCTAAAGAGTTATCTAATGGGTTTGGATAAATTTTCTTATTTACCCATTTATATGTATGTTTATTACTATTTTTGTACCACTATCATAATAATAATCATCATTATTATTATTATGCTTATTCTTATTATTATTAATTTTGACCTGACAAATTATTTAGATTAAAATTTTAACAAATTACATTTCAGTTCCTATACTTTTAAGATCATTCAATTTAGTCCTTATACTTTTAAGGCATACTTAAACATCTATTTCATATACTTTAACTATTCCTAATATTAGTATCTATATAAATGATCATGTATTCAATCACATAATGACATGTAAAATGCAATATTATTTTCTAATGTCCCTAATAATGTCATGTAATGCATATGTCTATATGAAATGAAATACACAAAATTGAGATGTTACATTAATATTAATGCAAATAATCCTAATTAATAATTTAAATAATGTTACATTGGTTTTGATGAAAACCTTTAAACGACATATAAAAAAGAACAGAGAGAGTACTTATTGAAGGTTAAGAACCTTCTTTGGCGGGTTCTTGCTAACTGTTTCCCCTCTAAAGTTGCGCTGAAAGCTCGGAAGGTTCCAATCTCAGATTTATGTGAGCTTTGTCATGGGGCGGTGGAAGATTCTTATCATATTTTTCTCAAATGTACTATGGCTCAAGCTATTTGGACTCTTTTGCCTATTGGGGATGTGGGAACTCAATTTCATAACATTTCGGATTATTGGGACTGGATTTTCTCTAAACCGGTGGAGCTTGTTGAGCTTGTAGCGGTTTTATGGTGGATTATTTGGGGATATAGAAACGACATTGTGTGGAATCGGAAGGATTCACAAGCCTCGTTCCTCTACCATTCGGTCGGTTCCTTTCTGCATGCCTGGAAGAGAGCGCAGACGTCGGCTTCTCCTTCAGGCAGTCCGGCTGTGCCGAGCCCGATATATTTTATACACATAAATATAAATAATTTTTTGCAAAAAAAATTTTGCTGTAGAAAAAAAAGTTTGCCGTTTAACTTATAATATATATATATATATATATATATATATATATATATATATATATATATATAAATTATAATATATACATTTTTATATAAATTATAATATATAGATATAAACTATAATTATAATATATAAATATAAGTTATAATATATTTTTTAATATATAGATGGGCTTGGACGGGCGGGCTTGGTATTCATATCTTCGGCCCGAGCCCAGCCCGAGCCCAAGCCCGATTAAATTTTTTGCGAGCTGGACTGGGCTTGGACTCGCCAGACTTTATCAAAAGCCCGACAGGCCCGGCCCCAGCTCGGCCCATGCCCAGGTCTACTTATCATCTACAGTATCTATCAAATACATGTTCCCTTGCACGACATCTTGTATGCGTAATGTGTCGTACATCTTCTCCAACAACTTCTTCTCATTCACCAAATGACATGTTCAAGTCTATAACCAGATTTTCACCCACATCAGGCATAAGCGACGAGTCTTCTACAAACCCTACTTCATTCACGTTGAATTGAGGAACCATAGGTGAAGGCGAATGATCCAACCAAGCACCATGAAATAAAGTACGAGTCACCGTATTTGATGATGATCCACTATGTTCATACCATGGATTATGTTACACCATGTTAATATCAGTTTCCACCGAATTGAAATTATATTGAAACATTGTTGCACCACCTGAATCACAATTTTTACTCAAAACGAGGGCAACATTTGTGCTTGTGGAGTGTATGCACGTCTAGATGGCTCATCGGTCTAGAAACCTGTCATAAATTCTTGGGTGGTCGTGTTGTGTTGTTGTTGTGACGCTTCGTGTATAGATGATGCATCAAAGCAAATAGAAGACGACACATTTTACTGTGTTTGTTGTGGACAGTATTGTGGAACAAAGTAACCATAGTGTCTCCCTGTTTTATATATACACATATATTTGAATTTATAAGTTTATTATTTTTTTTTTTTTTTGAAAAGACAAGTTTATTATTATTATTAAGATAATAAGTTAATATAAATATAGTTTGAAAGTATTTGAAAATTTTATTGCTGAGGTAAATTTAATGATGAAATATTGTACTTTTTATTTTGGGTAAATTTCAAATAAAACTCATGTGGTTTCACTAATTTTTAGATAAATGACTGTGGTTTACTTTTTGTCAAAACGAGGATTGAGGCTTCACACTTGGATTAATGCTATTAAAATCATCTTTAACGATCTGAAAATGAAAATTTTCAAGAATTAAAGTTGTTCAATATCATATTTTCTATGGAACTACATTTTCAATTTTCGAAAATCATCTTTTTTAGAACTTTGTCTCTCTAAACATTAACTTTCTCTCTTTACCAAACTTCATCTAAATAATCTCAAAATAAAAAAGTTGAAGAATTAAAGTTGCTTAGAATATTAGTAGTTCTTAAAATATGTCATTTTTAAAGTCGTCAAATGTGATTTTAATATTATCAATCGAAAAAGTCCTTATTTTGCTAAAGTTGAAAACCTCAATCCTCGTTTTGAGAAAAAGTAAATCACGGTCCTTTATCTGAAAATTAGTGAAAACACAAGGGTTTTATTTAAAATTTACCCTTTTATTTTTTTTAATTAAATTTAGTTTGTTCGATTTAAAACCGAACCAAATATTTTGGTTTGGTTATATTTCAATTTTACATGTTATTCGGATCGGTATGAATTATTTTGATAATTTTAGTATTTAGTTTTTTCAATTCGGATTAATTTTGAACATCCACTAATGAGGGAGTTTATTGAACATCCACTAATTTTTAGTATTTAGTTTTTTCGATTCGGATTAATTTTAGTATTTAGTTTTTTCAATTTAGTTTTTAAAGCTTGTGGAGGTTTGAACATCCACTAATCATTGTAAAATATTAAAATTCTATAAAAAAATTATGTACGAATTTATAATTTTTTTATATAAAAACATCAATAGCAATTATAAATCAGGAAGGAGAGACAAAATAAAACCTAATTCATACTCTAATTCCAAATACCCAAAAAATTACTAACCTTCTTCAGTTAATTATCATCCTCTCCGCCTCTTCTTCTCTTCTTTTCCTCCTTGCTCCGTCGTTCTTCTCTTCATCCTCGCTGTTTTTCTTCCTCTTTTTCCTATCTTCTTTGCTTGTTCCGGTAAGTATTTCGCCAGCAACAACGGATTTATGTTTTTTACGTTTTTTCCGATCAGATCTCGAGTGTAATCGAACCAATCCATCCAATGAGGCGGTGGCGCGTCGAAGGTACGCGTAATCGGCCTGGGAAGCTCCAGTCTCGGCGGAGACGAATTTGGAGAGGACAGAGGCAGCTTTATAGATGGTAATTGGGGAACAATAATTGATTTCGACTCCGACCGTCTTCATCTCTGACTCTTTAGCTGTAGAGTAGACAAAACACAGAGCTTTAAATGGGGATTTTTGTTTGTGGGCTTCATTCATGGACTTGTATGATGTAGCCCGTCCATTTTCATTGAAACCCATTTGGGGAGAAATGGGCCAATGGCTACAAACTACAAAGGGAAATTGACATAAAGACATGAGCAATTTTATCCTTAACATCTAAAATTGTCGAATTGTACATAAGTTAATTTTAAAAAAAGATTTCATATTTTTTATGATTTAATAACAGAATTTAAGATTAGTATTTTAAAATTCGGTGAAATATTTGAATTTTTTTATCTAACTCGTACAAAATATAATACATTTTTTAATTTTTTTTCTAAAAAAATTCACGTTTCATCATATGTTTGTGATATGTTAATAACGAGTGATAAAATGACGCACATGTGAAGTGTAGATGATAAGATTCATGACCGAGAAGACAATTCGTTGAATAATTTCTCCAATTGACCCAACATGACAATGTTGGGGATAAAATTGCACATAGCCGCCAACGTTAAGGGTAAATGCTCCTATGTGTAAACGTTAGAGGTATTTTTGCATCTTATCCCTAACATAATTAAGTATAAAATTACAACTAAGTTATATTACCAGACTTAATTCTTATTTCATTATTTTTTATATATTATAATTTTATACTATAATTTAAAAATTGGGTAAATTACACCCATACTAAACTTTAGCTATTTTAACATTATGGAAACTGAACTTCAATTTTTAACAATATGGCCACTGAACTTTATACTTTTTTAACACGAGTAGCCACTCAATTTTAACCAACCCCTCAAAATGACCGTTAACGGTTTCAAAATGAAAATATTCAAGAATTAAAGTTGTTTAAAACAATATTTACCATGAAACCACATTTTTTATTTTCCAAAAGCACATTTTTTGGAGCTTTCTCTCTCTAAAAATTTATTTTCTCTCTTATAATCAAACAACACCTAAATGACCTCAAAACGAAAATTTTCAAGAAATAAAGTTTCTTAAAATGTCATTAACCCTTCAAATTTTTTATTTTGAAACCGTCAACGGTCGTTTTGAGGTGTTTATTGGCCACCGGTATTAAAAAGTTAAAGTTCGATGGCCATACTGTTAAGAATTGAAGTTCAGTGACTACAATATTAAAATAGTAAAATTCAGTGACCATGGCTGTAATTTACCCTTTAAAAATTCTAGATCCCAATTTATAAATCATAAATCTACTTTAAAATTATAAATTTTAATTCGTAAAATATATTAAAAGTACTGATTTTATTAGTTTGACATGACTCAAAATCATTACTTGACATAATTGTAATTTGTAGATAGTTTTATAAAAGTAATTTTACATGTAAATTTCCCGAAAAGGGAAAAAGGAAATTAGATAGAAATTTTTTTTGAATTAGTAAAGATTGAATTTCTTTTTTCCATTTGCACAAACAACTATTAATGAGCCTATGGTTGGTTGAGCCCATCCAAGTCCACTTTTTACGAGTTGAGTTTGAATATGAGTTTGGTTTGGAACCCATTGGATTTGAAATTTGTTTCAAAAGCACGAGCTCAAATCATTCTGGTCCGATCCGTCCTTATATTATATATATTTTTAACATATTCTTTTATTTCTCTATTTTATTTTTATTATTTTGTTAAATATATTTTAATTACATAAAAGTATCTTTATTTTTGTTCAATTTTATTGAATTAATTAACTAAAATTTTAATTTGTTTATATTTTTATTGTTCATACTTATAATTTAATATAATTTATAATTACATTGTTTTTAATATAAATATATATTAGTTGAGCGAGATGGAGTAGTTTTGGAAATCAGTTTTTTTTTATCATGGGTCAATCCTGTTTAAATCCGATGTAAATATAATATGTGTTGGTTTGGATTTGGATAAATTAGTTTAGTGAAAACCAGATTAGATCCGATCTGAATCCAGCCCGACCTAATACATGAATAGGTCTACAAACAAGTAACAACATCTCTAACTAACGATTGAAGTGGTTAGAAATGTTGCATCAAAAAAATTTAGACCTTATTCTAACTACAAACTCTGGTAAATTTCACGTATTAATGAACTTTTTATTCTCTTTATTTTATTTAATTAATAAGTTTTTTTTAAGGAAAAGAAAGTAAAGACAAAACAAATACTACAATAAATTAACTCAGGATTAGCCTAGGAAAGCTAACCCCCACAATATCTTCATAAAGCAAAGATAACAGGAAATCGGGAGGAGAAGAGAAAATAGAGACGCCTAAAGCCCTCTCATGGCCCTCAGCAGCAAGCCGATCTGTCACCCGATTATGCTCCATGAAAACATGAAAAAAGTTGATAGAATCGAAAGAGGAGCAAATCCTTCTAATTGCTTTAACTAAATTCAGGCTCCCTAAACACAGAGCCCTTTTATCAGAAATCATCTTGGCTGCTTCGAGATTGTCTGACTCCACTAGCAGCCTCCTAATCCCCAGATCCTCTATCACCCTAAGCCCAAAAAAGATACCCCAGAGGTCAGCAATAAAAGAGGAGCCCAAACCCAGATTCTAAGCAAAACTTGACAACCAAGCACCTCCTGCATCTCTCAATACACCGCCGGCAGCAATTCTTCTGTCCTCTTTACGCGACCCATCGGTGTTCAACTTTATCATCCCTTCACTTGGTCTATCCCAACCTATCAGATGAACAGTCGTCTTTTGGATAGAACCTGCTAAACTATCAATCTTGAAACTCTCAATTATTGAATTAACTTTTCTGAAGAAGAAAGCCATCAAATTATGAATGACAACCGCTCCTCCTCCAAATACCTCAACATTCCTCCAATGCCAAATTTGGTGGCAGACCACAGAAAACAGAATTACTCCATATGTTCGAGCTCGGCCAACAACTTCCCTTTAACACCCTCCCTAAACCAGTCTTGTTCTGAATAGGAAAAGAAGGCAGAAAGACACTGCTCGGGTAGAACTTTCCTCCACACGGCCTTACTTCCAGCACAATCTCTAAGAACATGGCAACTGGTTTCCGCACGAGCTTTACATCTACTACAAGCATCACAGTCCATCAAATGTCGTCTTTTTCTTTCAACATTCATTAGAAGCCTATTCTTAGCACAAAGCCAAAGAAAACTTCTAATACGATAAGGAACCTTTAAGGACCAAATACCTTTCCAAAGGTTTGAAGGAGGAACAACCAAATTGTGATTAAAGGCCTCAAAAGCAGATTTACAAGAATAAGCACCATTATTAGTAAACGACCAACAGCGAGTATCGCCATCTTCCTCCATACTGCTAACTTTAACTCCCCGGATTCTCAGGAGCGTTTCGAGACTGAAAAAACGATCAAACTTAAACCAATCTCACTCTCCCTCCTCAGTCACAATATCCGCAATTCTCCAATTTCGGACCTCAGGAGGCAGAGGAAAAGTACAAATCTCTAATAAAGGTCGCTTCCCAAGCCAGACATCATTCCAAAAACTAATCGATCTACCATTGCCAACCGACCAACCAATACCAGTACAAAATTCAGAAAAAACTGCATTAACCCCTTTCCATAAAAAGGAACATACCTGAACTTTTTCTTTTTGCCCCCCAAAAATCCTATCATTCCTATATTTCCCGCACAAGAGTCGAACCCACAGAGCAGACGGAGATTGCCACATCCTCCAAAGGAGTTTCATTAACAACACTTTGTTATTATCCCTAGCCTGTCTAATCCCAAGGCCACCCATACCTTTAGGTTGGCAAACCTCCTCCCAATGAACAAGATGAATTTTCTTTCCCTCCACCGAGTCCCCCCACAGGAACCGCCGATTTATTTTATCTAAACCGTTGATAACTGGTTATTAATAAGTTTTTATTAATGAAATAAATTTATTCATTGAATACTTAATAATTATTATTCGAATAAATATTAATAAGTTACTAAATATTTTTAATTAAAAAAAAACAGAATTGAATGTCTCTGCATATCAAGTATTATAAATAAATAGATGTGAGGTGAATAAAATCACAAACATAATTTCTTATCTAATCTTTATTTTTTTTTCAAATTTTCTTCCACAAAGAGTTTTACAATTTTAAAAATAATTTAATACAACCAATTAGGGTAAATTACACCCATGGCCACCGAACTTTATCCATTTTAACATTGTGGCTACTAAACTTCATTTCTTAACGGTAAGGTCACTGAACTTTAGGGATGCAAATGGAACGAGCATTCCCCGTCCCCATCGATGACCCGCCCCGACGGGGACATGGAATCACCAATAAATCTCCATGTGACGGGGATGGGCATACTTTTGTCCCTCATAACAGAGATGGGTGGGATGAGAATAGTATCCCCGCCCCACGGAGATCCTCGATCTTGCCCCGTTAATCCCTAATGGGGAATCCCCCAATGGATCCTCAATCATTCTCCGTGATAATTAAATTTATACTTTAAATATTATAATTTTTAATTTTTAAATTAAATTAAATGGATTTATCTTTCAAAAAAATTAAATGAAATAAATAAAATATTAGCTAAGGACTAAATGAGATATTTTTCCTATCTATTTTTATTCCTCCTAACCTAACTGCGAATGCCATAAAAACAATTTTATTTTTAGAATGATTATTGATTTTTGATATTTCTTAAAAGTTTTACTATATTGATTTTTAAAAAAATATAAATGGTGGTTCCCCTCAGAAAACGGAAAACGGGGAATGGAGAAAAAGTTATTTTGAATATCTATAAACGGGATTAGGGACAAATATGTCCCCGTTTAACTTGTGGGGACGGGAAATCCCGACTAGTTGATCAATTGACCTGCGGGGAATTAATTCAGACACATGGTTTTCCGTCCCCGCAAAATGTAATCAATTAATCAATCGGTTGCAAACAAAAAAAAAGTAAGTTAAATGAGAAAGACATATTGCACGCGTCTTAATAAAAAGTAAAACGACCAATACTAGGGTATTCAATTTTAATATTAGAGAAGACAAGTTTTATAGTTGAGCAAGTAATAACTTCTTTTTTAATCTATTTTTGAATTATGTAATAACATTCTAAGAAGCGTGGAATACATATTCTACATTTAACATACTTTTTTTTTTTTTTTTTTGCAACCGAGTGATCAATTGATTACATTTTACATAAGTCCAAGAGGCTAGTTGAACATTTTATGCAAGTTGAGGAGGCTACGGAACACTTTGAAAATTTAGAGACCAATCAAGTTTTTTGGACAAGTTCAGGGGACAAATGATGTATGATGCCTATCAAATATCTTAGACATAATTAATATTTAGAAGGTTCGATATGACAGTTAAATAACAGATGAACCAATCTTTTCAAATTTTCGATAATAAAAAATTAAAATTGATATTCCTTAAAAATATTAGGGGGTAAATTAAACTGCAAAATCCGATCCAATTTATCATAATCGATTAGTGAACATGTTGGTTAACCGTATTCTGAAACACGGAAAAAAAATCATTGGCTTATCAAATTATCTATCGAGCCATGAAAAAGATTCAACAAAAGACAACCCATGGCCACTGAACTTTATCCATTTTCACATTGGTCATTCAACTTCATTTCTTTCTGGTATGGCCACTAAACTTTACACTTCTTAACACCGGTGGCCACTCAATTTTAACTAACTTCTTAAAATGACTGTTAACAATCGTTAACAACCTTAAAATGAAAATATTCAAGAATTAAAGTTGTTCAGAACGACATTTACCATGAAACCACATTTTTTATTTTTGAAAATCACATTTTTTTGGAGCTTTCTCTCTCTAAAAATCCACTTTCTCTCTCCTAACCAAACAACACCTAAATGACCTCAAAGCGAAAAATTTCAAGAATTAAAGTTCCTTAGAATATCATCAACGCTTTGGATTTCTTATTTTTAGCCATCAATGTTCGTTTTGAGACGTTAAGTGGCCACCGGTGTTAAAAAAATGTAAAGTTCAGTGGCTATACCGGGAAGAAATGAAGTTCAGTGGTCATAATGTGAAAATGGATAAAGTTCAGTGGCCATGGGTGTAATTTACCCAAATATTAGGATTACACTTCACCATTACTAGGGCTATATTCGGTATTTATCCCTATAATTTAATTGTATTGTTGCCAAGAAAAAAGAGATGGCAGCCAACTGTAGAATAGAATAGGAGTATATAATAGTCAAAAGACTGAAAACAAAAGCATAGTAGACAAATGGTAGAAAACAAAAAACGCCCCCAAGTCCTGTCGTTTTACTTTCTGATTCCACTCAGAATTGATTGAATCTAGATATTCCCTCCCTCCCTCCTCTTTTTTTATTTTAAAATATTTAAATATGGAAACCCTAAATACCTTTTTGACTATCTTCCTCCTGCCTTGTGCAGTCTAGATTAGATCATGGTTCAATGTTTTGACTTTTTTTCATGAGTATTTATTTTGTCACACACAAAACATCAAAATTCTTGATCATGTTTTTGGATTTCATCTACATTTGCTATTTTTATTATCCGCTTACGGGGCGTTTGTTAGGAGGGATATAAGAGGTGGGATAGGGATAAAAAAACACGAGATAAGTTATCCCGTATTTGTTTGTGAGATAGAAGAGTGAGACAGATGAAGGATAAGTCTCTTATCCCTCAAATCCTATTCCCAGGAGGGAGGTGGTATAAGGAGGTGGGATAAGCTCCTGCGATTTTAATAGGATGGAAAAGTCCATCTTATCCCTCAAATTAATGTTATGTAGTTTAAATAAGGTTAAAATAGTAAAATGTATTATTTTATCCATATCCCGATCCCACGTACCAAACATTGAATAATAATTCTTGAATTATATTTTTATCCTTATCTCAACTATTTATCCTTGTTCATATCACAACCTTTATCCTTATCCTTATCCCAATAGAATACCAAACGCCCTGTTAATGCATATTTACACCCTTAAATTTGGCAAGTTTTGTCTACTGTCACCTCGAACTTTTTTAAATAACCTATCACATATTTATAGTTGACTTTAAAAACCTATCACACACCTATAGTTGGCATTAAAAACCTATCGCACACCTAAAGTTGGCTCATTAGGACCTCCTGCACACAAAATCGTTGATTTATCATCTTTGACATATGACGTGACATACAAAACGAACTAATACGATTTTCTTTTTTCAATAGCACGCACATGCGACCTCGTCTGTCAAAGATGACAGATCACGATTTTGTGTTCAAGAGGTCCGAATGAGCAAACTTTAGGTGTGTAATAGGTTTTTAAAGCCAACTATATATGTGTGATAGGTTTTTAAAGCCAATTATAAGTGTGTAATAGGTTATTTAAAAAGTTCAGGGTGCCAATAGGTAAAACTTGCCAAATTTAAGAGTGTAAAGATGTATTAAGCCTTTATTATGGGTTGAATATTTAGACAATTTCGGAATAAATAATAATTATAATAATAATAATAATGTTCAAAATTTCAACCAAAGTTATAAGTCTTTGAAAAAATTATATTAAATTATACATTTTTATGTCTTGATTTAGGACTTTTGCACTTGTATTTAAGTCAATATAACGACTTGTGACTAAAATTCTATCAACTAATCTCTTAACAAACTATAATTTATGTGTGCATCATATTATCATTTTTTTCTATAGTTGTCCGATTTCTCAATTCGATACTCGTTAGGTATCTATAGATCATCTTCCAATTAAAACTTTCTGTTTATATTAAGATAGGAGTCGAACTCGAGGGGTAGCTTAAACGATTTGCGACCCTTAACCACTCAAATCAACCTTAGTTAGTTGTTATCACTTATTGATAACTCGGTATCAGAACATATTTGATCAAGGGTTCGAATCCTGGTAACCCCATTTATAGATTAAATTACAGGACATGATAATATGAGTTTGTGTTGTGCACACTTCAAGTCCAGTAGATATTCACGTGTGTGTCAAATATTAATATGAATTGGACTTTTAACTATCACTTTAAACTTTAATCCAACTGTTTTATTACAGTGACGAGAACATGCCTTAAATCAATCACTTGTTATAGTAATGATAATGTCGTGGATTTCAAGCAGTGTTATAAATTAAATTATTTTTTTAAAGTTTAATGTTAGAAATTAGATTATTATTTTTAAAGTTTAATGTTATTATGTGTTGGGTCAATCCCAATTACAAGCTATTTGATTTGGCTAGATCTTCGTTGATATCTATGGGGTGGGCGCATGAGATACATTCTGATACTAAAGTCTGTAATAAGTAAGAGTGAGAGAGTGAAATGATAATATCAGAATGGAAAGAGATTACTGTTATATAAGGTTTAATTGTGTGGAAAAGGCCTTTCTACCCTTAATATGGTAGTAAGACAAATTTGTTTGTGGACTGTCCGAAGCAGATGCCCCCCATCTTTTACACTTTTGAGCATTAATGTGAAATGATGTAATTGCTCTGTCTTTTTACTTATCTTAAGATTAACCATTGGTATTCAAGACTTTTATAATCGTTGACACATAAATTAATAGTTATTTCTAGCTTTGAAAAGGTACATATATTCGTGCAGAGTCATGAAAGACCTCTTCACATTCATCTAAACTTAGATGTAATGTGTGAGATCAATATTCTTCATTTCTTCGTTTAGACAATAGAGATAAAATTCGCTAATTATCATATTAGCTCTTTATCTTATCCTTATCATTCTTTTTCTTTTTTACATTTATTTATCATCTCCTTTTTGTTCACATTGAGTGTAAAATTCTCTAACTGAGGAAAGCATTTGAATCGACATCCATATCTTTTTTATATAAAATGCCAGACTTTGATCATTCTTAAATGTATCTTGAACTAGTTATTCGATGAATAACTTGTTGGTTCATCCTAAAGAAACATAGCAATAAAAATTCATTCATAAAGAATCTCGAAAAATTAGAAGTAATCACTCGGTACACAAGAATCAGTTTTCCTACTATGGTGAGATATATGAAACCCTTTAATGCTTCCAAGGATTTTATTGATGCAAGCGCTCATATAAAGCTTTCTATACAATAAAGCAAAAACTAAATTTTGGTTTGAAAAAAAAAACTTTGGAGTGTCGTATATACCCATTTCGAGCATTGTAGCCATTCCCACCCCTCAAAGAAATGTCATCATGTCGAGGAAGTGGCTGGCATTCTTACGCTAGAGGACGTGTCTTTATAATCGCCATAATTCGAGAAATGGGTGCTTATACTGTGGAGGCACCATGACCCTAAGTTCGCGCAAACGATAAAAATGGAGGACAATGCCTTTATAATTTACGAGACACATTTAGAGAACGACTTTCAAGTTTTGTTTGTTGTCCATTTTTCGAGAAGTTTTATGAGATGTAGTTTTTTGAACCAACCCACATTGGGTCTATTGTGTGGCAATGGATGATGCCATTTTATCAATTATGTCGTCGAGAAAGACACATGCTTACTGCTACTTTCTTGCGAAAGATCTTAATGCCAGCTACAAGTGAGAGGTTGAGTCATGTAAGCTGGAAAACACACAAATGTCCCTTATTTTAGTCTTAACAACAAAATACCAGAATGGAGGAACGTAATTTTAATTACGAGGAGGAAATCCATTTCCCCACGAACTAGAATCATACTCCCTTAGTCAAAGGTGCACCGAAGTCATGGAGAAGTATGCTTGACATAGAAAATAATACTTTGTTCTGGTTGATAGGCACTGAAAGGAAACATCATCCTCCTTCTTAATCGGTAAGTGAGATCTTTGAGGAATTCGTAATTGGGTTTCAGTGGATCTGGAAAGCATGAGGATTTCTAAGGATAAAGAACTTGACGCTACATAATAAATATGCTTAAAGAGCGTGATTTCCCTTTGAAGAAGTAAAACTAGAGGAAGTTGGGGTGAAAATCAGGAAGTTCTTGTAGAAATGGAGTACGACGTTTATAATCATTTCTTCTAAAAATGCTTCATATTTCTAATATCTAATTTATATTTTTTTTTTGTTTTGGAAAATATTGTACAAAGGGAAAAGTTTGTGTTGGAAAACAAAATATTTTTCAGTATTTGGTTAGAACGTTGGAAGACGGAAACAAGTGGTGAGTGATTACTATTTTCAAAATGGTAAAAAGGAATGAAGTAGGGTTCTAGAAGCTTAGTAAATTGTTTTATTCTTTTTTAAAAAAGGGTAAAACATGTTTCTTACTTTCTTAGTGACTCACTTAAAAAATTATTTGACTTAATTTTCTAAGCAAATAAACACCGAAAAATTTAAAAAATATTTTACGATAAACAAATAAAAACTTATAATGTGTTTGGTAAGGAGAATTGGAGAAAAATATGAAAATTGGGTATTTTATTATTTTAGGTACATATTTCAAATATGGGTCAACATGGATCTTGGAGATTCTTGACCCAGACCGAATATCTGAACAAAAAGACCCAGAATTAATTGAACAGTTGGCTTTTTTTTAAGACCGAACTGAATTGTACCATTGACTTAATTAGATACAATACTAGAGACTTTCAAATTCCTAATATTACTAGAGTAAATACGTTAGAGATTCTGAAACCGTACCGAATATCAAAAAAAAAAACTCAAAACCGAATTGAACCGTTAGATTTGTTTTTAGGATCAAACCAAATTGTACTATCGACTTTAGCAAATACAATTCTAAAATTTTTCAAATTCCCAAATTTACCGAACCGTACTCCCTCTACTTCCCAAATGCACAATTTCCATCATTCCCTTTCTCTAACTTCCCCTAGCAACTACAATTTTTTTAAAGTGTGGAATAACAAAAGCATGGAAAGTCATAATGATAAACTGGCTCATTCCATCATTAAAACATTGAAGAACTTTCTAATTCTTAAAGAGAAGATTCTAAATTATGCAATGATTAAGCTGGAATTTAGGAGAAAATAATAATTATTTGAAGTGGGGTAAAAATGAAAGAAATGGAATTAAAGCATTTAATGAAGTGGGGTAAAAATGAAAACCAAAATGACCCAATTGATGGATAGAATTAAAATAAAGTAAAGTCACTGTCTTAACTTTGATCTGCACACCTCCCTTTATTGCATCACCTACTTCTCTTTATTGCTTTCTCTTAGTCTTAACTTTCTTTTTCTTGCTTTTTCCTTCCACAATTTTTTTCCTTATTCCCTTTATGTTTTACATCTTTTGGTTTATATGGGAAGTCCAGATTTAATAACGGTGTAAATTTAACAATAATGTTTTTATACGAGTTCAATTTTAATTTTATGTTATCGAAAATAAAAAAAAATTGATTTGACTGATATTTAACTATCATTTCAGTTAAATAACAGTCAAATTAATTTTTTCAATTTTTTTAATAGAATATGGTTAAAATTGATTTTACTAGAAAATATTAGATTTAGATTTGCATAATTGTATAATCGATTAAATTTAAATCAATATTTTGTATAGTTAAATTTTTCTAAAAGTTTATCACGGTCATTATTAGAGTGATTTTTTCTGTTTAAATAACAAAAGGGTAATTAATTTAGTAGTCTCTATATTTTGACAAAACACACTGTTTAGTCTATGTATTTTCAAAAACACATGGTAAGGTCCCTAACCTTTTTCTCAGTGAACTGTTTAGTCATTCCGTCTGTTTGTTAGATTTTTTACCGTTTATGACTTCGGAAATGACTAAATTACACTTTACTATTCACCTTCAAACTTTAGAAGATGAAATCCAATTTAGAAGAAGAAGTTATTTGTATGGAGAACAAGAAAAAGAACAGACCCAATGCTTACGAATTTGAACGATTAAGGAGAAAATCAAGAAGAAGAACACTCAAAATTGATTTCAGATGCATTAGAGTTTAAAGGAAATGAAAATAAAGAAAAAGAAGAACGCAAATCCAAATTGACTAACAAAATCTTCATGAGAGTCTAACGACAGGGACTAAACAGTTCACTGAGAAAAATGTTAGGGACTAAACAGTTCATCGAAAAAAAGGTTAGAGACTTTATCATGTGTTTTTGAAAATACAGGGACTAAACAGCGTGTTTTGTCAAAATATAGAGACTAATAAATTAATTACCCATAACAAAATGATTTATTGAAAATAAAGTAGAAAGTTCAATAACTTGATAGGTAAATTGTATCCATGACCCTGAACTTTTCAATTACTTTTTATTATAGCCTTTGAACTTTAAAATCAAATATTATGGCCCCAAAATTTACACTTTACTACATAATGATCCCTTGTAACGATCACCATGTCAAAATGACCAATTGTGATTTCAAAATGAAAAACAATACAAGAATTAAAGTTGTTTAGAAACCTTATTTTTTATAAAACCATTATTTTTAATATTCCAATTCACTATTTTTTTAATATTTTTTTTCTTAAACAACCACTTTTGCTCTTTTAACTAAACAAGACCTTCTTTTAAAAAAATAAAATAAATAAACAACCCCTAAATAACTTTAAATCAAAAAAAATTAATAATTAAAATTGCCCAAAACATCATTTATACAAATCTTATGATAAAGGGTTACCTGTTATTAAAATAATCATATTGATCAATTTAAAAAATAGTTATTATATTAGTAAAAATGTAAAGTTTAGAGACTATAATATTCAGTTTAAAAGTGTAGTGGTTATAATCAATTTAAGTGAAAAATCAAGGATCGTGAATGTAATTTACCCAACTTTATTGAAACCAAATGTAATTTAGTAAGATTTTTAAAACTGATTAAAACTTGCTTTCAAAAAAAAAAAAAAAACTGATTAAAATTTAAGTGACCATTAATGTAATTTACCCGTTAATCAAGGACATAATAAGAACAAGAGAGAGAACGAGTTGAAGAAGACTGATCTCCATCTCCATCTCCAATGGCAGAAATCCAGTCTCCATCTGTCAGAAACCCCCAATTATATAACGACTACGTGTACGCCACGTAGGACACCACATCCTCACATATTTCGCCACGTGTCCCCCTTCCATTAAATAGCCCCCACCTACCCACTTACCTGGTCCACTTTTCTCTTTCCCGTTAATAAAAACACCAACTTTTTCCTCCCCCTTCTCCTCCTATCCTCCCCTCTTCCCCCCTCTCTCAACCTAACTTTCCGTCGTCTCTCACCGGAACCCTATCTCCCTCTCCACCCTTCTCCGGTGAACTTAATCTGAGCTTCAAATGTCATAAAGGTTGCAGCTTTTTAGCTCTTAGATCGGAGCTTATTCTGTAATTTGAGCTTTCATTTCTGCAATTTTTGACCTAAATTCAAGTTCTTTGTCTCTTCCCATTGTCTTTCTGGTTTAAATCTGACCGTTGGAGAGGGAAAAAAACAAAACCCCCTTTTGACATTTTCAAATTTTCTGTAATTTTGAGCTTAATTTTAATGGAGTCACTGTGATTTTTCTCGAAAAGGTTAGCAATGGTGGAAGCAAAAGAGGGGATATGGTTATTAACAGTACTGGTTTTAGTTTCCACCTCTGTGGGATCTATAAACCCATCTTTAAACGACGACGTATTGGGTCTAATCGTGTTCAAAGCAGACCTTCAAGATCCAATGGGGAAACTTTCATCTTGGAATCAAGATGATGATACTCCCTGTAACTGGGAAGGAATCAAATGTAACTCTAGATCCAATAGAGTTACTGAACTCACTCTAGAGGGTTTCTCTCTTTCGGGTCGGATCGGGCGCGGGCTTTTACAGCTTCAATTTCTTCACAAGCTTTCATTAGCTAAAAACAATCTCACCGGAACCATTAGCCCCAATTTTAGCCGCCTTGAGAATCTTAGAATCGTTGATTTCAGTGAGAACAGCCTCTCTGGGTCGTTGCCGGAGGATTTTTTCAAGCAATGTAGGTCTTTAAGAGCTATTTCTTTTGCTCAGAACAGGTTTTCCGGGAAGATTCCGAGTTCATTGAGCTCTTGTGCTAGTATTGCTTCTATTAATCTGAGTTCTAACAAGTTTTCCGGGTCTTTACCTGCCGGAATTTGGGGATTGAGCTCTGTTAGGTCAATTGATTTCTCTGATAATTTGTTGGATGGTGAGATTCCGAAAGGGATTGAGGTTTTGAACAACTTGAGAGCCATTAATCTGAGTAAAAATCAGTTTTCCGGGAAGATTCCGGATGGAATTGGGAGTTGTTTGCTGTTGCGGTCTGTTGATTTAAGCCGGAATTCGCTTTCCGGGGATCTTCCGGAGACAATGCAGAAGCTTACCCTGCTCAATTTTCTGAGCTTGAGTAACAACTTGTTAATTGGGGAAATTCCAAACTGGATTTCCAAAATGGAACGCCTGGAAACTTTGGATCTTTCTGGTAATAGATTATCCGGTGAAGCTCCGGATTCAATTGGGGATTTTCAGTCATTGAAGGTGTTGAATTTATCCGGTAATACATTATCCGGGAGCTTGCCGGAATCCATGGCGAATTGTGGAACCCTTGTGTCTGTTGATTTCAGCAGGAATTCGATGACCGGTGAGCTTCCGTCCTGGATTTTTGATTCGGGTTTGGGTTTTTTAAAGCTTCAAAGTTTGGATTTATCGGAGAATAGGTTTTCCGGTAGAGTTTTAGGGGTTTTGAGAAGCTTGAAGTTCTTGAATTTGTCCGGGAACTCTCTTGCGGGTTCTATTCCGGTGAATATTGGAGAGTTGAAGGAATTGGAAGTTCTTGATCTGAGTTATAACAGGTTTAACGGTAGTATTCCTCCGGCGATCGGGCGGGCATTTTCGTTGACGGAACTGAGGTTGGAGAAGAACTTTCTGTCTGGTCAAATTCCTTTCTCTGTTCAGAATTGTTCTTCACTCACAACTTTGTAAGATCTCTACACTTTTTCTTAATTTTGCTTATAGATTATAAATGTTGTTCGTGGAAACAGAAACGGATACCGAGAAATGTTATTTCTAAGAAAAATTTAGTTAGAAAAAAGTAATGGAGATGTAAAAGAAATGGAAACGGAAGTGAAACGCGTAAATGGTAGTGAAAGGAGTTTTCGTGCAACATAGGTTGCACCTAAATGGTTAAAACTTAAAACCTATGTTGCACGGACACTCCTCTTTAGTAGCTTTTTCGTGTCAGTCTCCTTGTCCGTTTAGTGTCCGTGTCCGTTTTCATTTGAATGCTATTTTATGAATGCTATGTTTTAGAAATAACTTTTTCCGGTTTTCATTTCCATGTCCGTGTCCGTGCAACATGTGGAAACTGAAACAGAAATGGGAACGGATATAGGGAAATGTTATTTCTAAGAAAATTTAGCTAGGAAATGGTAATGGAAACGGATAGGAAACACAGAAACGCTAGTAAAGAAGAGTTTCCGTGCAACATAGGCTGCACCTAAATGGTTAAAACTTAAAACCTACCTTGTACGGACACTTCTCTTTAGTAGCGTTTCTGTTTTTTGGTGTCAGTCTCGGTGTCCGTTTAGTGTCCGTGTCCATTTTCATTTGAAAGCTATTTTATGAAGGTTATGTTGCACGGAAACTGAAATGGAAAAGGACACCGGGAGACACGGAAACGCTAATGAAGAAGAAAATCTAGCTACGAAATGATAAATGGAAAAAAAACGGAAACAGACAGGAAACACGGAAACGCTAGTGAAGAATAGTTTCGTGCAACATATGCTGCACCTAAATGGTTAATGCTTAAACCTATGTTGCACGGACACTCCTTTTTAGTAGCGTTTCTGTTTTTCGTGTCAGTCTCGGTGTCCGTTTAGTGTCCGTGTCCGTTCTCATTTGAAAGCTATTTTTTGAAGGTTATGTTGCACGGAAACTGAAACAGAAACAGAAACGGATATGGGGAGAGGTTATTTATAAGAAAATTTAGCTACGAAATGGTAAATGGAAAAGAAACGGAAACTGACAGGAAACACGGAAACGCTAGTGAAGAACAGTTTCGTGCAACATATGCTATGTTGCATGGACACTCTTCTTGAGTAGCGTTTCTGCATTTCGTGTCCATTTGCATTTGAAGGCTATTTTCTGAAGGCTGTGTTAGAAATAACGTTTCCCGGTTTCTGTGTCCATTTCCATCTCCGTGCAACATACAAAAACAGAAACGGATATAGGGAAATGTTATTTCTCAGAAAATCAGCTAGGAAACGGTAATGGAAACGGAAAAGAAACGTGTAGGAAACACGGAAACGCTAGTGAAGAAGAGTTTTTCGTGCAACACAGGCTGCACCTTAATGGTTAAAGTTTAAAACCTATGTTGCACGGACACTCCTCTTTAGTAGCCTTTCTGTGTTTCGTGTCAGTCTCTATGTCCGTTTTCATTTGAAGGCTATTTCATGAAGATTGTGTTATAGAAATAATGTGTCCTAGTTTCCGTTTCCGTTTCCGTGTCTACCTAAATGGTTAAAACTTAAAACCTATGTTGCACAAACACTCATCTTTAGTAGCGTTTCTGCATTTTATGTCCATTTAGTGTCTGTGTCCATATCCGTTTTCATTTGAAGGCTATTTGTTGAAGGTTGTGTTTTAGAAATAACGTTTCCTAGTTTCCGTTGGATTTGACTGACAATTTTCTTCACAACATGTAGGATCCTCTCTCGAAACGACTTGACCGGGCCAATACCTGCGGCAATAGCGAAAATAACGAGCCTAAAAGATGTGGACTTATCTTTCAACAGACTCACCGGTGCGCTACCGAAGCAGCTAGCTAATCTTCCCAATCTCTCTTCCTTCAACATTTCCCACAACTTGTTACAAGGCGAACTACCGGCCGGTAGTTTCTTTAACACGATATCGCCTTTTTCGGTGTCCGGCAACCCGGCTCTCTGTGGTGCTGCAGTCAATAAATCCTGCTCTTCAGTCCTCCCGAAACCTATTGTTCTGAACCCGAATTCTTCCTCTGATTCGGGCCCTGGCGAGATTCCTCAAAGCATTGGTCACAAGAGAATCATTCTAAGCATTTCGGCTCTTATCGCCATCGGTGCAGCAGCTGTCATAGTTGTTGGTGTTATTGCTGTTACGGTTCTTAATATCCGCGTTCGATCATCTGCGTCCCGGTCAGCCGTGGCGCTTACATTATCTGCTGGTGATGAATTTAGCCATTCCCCTACTACCGATGCTAATTCGGGGAAACTTGTCATGTTTTCGGGTGAGCCGGACTTCAGTACCGGAGCACATGCTTTGCTTAACAAGGATTGTGAACTTGGGCGCGGTGGATTTGGCGCGGTTTATCGGACTGTTCTTCGAGATGGACATCCGGTTGCAATCAAGAAGCTCACTGTCTCGAGTCTCGTAAAATCCCAAGAGGATTTCGAACGGGAAGTGAAGAAATTAGGCAAAGTTCGACATCCAAATCTCGTAGAACTCGAAGGTTATTACTGGACACCTTCCTTGCAACTCCTAATCTACGAGTTCGTCTCCGGGGGTAGCTTGTATAAACATCTCCACGAAGGCTCAGGCGGACATTTTCTCTCGTGGAACGAGAGATTCAACATCATTCTCGGGACAGCGAAAAGCCTAGCGCAGTTACACCAATCTAACATCATCCACTACAACATAAAATCAAGCAACGTCCTAATCGACAGCTCAGGCGAAGCAAAGGTAGGAGATTTCGGCCTAGCAAGGTTATTACCAATGCTAGACCGGTACGTCTTAAGCAGCAAGATTCAAAGCGCGCTAGGCTACATGGCACCCGAATTCGCTTGCAGAACAGTAAAGATAACAGAAAAGTGCGATGTTTATGGATTCGGTGTCTTACTTCTAGAGATAGTAACAGGAAAAAGGCCCGTCGAGTACATGGAAGACGACGTGGTAGTCCTTTGCGACATGGTACGGGGAGCGTTAGAGGAAGGAAGAGTCGAAGAGTGCATCGATGAACGACTCCAAGGGAGTTTTCCAGCTGATGAAGCCGTGCCGGTAATGAAATTAGGCTTGATATGTACGTCACAAGTGCCATCAAACCGGCCGGATATGGGGGAAGTAGTAAATATATTGGAGCTGATTAGATGCCCTTCGGAAGGGCAAGAGGAATTGTGAAAAGTATATTAGAACAGCTACGGGGAATTTGGATTATCCGGCGAAGAGGAATCCGGTTTGTTCTGTGGATCAAAGAGGAGAAATGTCGTTTTTCGGGTTATTTCGGGTTTTTATGTTTTGTATTGGTTCTTGTTATTCTTCTTCTTCTCTTGTTTTGTTATGAGTTTATGGTTGTAATTCTTCTCAATGTTACAGTTAGGTGTTACCGTACCGGATTCCTTTTCACCGGCTACCGATCCGGGAACCTTTTCGGGTTATTGTTAAGTAAGTAGTAGAACTGATTTCTAACTATGGGTTTTACCCTCTCAAGCCTGATGAAAACTTGTTAATGATGTTTATTGTAAAACATTGTAGGATCTGCTTTGTTAAACTTGCTAGATGATTCTTCTTTTGTTTATTTGGGTGCTGCAGATTTCATGAAGATGATTCGATACACGTAACTCGTATAATAAACGGGTTGTGTTGCGAGTTAATTGGGTTGATATGTTAATTTAGTTAACAATTTGTGAAAAAAATAATAAAAAAAGTAAAATGTGAAAAACGAAAAACCCGAAAAGAAAAAAGGGGAGAAAATGAGAAAAAACGAAATAAATAGATATAAGCGTGAAAATGCGAAAACGGAAAAAATGAAAATTTAAAAACATTAAAAATGATGAAAATGCGAAAAATAAAAAAAAAACATGAAAAACGGGAAAAACGTGTCTACATATAATCTATTGCCTGGTTTCACGCAAATCTAATTTATTGGGTATCGCTGCTTTAAAAATACGGGGTAATTAATTTATCAGTCCATATATTTTGACAAAATATATTGTTTGGTCCCCGTATTTTCAAAAACATATGGTAAGGTCCATAACTTTTTTCTCGATGAATTGTTTAGTCCCTAACATTTTTCTCGGTGAACTGTTTAGTTAGATTCTCATAAAGATTCTGTTACTCAATTTGGATTTGAGTCAAAATCTATTTAAAATAAAAATGTAATGCCTTAACTATTCTTTACCACAAAATCAAATATATAAGACCATTATCTTCATTGTTTCTCATCTTGTGAGAGAAACCATAGAGGTGTGAATTGTTTTTGACTGATAAATAGTAAAGAGTAAGTTAGTCATTTCCGAATTCATAAACGATAAAAAATCTAATAAACAGACAGAATGACTAAATAGTTCACCGAGAAAAAGGTTAGGGACCTTACCGTGTGTTTTTGAAAACACAGAGACTAAACAATGTGTTGTGTCAAAGTATAAGGACTAATAAATTAATTACCCTAAAATATGTCTACATATAATATATTGCATCTAATTTATTGGGTCTTGCTACTTTAAAATGCGTCTATATGTATTGAAAATATATCTTATTACTTTCTCTCTATTTTAGATTAAGTTCATTTCTACTCTCATCTCCATACTTTAGCATCCCTTTAGGCCTTCCACGCTGGTGCCACTGCCACCCTTTAGAATTGGGTCGTTACAAACCAATCGGTTTTTTCTCGATTTGTTATCGAACCAATACGTCGTAGTGACTTAGATGCCAATTCTAGCAGTTTAGCCCAGTACCATGTAGATATAGTACATTTTGACCAAAGTTTTATCCCTTAGAAATTAGTGATCTTAGTCTGGGACAACCCAACCCCGATGTAAATATATGACGGGCTAGGTTGGGTTTGGAAATGATAGTTAAGTGTCAAACCCGTTTAGGCCTGATCCAGTGTTACGGGAACAGATTTGGACTATGTCAAGTCCTTGTGTGGTGCCGAGACTTCCTTAAGCCCTCAGCCATCCAACTGATACCGAAGGGGTTTTATCCTTTATACGTCGCCCGTCACCTGTCACTATGAGCTATCTTGAAGTCTAAAGTGTCCATAGAGTTCCACCCCTATAAAGACATTTGTTTCTCTTCTTTAAAACCATATGCCCGACTCCCATAGTCTCTCATGGACTAGGGTAGAGCCTTTAAGCGAGTGTCAAAAGGAATGATGAAGATCCAACGCCAAAATAATATGAATGACGTGTTACATTCTGTTATCGATGTCTAAATTGGTACGTTTTTATAAACGTTAAATCTAGGCTTAATACATCATTTGCTCCCTGAACTTATCCAAAAAGCTTGATTGACCCCTGAACTTTCAAAGTGTCCTGATAGCCCCCCTGAACTTGCATAAAATGTTCAGTTAGCCCTCTGAACTTGCAAAAAAACGTAATCATTTGATCACTCAGTTGCAAAAAAGTAAGTTGAATACGGAAGATGTATTCCACGCATCTTAGAATGTTATTACATAATTCAAAAATAGATTAAAAATGAAGTTATTACTTATTCACCTATAAAACTTTTCTTCTCTAATATTAGAACCGTATACCTCGATTTTGGTCGTTTTTACTTTTTTTAAGACTCGTGCAATACATCTTCCGCATTTAACTTACTTTTTTCGCAACCGAGTGATCAATTGATTACATTTTTTGCAAGTTCATGGGGCTAACATTTTATACAAATTCAAGGGACTATCGGGACACTTTGAAAGTTCATGGGCCAATCAAACTTTTTGGATAAGTTTAAGAGGCAAATGATATATTAAGCCTTAAATCTATATTGATACTACTTTATATATAAAGCCTAGATTGATACTTACTCAAAAACTTTAGGTCTATTTTGATACCTTATTCTTAAAAAAAAAAAAAAAAAAAAAATTGATTACATTAAACCTCCTATTAAAAAGTGCCACTCTTGCCAGCACTAGACATTGTTAATATAATGTACTTTTAGGTAATGATAATACATCCTTATAAGTCAAAAATGAATTAAGAAATAATGGACTCTAAAGATTCTTGGCACCCACTTTAAAGCAAGTAATCTTAGTGCATAATTAAATAATGAAAAACAACACTATAATCAATAAAATTAAAATAAAGAAAAGGAGAGAGATAGACCCCATGCCCAATGAAGGTATAGAAATAGAATATTACACACTCCATTAAGTGGTGTCAGAATAGAAGCATTCTTTTCTTTTGTATATTTAGAGTCTACTAATCAACCTTCTTTAAATGGGTAAATTATACACATGGCCCCTAATCTTTTCAATTACTTTCATTATAGTTCATAAACTCCAGAATCGAACATTATAGCTCTTGAACTTTACATTTTACTAATATAATAACATCTTTTAACGTTGATCAATATGATCATTCTAATAGCAGGTGATGAGAAATTGGGATCGAAGGACTTCTTCTGGAGAACTTGGCTTTAGCACCTGTTCTGGGAGTAGATGTCTATGGATCAGACTGGGTTGGACTCGGATCGGATCTACTGGGCTTTCATGTAAAAATGATCAGTCCAAACTCAGTCTAGCCCACTATTAACTTAGACGGGCTTGAACCGAACTGGACTCAGGTTTAAAAATCAAATTTTAAGACAAACCCATTTAAATTCACCTAAAAATATATACATAATTTATAATTATAAAAAATAAAATTTATACTTAAAATTAAATATTTAATATAAATATATAAATTAATAATTAATATTAATAGGCGGACCGGTCCCTGTTATTTTTATCAATCCAAGCCCACCTAAAAAATAGACGGGTTTTCGCAGACCTAGGCCGGGCTGGACCTATAATCAATGTTCATTGTCCAAGCCCAAACCAAAAAGCACAGACCGGACAGGTACTCGGACCCATGGACATGTCTAGCTGGAAGTGGTCTTTGGAAAACACTCTGACAATCAAGTCAGTAATAGAACAATGTAAGGTAATGAGGAATGTAGAAAGAGAAAGAGAAAGTAAAGAGAGAGATAGAGAGAAAGAAAATGTTGTCCGTTTACCACGGAATGAGTTTCACTACTATAGATGTCACTTGAGAACAACAGAATGTCCTAAATACCCTTATTGTGTTTGCTGGTCTTGTCGCAGTTTTCGTGTCTTGCTGAATGCGAAAGGGTATTAGTTTGGTATATGGGCTAAAGATCTTTGTGTTGGGCTGAATGTCTGTCTTACGCCCATATCCTTTATCAGCAGGTAACCCACCATTATAAAACTGGCAGAAATGATATCTTGATCAACTTTCATTCTTGAATTTTTTTAGTTTTGAAGTCATTTAGATTTTCTAATTGTTTACTGAGAGAAATACCCAAAAAATGTGGTTTGAAAAATAAAAAACTATCTGGTTTTATAGGAAATATGGTTTTAAACAACTTTAATTTTTGGATTGTTTTCATTTTAAGATCATCATTAGTCATTTTGACAGAGTCAACGTCAAAAGAGACCATTATATTAGCAAAATGTGGAGTTCAGGGATCATAATATTCGGTTTTGAAGTTCAGTGGCCATAATGAAAGTAAGTGCAAAGTTCAAGGACCATACTATGATTTACCATTCTTTAAATGCATTCTTTGTTTTTTTCTTTTTAGATTATCTTACATAAACATGTTTATGTTTCCAATAATCTTAATTAATTAAATTTTGACATAACTAACCTCACATGGCTTCTAAACATTTCTTTCATTTTTTATTTTCTTTTTTTAGTGTGAGTCAAAGAATAAAAATGTTGATAAACATGTGCAAGAATTATTATTTATATAAGCAATGAGTTGTGTTGTCCCTACTCTATACTCTATAGTGCAGTCAGCTCTCTGTCTTAGATTTTAGGCTTAATACATCATTTGCTCCCTGAACTTGTCTAAAATAGTTGAGTGGCCCCCTAAACTTTCAAAATATCTCGATAGCCCCTGAACTTGCATAAAATGTTCCGTTCGCCTCTTGAACTTGCATAAAATATAATCAATTAATCACTCGGTTGTAAAAAAGTAAGTTAAATGTGGAAGATATGTTGCATGCATCTTAAAAAAGTAAAACGACCAAGATCGGGGTATGCGATTATAATATTACAGAAGAAAATGTTTTATAGTTGAATAAGTAAGAAATTCTTTTTTAACATGTTTTAATCTATTTTGTGACGTATGTAATAACATTTTAAGGCACGTGTAACATATTTTTCCGTATTTGACTTATTTTTTTATAACCGAATGATTAATTGATTACATTTTATGCAAGTTTAGGGGACTAACTGAATATTTTATGCAAATTCAATGGACTATCGAGACACTTTGAAAGTTCAGGGGGTCAATCAACTATTTTGGATAAATTCAGGGAGCAAATGATGTATTAAGCCTAGATTTTATATATTGTTATGGACCCAATAGAACTTTATGGTTCAATATTAAAACAACATATTTAAGTCCTTGATTTTTCAGTTTTTATCGATTGAGCTCTTAATCTTTCAATTTGACACAATAAGTCCTTGAGTAATTAGGGTTGTAAATGAGTTAAGCTACTCATAAGCGGTTCGATGTTCGGTTCGATAAAAACTCGACATGTAGCTTAAGTACGGTGAAACTTGGCTTGAAAGCTTACGAGCAGACTCAGTTATAAGTTTATGAATAAACTTGATTATAAAGTTCATAAACGAACTCGAACAAGTTTGGTTTAGTTATTGTATTACTAATAGTATTTCTATAAAGGGGGAAATACAAAACTATGTAGTTTTGTATGAAACTTTAATTTTGTAGGTTCCAAAACTATGTAATTTTGTGTTAAAAAAGTTTCAAATTAATATAATTAGTGAGTTGTTCGCGAGCAAGATTTATGAACAGAATTAACGAGCAGCTTGTGAGCAAAGCTCGAGAACAAATAAATGAGATGCTCGTGAGCAGCTCACGAACAAGATATTGAGCTCATCCATTTTCTGACGAGCTGAGCAAAAGCAGGTCAAACCTTGGCTCGGGTATACTCGATTACAGTCCTATGATTAATTATAGTTGCACACATTAAATCTCTGCTTGTCAAATTAGTTAGATATGAACATCTAATTCAGTTAAAAAAATGTTACTCATTTTATGGGCTTATGGAATTATATTTTTTAATAGGCCTAATGCATCCACAACTCTCGAACTTGTCCAATGACCCCCTAAACTTCAAAACGCTACAACTAATCCTCTCAATTTGTTTATTGAGAACAAATAACCCCTCAAATGCCACGTGGCAATGTGTGATTATGCGCTTCCATGTGGCATGTTAGGGGATTATTTGTTTTAAATAAATAAGTTAAGAAAATTAGTTGTAATATTTTGAAGTTCAGAAATTAGTTGCACTTTTTAGACAACTTCGGGAGACCAAGGATGTATTATTCCTTTTTTATAGTTCAAAATTAAAAAAAAAAATATAGATACACCAAACATTTAAAAAAACTACTTTCGAACTGTATAAATGCAAATTCAAATGCAAGTGAAATGAAAGACGCTCTATTAACCAGGATTTATATTCAAACTAATCATAAAGAGTTTAATGTGCAGTTATAATTGATTAAGCGCTCAATATATAAAATTAAAAGATTCGGGGCTATCAATTAAGGTTGGTTTGAGTGGTTAAAGACCTCAAACCGCTTAAGCTAGATCTCAAACCGAGAAATCAGACACATTATCATAAAAAGATTTGGGGTTTAATCAACAAAATTAAAAAAATCAGGACCTCAAAATGCATTTTCCTTGAATATTTCATGATCAAGAAGCACATGGGTCCTTAATAGTCTTGTTTTTTTTGGTACAAGAATTTAATATTTTTTTAAGTCCATTTAGTTATAGAAAATGACAGATTGAAACTACCTACTTTTCTTGTTCTATTTGAACCATAATCTAGTTTTGGTGATATCCATGATCAAAGATCTCAGTTATTGTTAGCTTAACTTAACATTGAGCCAGCAAGTATGGCACAGCACACTGCCCTAACAAATAAAGACAACCCCATCACCACCACCAAGCTTCTTTAATCTTTATTATTATGCATTAATTATGCACACTAACCATCAACATTAACAATTCAATCTTATTATGAGTGTTTTTCTGGCTAAATTACAGTAAAACCTCTATATAGGAATACACTTGGGACCAGACTATTTGTATAACAATTGGGAGGTTATTCCTATATAGAGGTTGGTATAACAAAGACTCTCAGCACTTGAGACCAAACTTTTGTATAACAATTGGGAGGTTATTCTAATATAGAGTATTCCTATATAGAGGTTCTACTGTATAAGGATAAAGTACCAAAAAAAAAAAAACCCTAACGTTTACGTATAGAAGTAATTTTACTCTTAACGTTGACAGCCAAGAGCAATTTTACCTCTGACATTAACAAGTTTATTCAATTTTCAGACGTTATTATAAAACAGAGACATTTTGTTCTTTATTTTGCACCAATAAAAAAAATAAGGGTTAATTACATATAGATAAAATGCGGTTTCGTCGATTTGCAGGGTACCTGTGGTATTTTTTTTTCAAACGTAACCATGTGGTTTGCAAATTTTTGTATTTGGGTTCACTTTGTCAGAATTTGGCCGATAACGACCTCAAAATAAAAAATTTCAAGAGTTAAATGATATTTTAAGCAACTTTAATTCTTGAACTTTTTATGTTTGAGGTCATTTAGGTGTTAGTTGTTATGAAATATAAAGTTAACGTTTAGAGAGAGAAAATACGAAAAAATGATGATTTTGAAGAATTAAAAATATGGTTCCATAGTAAACAACTTTAATTCTTGAAAATTTTCATTTTGAGGTGGTTATCGGTCAAATTTGGCAAATTAAAAGAAATGCAAAATTTTACAACCACATAGTTGCGTTTGTAAAGAAAAATACCACAGGTACCCATCTGCAAATTTGTGTAACCACAAAGCATCTATCTGTGATTAATCCTAGGTTTTGAGGTCGTTTAGGTATTGTTTAGTTAGGAAAAAGAAAACTCTAAAATGAGCTATTATGATTAAACTTTTAGTCATCTTGATTAACGTTAAAATGAGCTATTATATTAATAAATTGTAAAATTTAAGGATCATAATGTTCAATTTTGAAATTCATAAACCATAATGAAAATAAAAATAGAGTTTATGGGCCATGAATGTAAGAAGTGACAAAAGTACACACGACCTGATTACACGTCACACAATTTTAGTGTTTGGATTTAGCTTAGTAGATAATATGTCATTTTTGGATTGACACGAAACTGACACATAAATTTATCTTAGTAGATAATATGCTAATCCGAAAATGACACAAATATTTAAAATTATTGTTATATTCTCTCGTGTTTTTTATATATAATTTTATTAATAAAGATAATAAATTATCATTATTACTTGCAAATATTATTTGAATCTCCTAAAATTGTTATAAATACATTACATGACCTTTTAACATGATATTAGCGGACTTTTAGATGGCTAGCGTTAACATACTAATATAAAGGGGTGTTTGGTTGCTCATTTTCATACCCTTGTTTGCCTTTTCACATCAAAATGGAGAATTTAAGGTGTTTGGTTAGTGCTGTTTGCCTTTTACATCTGAAAAGCAACATTAGGTGTTTGGTTAGTGATCTCTTGTTTCCCCTTTACACCTGAAAAACAGTTTTTTACAAAAGCAAAGAATCTCTGTTTTTTTTTTTTTTTGAAAAGCAGCGTTTTCCAACAGCAAACAACAAAACGCAACCGCAAACAGTAGGCAAAACAAATGGGCTCTAAAAATGATTTAGGGCCCGTTTGTTTTACATGCTGTTTGAAAAGACTGCTTTTCTAAAAAGCAGAGATTTTCTACTTTAATAAAAAAAAACTATTTTTCAGCTACAAAAGACAAACATGAGGTCTGGCCAAAACCTAAAACTCTCGTTTTTGAAGTGAAAAAGGTAAATAGAAAGTCAAAAAGCAGTAACCAAACACCCCAAGTATTTAAAAATAGTACAATATTTTCTTATACTTTTAAAAGTTATCATTAATATATATACGTAACAAAATTATATGTAACTCGAAAGCACGATACGAAATCGACACTAATCCGAATATGTTAATACAATTATGACACAAAAGTTTTTGTGTTGAGTTTGAGCTTACTCTTTTTAACACAAACTTGAAAATGACATGACACGAACACGACTCGAACACAATAACGATATATAAATTTAGACATGTTTTTAATATACACAGAAGATAGCAAAAGCTGTACACTATAATGTTTTGAAACATAAAAAACAAGGAAAGAACAGAAAAAAGCATTCTGATAGGATAAGATTAATTACATAAAAAATGAAATCCACTTTCCCTTTTTTGTGTTTGTAAACAGTAATATAGCACCATTTATATTGCTTTATTGAGAGGGAAAAATGATAGCATTTCTCAGCTTTTTTAGACCGCAAATAATCTTTGGATTGGTAGTAGTGGAGACTGCACTTCTTCCAACAAGATGCTTGCTCATGCTTCCTTTTATTTATTAAAACTGTCTCCCATTCTTGCATTTTGCAGCTTTACACTATTTCATGGGGTTAAATACACAGTTTACACTTGGCTGCTAAATTTTTATGCTTATTTTAATTTTGGGTTAAGATACAAAAAAAAAAAAAAAAAAAAAAAAGTATAAAATGGTAGAATTTTATTCCTAATGTTGGAAGCCAGGAGCAATTTTACCCCCTAACATTGATAAATTGGTTCAATTTGAGAAATAATTGATCAAACTGTCTTCTCGGTCATGAATTTTATCATTTACACTTCACATGTGCGTCATTTTATCAATAACAGAACGCAAACATATGTTGGGATGTGAAAACAAAAAAATATACTGTCTTTTTGTATGAACTAGACAAAAAAATTCACCGAATTTATAAATATTAGTCTCCAATTCTATTATTAAATTATAAAAAATATGATTTTTTTATAAAAAAAACGAATTGTTATACAATTGGTGGAAAATAAGAAACAAAAATATCTGTGTTTTATAATAGTTTCTAAAATTGATCCGATTTATCAATGTTAGAGGTAAAATTGCTAATGGCTTCCAATGTTAGGGTAAAATTGCACCATTTTAGACGTTAGAGGTATTTTTATACCTTAACCCTTTGGTTTTTAGGCCTAATACTTCCCGGCTTCCTTAACTTGTTCAAATTGGTCATTTTACTCCTTCAACTCATCAAACGTTCTATTTACCTCATTAACTCCATAAAAGTGGTATTTCTCACATCCTCAACTTGTCCCAACTCATAGAATGTCATATTTACCCCATTAACTTCATAAAAGTGGTATTTCTCATCCCTTACAATCTGTTATCGAGGCTTAAATTGATACATTTTTTTAAACGTTAAACCTATATTGCTGCTATTTTGTACGTGAAACCTAAATTGATACTTCCCAACAAACCATAAGCTTATTTTGGTACATTATCCCTACATATAATGTCTTTAACTTGTTTATATCTTTTATTCATTTTTTCTCTTTTCAATTTTTTTTGGCTAGTTAAATTTTGATTATCTAATTATTGTAATACAATATTATTGTAATAAGCACATGAAGGATCAATATAATTATTAAATTAAAACAAAATAAAAATTTGATATTAAAAAAGTATATTTTTAAACTCATTTGAATAAGTCCTATTAATTTTGCACTATAAAGGAGTACAAAATACCATTTTTATGCAGTTAATGGGATAAATAGGATCATAAAGGGTGAGAAATACCACTTTTATTAGGTTAAGGGGGTAAATAGGATATTCGATGAGTTGGGGAGGGGTAAAATGACCAATTTGAACAAGTTAAGGGGTGAGAAATACTATTTTTATGGAGTTAAGGGGGTAAATAGGACACTCGACAAGTTGGAGGGATAAAACGATCAATTTGGACAAGTTAAGGGGTCTGGATGATCATTAGGCCTAATTTTTATGGTTGTTTTAAAATGTTAGAAATAAAATATTTCTGACCATTTTAAGGCAAATGATTAGAATTACCTAGTTCTCCATGTCAAATAGAGGACCTCTCATACATATTTTGATACGTGTAACATGGACTCACAAATATTATAAGAGGCCGCACTATTTTAATTATTACGCAGGGTCACAATACATGTGTCCAAATGTGAATTGAAAGTCCTCCAAATGACATGGAAGACTAGATGCTTAATATAAGAACTCCATTTTAAGGGCAAAAGGATACTGGAAAACTGACATAATTGCCACATCAGCAATAATCAGTTTTCATATTTGACCGAAATAACAACTAAGATAGCATGTGACTGGCATCTAACTGTGGTAGTTACGTGTCGTTGCGGTTTTCGATCGACAGTGAAAGTTGATTACTAATGACGTGGAAGCTACGTTTTATTTTGATTTTTTTTTCATGAAATCGACGGAGTAATTTTATTTAGACAAAAATCAAAGCTAAATTATTTTATTAAAACAAATTGAAATTAGTTACCAATGGTTATAATCTTAGATTGGGTTAAATTACAACAATAGCCAATGAATTTTAAATAACGATATGATCAATAAACTCTAAAAGGTAACTTAAAATAACTCAACTTTACAATTTCTAATATTATGACTACTGAACTTTAATTAACGTCTCGAAATGACGGTTGATGACCTTAAAATAAAATAAAAAATCAACAATTTGATGATACTCGAAGAAACTTTAACTCTTCAACCTTTTTTTATGTCATTTAAGTTTTGTTTGGTTAGAACATAGAAATTGAATTTTTAGAGAGAGAAAGTTCCAAAAATGATGATTTTGGAAAATAAAAAATTTGGTTTCATGATAAATATGTTCTAAACAACTTTAATTCTTAAAGATTTCCATTTTGAGACGTTAGCTTTTTTAGTTAAAGTTTAGTGGTCATAATATTAGAAAATATAAAGTAAATGATTTTTATATTACGTTTTGAAGTGTAGTAATCATATAATAAAAATAAGTAAAGTTCAATGACCATGGATGTAATTTATATTTTTGAGGTTATTTAAGCATAGCGCTTGGTTAAGGGAGTGGAAGACGACATTTTAGATAAACAACTTCAAAAATAGTGATTTTGAAAAATAAAAAATGTAATTTCATGGTAAATATGGTTCTAAACAACTTTAATTCTTGAACGTTTCTATTTTGATATCGTCAATGCTCATTTTAAGATATTAATTAAAGTTTAGTGGTAATAGTGTTAGAAAATATAAAGTTGAGTAACTTTTATATTACGTTTTTTAAGTTTAATGGTTATTGTTGTGAAAATAAGTAAAGTTAAGTGGGTATGAGTGTAATTTACCCATTTGATATAATAAAAGTGTCTCCATTGTTTCATTTTGCAGCTTTATACTATTTTCTATAATCTTTAACATTTTAACTTGGTTAAAGCTTTTTTTCAGAATTTTTGAAATATTTTTTTCCTTCCAATCATGGAGTGAAAAATACTTGAAAGCAACTTTCAAGAATCAACAAAGAACATCATGAAAAAAAACCCATCATGGAAGTGTTGTAATGAATGATGTTCCTTTAATGATTGTAATAATTTGGTATGTTCTTCATAAAAACAAGAATCAATTTATGTCTAATAAATTTTTTTTAACAAAATGCTTATATATTTGTTAGATGAATGCTCACGGTTGGCGGAGATATGGTGCCAGGTGACTCTATCCCTGTAGTGTTTTTTATGCCGACTTGAAGCCCACATCCAGTGGATATTAATATGTCTCATTTACCACTAGCCGCCCATCGGGCCCGATCCTTCTTGCCGCCTGCCACAACTCTCGCTGATGCCTTGGCCCGACGCTTGAGATGGCCTTGACCATACCATGGATCGAATTTGCCTATGGTCAAACTCTCCTCCCATGACAGTCGAAGCCAGACCAAAGCCCCGTGTGGCGCCGAGATTTTCCCGGGTCTCGGCTAGCCAACTTCTACCGAATGGGTCTACCCCTTAGTACATCAAGCATCCCGTCAATTCGTATGTCCGAAATATATCTCGAAGAGATTCTTGTGGTTAAACCTCGCCCCACAAAGGATCCGCATTATGCATCAACTCTTGGGCCCAAAGTGTTCGTAGGGGTTCCACCCTGTGGAGACATCTGCCTCCCTTCCCAAAGGCGGAAGCAACGAGCACAGTAAAAAAACAGTAAGGAATACAACTCACATAAGTACAAGCAAGATCCACGAAGGGACGAAAATGACTACAAAGAGTAAAAAATAAGCTATAATAAGTATTAAAAAACACAAAAGAACAATAAAAAAAACATAATTCTCGTAAATCAAAATCCGCTGAAAAGCAGCAGCAAACCAATGTTCATCATTTAGGTCCTTTCGGACATTCGAATTTGCGTCCTTTTTGTTGCAGCCATATAGATCTATTGATGCACGGGTAAGATAAACCGTTTCCGCTCTTTTTAAATCCGAAAAAAGGTATAAATGAAAGAATAATAGAGAGCAGATACAATTTAGACGGATAACGAGATCTGATAAAATATATGAGCACCGACTAAAAAGAAATAACAATAAATAAAAACACAAGAAGCCTAATCCAGTGGGAGGATTCCTCTTCCTCCTCAAATAGATCTACAAAAAAGGAAAGTTTGAAGTTTGATAGATTATGAGATTTTGACAGAAGAGGGAAGAAAAGAATAAGAGGAGGAGGGAGGCGGTATTGTGTTTCATTTCCTTTTGAGTTTTGCTTGGAGAATGAAATCCTCAAGCACAAAGAGAGCTGAGGATGTTTCATGAGACGGTTTAATACATTTCTAACCTCATGAATTTATCCAGACTAGTTTAATCCAACTTTGGAAACGACCATCTTTTGACGTTGTTTAAAGTGACATGATTAATGTCTTGCCTGGTAGAGTAAGTGAGAAATTTCGATAAGTTTAAACATGCAATATTTTAAACAAGTTTAGAAAACTAACATATCACTTTAAATAATTTTAGGTAACAATACCAATAGGTTAAATTAAACAAGCGCACGATTGTTTTCAAAATTTGAGGAGGCAATAGACTTGTATGGTTACTTGGAGGGATGTGTCTCTATTAGGCATAATATTTTAAAAAACGATAGATATTAGTCCGACGAAAAAGGTCCCTAGAGATTAATTAAAAATTAGTCTGACTTATATTTTATATTTTTTAAATTTTAATAAATAAATTACTATATAAATACAATTAAAATATAAAAATATTAATAATATAAAAAACATATATATATATTAATATTTATTAAATTAATGTCCTTAAAAAATAAAATATACTAACAAAATAACACTAATAACAAAATGGATCAACAAAATAATATTAATATCCTTAGAAATAATATTTGATAATTTTTAGTATTTTCTTTTAATTTTAGGTTAGTCAGGATTTTATTTAAAATTGAAAAAATTGATATAAAATTTAAAGGTCGATTGCCTCTCAGACGCTCAAAAATCGATAAACCAATTTAACAACAAAACTTAAGGGTCAAATACATGAATATCATAATTTTTAATATGTCATTATTCTCTATATATTATGATTTTAGACCATAATTTAAAAATTCTAGACTCCAATTCATAAATCATAAACTCTACAAAATATATTCTAGACTTCTAAAAAATTATAATCCTTAAAATATATTAAAAGTACTGATTTTATTATATTAACATAATCTAAAATTATGACTTGACATAGTTGTAAATTGTTTTTAAAAGATGAATTTCTGTGTAATTTTTCCAAAACTTAAAGTGATAGTTATTAGACGTAATAATGAGGAGCCCCTGAACTTGATTTAAAATTTTAATTAGGTCTCTAAATTTTATAAAGTGTCTAGTTAATTTTCTGAATTTGCTTAAAATGACATAATTAACTTTCTAAAAATCCAATTTAGACAAATTAAAATATATATCACTTTTTATAAGTTCATAGAACTAATAAAAATCATTATAAACAAATTCAAACATCAATAAATCATTTTAAATAAATTTATGTACTCGTTTAAGTACGTTGAGACAACTAACATGACAGTTTATTTTTTTTTGGTAGGAAAGGAAAGAAAAAAAAAACAAACAAACAAAACAACTCAACCCGGGATCAGCCTAGGAAAACTGACCCCCACCACATCCTCCAAGATCAAAGAAGAAATGAAGCCCGGTGGAGAAGAAAAGGTAGAAAGACCCAACAAACCAGAGTGCCCTTCCATTGCAAGACGGTTCGCGACGCGGTTCTGCTCCCTATAAATATGAACAAACTTAATAGACTCAAAGGAGGACCCAATCCTTTTAATGCCTTTAATAATATTCAAGCTATTCCGGCAAACAGACTTGCCCTCAGAAATCATTTTAACCGCTTCTTGGTTATCTGACTCAACCAGAAGCTTCTTCACCCCTAGATCCTTAGCCAGCTTCAGGCCAGAGAGAATCCTCCAAAGCTCTGCAGAAAAGGAAGAACCAATACCAAAATTCTGAGAGAAGCCAGAAACCCACCTGCCTCCGTCGTCTCTAAGGACCCCTCCTGCAGCAATTCTCCCGTCTCTCACACAAGAACCATCAGTGTTGAGCTTAACCACACCTTCACTCGGCCTACACCAGCCTAAAAGATTGACCTCCTTCCTCTGAACCACCCTAGCTAAGGGGTCCTCACCAAAACTCTCAACCCAGGTACTAATCTTCTTAGAAAAGAAATCAAGGACATTTGGCATAGAAACCACTTCTCCTCCAAAGATCTCCTCGTTCCGCCACCTCCAAATCTGATGGCACACCGCCACAAAAAGAAGAACACCTTGATTCCCAAGCAGAAGAATCCCATTAATACCATCAACAAACCAATTATTTTCAGAATGGGCTAAAAAAGAAGGAAGCACATCCCTAGGGAGAATTCTTCTCCAAACCTCTAAACTTTTCTCACAATCCCTGAGAGCATGGCACAACATCTCCTCAAACCCTCTGCATCTGCCACAGGCTCCAGAATCCACCAGGTGCCTCCTTTTTCTATCCGAGTTAGTAAGCAACCTATTCCTAGCCCCAAGCCACAGGAAGCTCCTAATGCAGTATGGTACTTTCAAGCCCCAAATCGTCTTCCACACCCCTGGGGAAGAAGAATCCAAACCCTGATAGAATGCCTGAAAAGCAGATTTACACGAATAGGCCCCATTGTTTGTCAGCGCCCAACAGTAACTATCTTGATCCTCAATTTGATTACTAATGTGAACCCCTCTAATAGAAAGGAGCGATTCCAGATTGAGGTATGAATCAAATTTATCCCAAATCTACTCACCCTCAGAATCCACAACATCAGCAATCCTCCAATCCTGAACGTCCAACGGAGGCAAGGAAGTACAAACCTCCAATAAAGGCTTCTTACCTACCCAAATATCCTTCCAGAAACTGATGGACCTGCCATTACCCACATTCCACCCAATCCCAGAACAAAATTCAGCAAACACAGCACTAATGCCTTTCCAAAGAAAGGAACAATTAACCACTCTCTCCTTAGGCCCCCCAACACCTTATCCTTCCGGTACTTCCCGCATAAGAGCTGGACCTAAAGAGATGTAGGACACTGCCACATTCGCCACATGAGTTTCATTAATGAGACTTTATTATTATCTTTAGCTTTCCTAATGCCCAGACCTCCTGAATCTTTAGGCTGACAAACCTCACTCCAAGGCACAAAATGGATCTTTCTCCCCTCCTCAGCTTCCCCCCACAAGAACCTACGGTTAATTTTATCAAGATCTTTAAGCACAAGATCCGAAAGATGACAAGCGTGCATAATGTGATTGGGAGTCGCACAATTAACAGATTGAATCAATGTAAGGCGGTCAACGAGAGAGAGAGTCTTGGCCTTCCACGTGGAACACTTCATATTAGCTTTATCCAAAGTATCTTTAAAAGACACCTTAGACACTCTCTCACTGTGGAGGGGAATACCCAGATACTTCCCTAGGGAGCCAGTCAGAGGAATACCCGGCAGATCACTTAACCTTTTACAGACTCTCTGGTTCATATTTTTAGAGCACATCATCCTAGACTTCTGGACATTAAGCTTCTGCCTAGAGGCCGAACAGAAACAATCAAGAATATCGATAATAACACTCAACTGCTCCTCATTACCTTCCAGGAAGATTAGGACATCATCTGCAAAGAATAAGTGAGTAACCTGGGGACAGAAACTATTGATAACCACTGGGTGGAAATTCCCATTATCAATAGCATCTTGAATCAGATGAGACAACCTCTCCATAGCAATAACAAAAAGGAAGGGACTCATTGGGTCACCCTGACGGATACCCCGGCCCGGAGAGAATTCCTTCGACATATCACCATTAATCATAACTTGAAAAATAGGAGAAGAGATACAAACCTTAATTAACCTTCTCCAACTGTCAGGGATCCTTGCTCCTTCCAGACTCTCCATCAGGAAACTCCAGTTGATGCGATCATAGGCTTTGTCCAAATCCAACTTAAGAGCCACAGTGCCTTTCTTCCCCTTCCTGATCTTCATCGTGTGGACCATCTCTTGGGCAATCACCACATTATCTATCATTTGTCTACCAGGCACAAAACTTCCCTGATTCTGGCAGATGATCTCAGGAAGAATGCAATGGATTCTATTAGCCACAATCTTTGTAACAGTCTTATAAAGAACATTACAAAGACTGATAGGTCTCATATGCAAAAAGGAAAAAGGCTTCTCAATTTTAGGAATCAGAACTAGAAGGGTTCTATTCACCAGCTCTATATCCTGAGAACTGTTGAAACACCTTTCCAAATGATTTTGATTTGACAAAATTATTTAAGTTATTGATAAAAATATTCTAACACATTAAATTTAAATGCTTTGATTTATTACACTAATGTGTTTGTTCAATGTTGAGATTAATTGTTTATAAGACATTGAGATTAAAAAGCCCAAAGGCCTTTAAAGTGGAAGTCAAGCCCAAGTCAACACATCAAGACCATTCGGTCCAAGAGTTCAAAACGAAGCCGTATCAAGCAAAACGACGACTTAGCAAAAGAAGGATCGAGAAGCCTTCGAAGCAAAAGCTTCAAGATGAAGCTGCTGAGTTGGACGACAATGCAGTCTGGACAGCGGCAGACAATGTTCAACTTCTAGACAAAGTATTTCTACTTTGGGAAAAGTTCAGAAGGCGCAGGAAGCTGTCTCGTGGACTTTTCCTTAAATTTCGAAACATTCTGCCAAGGACTGACGAAGATAAAAGATGCGTGAATTCTATTGGCCAACGATGCTGAGCACGCCCAGAGTGATAACGATAGGAAGCCGTTTCCCTCCAACGGTTATTTCGAAATTCGAAATGACCAGGTGCCTCAAGTGTCACTATATAAAGGCCATCCATTTACTTCAATCGATGCAGATCTTCAATTAGTCGAAACGCTGACCAAATTCATACTTGAAGTTTCTGTGAGAAAAGCAAAGCAAATACCTTACACCAATTTCCATATTATTGTGTAAAAGTCTAGAGTGATTTTCAATCATCTAAAGTGTCTTAGCAATTGTTGTTTAGGACAAACACTTTATCATTTCTAGAAGAATAGAAATGAGAGGCTGAGTACTCAGTTAAAGTACTCAGCGTAGACATAGGAGTGAGTAGAGGTATAGAGGAAGGTACTCTTGTTATACTCAGTAGAGAATTCAAAAAGCTCGGAACGAGTTCCGGGGACTGGACGTAGGCGGAGAAGCCGAACCAGGATAAGTCTGCTGAGTAACATCTTTCTAACCCTTAAACTCCTTCAATATATATTGCTTGCTATAAAACTGACTAAGTAAAGAACTCACGCTGAGTTAAGTTTACTAAGAAGCTGAGTTCAGGAATAGACTCTAAGTGCTAATTCCTGACTCAAGTAAAGAAGCAGACTTAGTCACAAGTTGACTAAGCTTGTGTCTTGAATCTACTTAGTGACGCTGTGCAAACCTTTTCATAAGAAAAGAAGTCAGCCTGACAATTTTTTAAATAGTTCATATCCCCCCCTTGGAACTAACTTGTCACGTTATAAGGGACCAACAAATGGTATCAGAGCTTAAAAGCTCACTGTACAAGGTTTAACTACCTTGAGCTGATCCCCACTATGGCTGAGAACAGCACTCGGTTTCTCCCAGGAAATCTAACAACTCAGATTTTGCCTGAGGTGTGCTGAGAAGTCAAAGATGTGGTACATTGACAGCGCATGCTCGAGGCATATGACTGGTGATGAAACTCAGTTCATCATATTTGTGAATAAACGAGGAGGAAGTGTAAGTTTTGGAGACAACAAGAAGGGTAAGATAGTAGGGTCAGGAACCATTGGTGGTAATCCTACTATTGAGTCAGTCTCCCTAGTCAGCGGACTCAAATATAACTTACTCAGCGTAGCTCAGCTATGTAACAATGGGAGAAAAGTTATATTTGATGACACTGGATGTAAAATATTCGAGGGTAAAACAAATGAGTTAATTTTTACTGCACCTCGTATTGATAATGTCTTTATGCTGAACTTAGAAAAGAAGTTTTCAAAAACTGTATGCTTAGTGTCAAAGGAAGAAAATTCCTGGCTATGACACAAGAGACTTGGTCATGTAAGCATGGACCTCCTGGCCAAATTAGCAAGAAAGCAATTGGTTGAGGGACTGCCAGAACTTAAGTTTGAAAAAGATCAATTATGCCACGCTTGCCAAGCTGAAAAACAAACCAAACAATCTTTTCATAGTAAAAACATTGTCTCAACTAAGCGTCCATTAGAGTTGCTACACTTGGATCTCTTCGGTCCAGTCCAGCCGCTGAGCTTGGGTGGAAGAAGATTTTCCCTGGTCATTGTAGATGACTTTTCTCGGTACACTTGGATCATCTTGCTGAGTAGCAAGGATGAAACCTTTGAGACGTTTTCAAATTTAGTAAGAAAACTTGAAAATGATAAAGACCTTAAGTTAGCTCACATCCGAAGTGATAATGGTGGAGAATTCAAGAACCAACAGTTTGTTGAATTCTGTGAAACCAACGGCATTGACCATAATTTTTCTGATCCTAGAACGCCTCAACAAAATGGGGTTGTTGAAAGGAAAAACAGAACCTTGGTTGAAATAGCCAGGACAATGCTGACTGAGCATAGGCTTCCAAAGTACTTTTGGGGAGAAGCTGTCAACATAGCGTGCTATATTCTTAATAGGGCTCTAGTTAGACCTATACTAAAAAAACCCCTTACGAACTTTGGAAAGGACGAAAGCCCAACATTGGATACTTTCGTGCCTTTGGTTGTAAATGCTTTATCTTGAATACTAAAGACAGCTTAGCTAAGTTTGACCCAAAAGCTGATGAGGCTATCTTTTTAGGCTACTCAACAAACAGCAAAGCATACAGAGTTTTCAATAAACGAACTCAAGTCTTAGAAGAGTCAGTACATGTTGAGTTCGATGAAACTAACCCTGCAGGAAGATACCAGCCGCTGACCGAGGATGATCCACACTCAGCACCCGCTGACCAAGAAACTGCCACTGAGTCATTTCCTCAAGGGCTGACCAAAGGTAAAAGTGAAACTCAAATTACTTTCACTGACCAATCTACACCTGTAGAGATTGTTGAAACACAACCAGTGCAAGACATCAATCTACCAAAGGAGATCAGGATACCAAGAGGTCATTCAGAGAGTGCCATTCTTGATGCCGCTGAGAATACCCTGATGATGAGGAATCAACTCAGGAGATACCTCAGAAACGTAGCATTCGTCTCAATCCAGGAACCAAAGAATTTCGATGAAGCTGAGTATGATGAATTCTGGATGAATGCAATGCAAGAAGAACTTGATCAGTTCAGACGAAATGAAGTATGAGATCTAGTGCCAAAACCAAAAAGCCAGAAGACCATAGGAATAAGATGGATCTTCCGCAACAAACTGGATGAACAAGGGAACGTGGTCAGAAATAAAGCAAGACTTGTAGCTCAGGGCTACATTCAGCAAGAAGGTATTGACTACGGTGAGACCTTTGCCCCAGTGGCAAAGCTAGAGGCTATTAGAATTTTATGTGCATATGCAAGCTATATGAACTTTAAACTGTTTCAAATGGATGTTAAGAGTGCATTCCTTAATGGAGTTATAAACGAGGAAGTATATGTTAATCAGCCTCCAGGGTTTGAGGATCCTAAATTCTCAAACCACGTCTATAAGCTCAAAAAGGCTATGTATGGCCTCAAGCAAGCACCACGTGCTTGGTATGAGAGGCTGACCAGTTTCCTGCTGACTAGAAATTATGTCAGAGGTAAAGCTGATACAACCTTATTCATTAAGAGGAAGGGTAAAGATACCCTGCTGGCTCAAATATATGTTGATGACATTATTTTTGGTGCCACTAACGAGTCAATGTGCAAGGAATTTAGTAAGCAGATGCAGACTGAGTTTGAAATGTCAATGATGGGAGAACTCAATTTCTTCCTTGGACTTCAAATCAAACAAGGTTAAAATGGCATCTTCATCAGTCAAACTAAGTATGCTAAGGAGATATTGAAGAAGTATGAACTTGAGAATTGTAAGTCAACCCAATGGGCACTGACACTGTCCTCTGCGCTGATGAGAATGGTAAGTCAGTAGACAGCAGATTGTACCGAGGTATGATTGGTTCTCTACTTTACTTAACTGCTAGTAGGCCGGACATTCAGTTCTCGGTATGTTATTGTGCTAGATATCAATCTAACCCTAAGGAATCTCATTACATAGCTGTAAAAAGAATCCTTAGATATTTGTAAGGCTCAGTGAATACAGGTTTGTGGTATCCCAATACTCATGACTTCACACTCATTGGATACACTGACGCTGACTACGGACGAGACAAGCTTGAATGAAAAAGCACCTCAGGAGGATGCCACTTCCTTGGGAACTGTCTTGTGTCCTGGTTCAGCAAGAAGCAGGCGTCAGTAGCCCTGTCAACCACTGAAGCTGAGTACGTTGCTGCTGGAAGCTGTGTTGCTCAAGTCCTATGGATTAAGCAACAACTTAAAGATTATGGCGTTCGGACCAAAACAATTGAAGTCAAATGTGACAACAAAAGTGCCATTGACTTATCAAAGAACCCAATCCAGCACAGCAGGATGAAGCATGTCAGCATAAGACATCACTTCATCAGAGATCACGTACTCAAGGGAGAGATCAAGCTTACCTATGTCCCAATGGATGAGCAGCTTGCTGATATCTTCACAAAGCCACTGGCTCGTGAGCAATTCAACATACTTAGAGAAGCCATTGGTATGTTTAATCCTCTTTAATAAATTCCAAGTATAGTATGCATGCTGAGTGAATTACCATGCTGAATGATTTATGCTATTACATGCTGTGTGTTTATCTTAAGTTAAGCAACTAAGCATAAGAATTATTCCTTTGCATAACAATGATTACTCAGAATTTTAAACGCTTGAAATTCTTAACACTGAGTAAAGAGCCGTTGCAAACTTTAATGCAAAGCACGTGAATTAAATAGCCACCTAGGATGACATATAGGCTATAATTAGAAAATACACGCGTCGTATGTGTCATAAATGCCAGAATCTTTGTCGATTGAGAATCTCGAGGTAAAACGGACAACCCAACGCCTTGGATTAACTCAACATCTCTATAAATAGTGGATGAATTCCCACTTTTATTTCTTTACGCTTAGAAATCTTTGGCATTCATACTCTCTCTAAAAATTCCCAGACTTCCCAAAACTTCTCTGAGAATATGACGAACGGTTCTCTAAATATCTCCGATGTCGGTTTACCCAACAACCGCTCAGATGCAAACCCCAAATCTCCTACCCAGCGTGACCACACTAAGGTCACAACACCGAGCAAGAAAGCTCAAGCTGTCCAAGCCACCTCTGCGAAGGAAAAACAACAGCAAAAGGACAAGGGCAAGAAAGTCATCGAACGCACCTACTCTTAGGTCTACGAGAGTGTAAAGGGGTATAAGATTGATTACTCGCGATGGTTTTCAAAGGGATTCGTGGAAGCCGAGCAACCCTTTTGTGAGTGGATCAAGAACAATGGTTGGACCGAGCTGTTCTCAGTTCGTGATGCTACTTACCCTGAGCTGGTAAGAGATTTCTACGCCAACCTAAAGATCGCCAATGATGACCGAAACTACCTAGCTTCTCATGTTCGAGGAAAGAACATCTTCATCAACCCTGCATATCTTGCCTCACTGTTCAAGCTGAAAAACGAAGGAGCTATACTTCGTAAATCTGGTGACCATGAGAAAACTAACTACGTTCAGACCTTCTGTAAACCTGAGGGTCATGTAGGTGAAATCTCGAGCACTTCCATGGGCCAGCATCAAAAGATGGCCCATTACATACTGACCAATTTCCTTTTCCCTAAAATCAACTGCACCAACTCAGCAACCAACTTTGAGCAGTGTTTTATATGGCACATGCTGACCTACACACCGATAAACATGCCCGTATTCATAATCGGTGGGTTTCTACAAAGTACAAGAACCCTTAGGTTAGGCTCTTTTATCACCCGAATCCTCAAGGATCACAATGTGGACATGGTTGCGAAAATCAGCACTCGGGGAACCGAGATTACAGTTGCTGCCCTATTCGGTTTGGCCCATGATCAACCTATTGTGCTGAAGAAAGGTAAAGGGGAAGCTATCCAGAACGCTGAGGGGGTGGTGACTCGAATGGGAAGAACTCAAAGAAAGAGGAAGGCTGTCCAGACTACCTCTAAAGCTGCTGACTCTGCCCCAAAGAAGCTTAAAGTTATATGCAGAGGAACTAAGCCTTAGATTCAACAAGGACAGGATGGATCTAGGTCAGCTGAGAAAAGATCGAGGCAAGCTGAGCCTGAGACAGAAGAAAGAGAGGATGATGACCAACCATTAAGAAAGAGGAAGAAGCAGCTCAATTTTGAGTTAAGACCTATCGATGCACTACCAACTGATGTCGTCGTTCCTCCTAACTCACACTACCTACAAAGCCAAGACGTTGATGCTGAGCAACAGTTAGATGATCAGGAAGAACAAGACCAACTGGGTGGTCAGTTTGTCGAGGAAGAACTGGAGGAACAGTTTGAGGAAGAAGAACTGGATGACGAGTCTGAAGAAGAAGAAAGTGGTCAGGATGACACGGAAGAAACAGTTGATGATGAGCATATTGAACCAATCAACATTGAGTTGGTTGACGAAGCAGAAACTGAGCACACAGCAAATGCTCCCGCTGTTCAAAGGGAAGCTTCACCCACTGACTCCATTCAGTCCATTCCCTGTGACCCTACTCCTCCAAAGCTAAAGAGACTGAGGAAGAAGAAGGCTTTTAGAGCACCCGTCATTGACCTCATGGGTGACTCACCGCTGAGGGATGAAATCTCTGACCTTACTGATGACATCTTCGGTACTTCTCAATCCCCCCTGAGTCTCAACCAGAGCAACAAGAAAATCAAGCCTCTGTTTCTCAGCCAAAGGAACATGCCGACTTAAATGATTCCGCCAACCAAAGTAATCCCGAGCAAGTGCTCGAAGATTTCGCTCCCCAACATGTTGAGCAAGCTAAGGAATTACCTGCTCAGGTGAACACTGAACTTCCTCAGCTTCCCCAATCCAGTCAGCTCCAGCCTGACCCTGAGCAAGTAACATTTTCTTCCAATCCTCCACTTCCATAACTAAACATGCAGAATCAAATTCAGTCAGTTTCTACTGACAATCCTAATTCTAGGCCAGCTGCTAATAATGTTGGGCCTTCTAATGATGAGCAGAACCAAACACCGCCTTTATTCGGTTTTACTCCTCCTCCGGCATCTGGGTCAACCAATGATGGATCCTTAAGCTATTTGAATGCCTCTGAGTCTGGTCGAAGAATCGTTGACTCAGCTCAAGCTCTTATCCAGGACCTCCATCAAACCAGTACCAATGTCGCTGGGTTTACTACTGTTGAGACAACTCCACTTTCTTCTATCACTCAGCTTCTAACTGAGATCAAAGGTCTGAAGGATCTTCTGAGTGTCATGACTTCATTGCAATCTCAACAGCCCAGGCAGGACTATATAACAAAGCTGGCCGAACTCCAGCTGACCATGGTAAACCACATGAACTCTCTGCAAGGGCAGATTCATCAATTGTCAGCTGCGAACTCAGCATATGCCACTTCTGCCGAAGTCCATCATCTCTTCAGCCAGCTTCATACTGAACAGGAGAAAACAAATCACCAACTTTCCACCTCCTCCCAATGCTCTATTGAGCAAATTAGCGAGGCTATGCGTCTGCTGAACTTAAACAGGCAAGAGATGGCAACTGACGATCTTAAAACCAACGAGATTCTGAAGTATTCTCAAGTGACTTTCAACCATGTACGCCAAATCAACGGTCAGCGTGAGTATTATGATTCATCTTTGCTAAAAATGTTTCATCAAGCTTTTGCAATGCTCACCGAAACCATACACTGGGTTGGCAAGTCTCAAGCTGCTGTTTTGAGTATGCTGAGTGCTGCATCTATCGGTATTCCTCAAGCTATTGTGGATGACGGTGTCCCAATCTTTGATGGAATGAATGAAAGCACAAGAAGGCTAAAGGCATTTTCTAAATGCCTAACTCAAGCTTCCATTGAAGAAACCTTCATTGCCAAAACCGATGTTGGCAAAACGGGGGAGAAAGAACAAGCCCCAAGAACTCAGCAACCTGAAGAAGCTTCAGGAAGTCAGCAAAGACACAAGGGAAAGGGTAAGCTAAAAGAGCATGAAGCCCAACTCAACTACAAGAAGAAATAGCTTTAGCTTGTCTTACTAGATTTCTTTTTGCTAAAACTTGTAGTCCTTTCCTTGTATATCTTTTTGTGCTGACCTGAATACAAAACCTTGATGCATCTATCCTTTTAAATTAACCAATCTTATGTGATGCTTACTTATGTTTTGTATTGAATAGTAAATCACATCTTCACTAAATCAACAGTGCTACTTGTCTACATTGCTTTATGACTGCATGCTGTGTTGAACGCTTTTACATGTCTTCTTAAAACTCATTGAACAAAGCTTACTCAACGCTCTCTGATATTTAAACCTTCCGCGTAAATCTGAGTTAAATAGAATATGTTCCATGAGCTGACCTATTTCTGAAAACTGACTTTAGACTTACTCGATTAAACCTTAAAATGTTTAGAGTAAAACTAAGTCAGCAGCTCAACCCTTACAGGGGAGTTACTTGATAAAATCAGGTCAACTATCATGGGGGAGCTCAACACTGAGTTCTTCAACTGAATATTTTTTCCAACATCAAAATGGGGGAGTTTGTTAAAACACCTTTCCACATGATTTTGATTTGACAAAATTATTTAAGTTATGATAAAAATATTCTAACACATTAAATTTAAATGCTTTGATTTATTACACTAATGTGTTTGTTCAATGTTGAGATTAATTGTTTATAAGACATTGAGATTAAAAAGCCCAAAGGCCTTTAAAGTGGAAGTCAAGCCCAAGTCAACACATCAAGACCATTCGGCCCAAGAGTTCAAAACGAAGCCGTATCAAGCAAAACGACGACTCATCAAAAGAAGGATCGAGAAGCCTTCGAAGCAAAAGCTTCAAGATGAAGCTGCTGAGTTGGACGATAATGCAGTCTGGACAGCGGCAGACAATGTTCAACTTCTAGACAAAGTATTTCTACTTTGGAAAAAGTTCAGAAGGCGCAGGAAGCTGTCTCGTGGACTTTTCCTTAAATGTCGAAACATTCTGCCAAGGACTGACGAAGACAGAAGATGCGTGAATTCTATTGGCCAATGACGCTGAGCACGCCCAGAGTGATAACGACAGGAAGCCGTTTCCCTCCAACAGTTATTTCGAAATTCGAAATGACCAGGTGCCTCAAGTGTCACTATATAAAGGCCATCCATTTGCTTCAATCGATGCAGATCTTCAATTAGTCGAAACGCTGACCAAATTCATACTTGAAGTTTCTGTGAGAAAAGCAAAGCAAATACCTTACACCAATTTCCATATTATTGTGTAAAAGTCTAGAGTGATTTTCAATCATCTAAAGTGTCTTAGCAATTGTTGTTTAGGACAAACACTTTATCATTTCTAGAAGAATAGAAAGGAGAGGCTGAGTACTCAGTTAAAGTACTCAGCATAGACATAGGAGTGAGTAGAGGTATAGAGGAAGGTACTCTTGTTATACTCAGCTTCTATCTGTAAAAGGTTTCGTGCTCTACCTTTAAAGAGCTCAGTAGAGAATTCAAAAAGCTCGGAACGAGTTCCGGGGACTGGACGTAGGCGGAGAGGCCGAACCAGGATAAGTCTGCTGAGTAACATCTTTCTAACCCTTAAACTCCTTCAATATATATTGCTTGCTATAAAACTGACTAAGTAAAGAACTCACGCTGAGTTAAGTTTACTAAGAAGCTGAGTTCAGGAATAGACTCTAAGTGCTAATTCCTGACTCAAGTAAAGAAGCAAACTTAGTCACAAGTTGACTAAGCTTGTGTCTTGAATCTACTTAGTGACGTTGTGTAAACCTTTTCATAAGAAAAGAAGTCAGCCTCAACGGATAATTTTTTAAATAGTTTCTATCCCCCCTTGGAACTAACTTGTCACGTTATAAGGGACCAACAAGAACCATTAAAAACACCTATGATAAAATTATAGATACATTCCTTCACAACCTGCCTGTGCTTATGGTAAAAACCAGTAGGCAGACCATCAATCCCAGGAGCTTTAGTAGCCCCAATACTAAAAATGGCTTGGTCTATTTCCTTCAGGGAGATAGGGTGAAAGGCATCCTGAATGCTGTCCTCTCCAATCATAGGAAAGGTAGCAACAGAGTGAGCCGTCTCCAGATAAACAGGCTCCTCTTTAAACAGATACTTATAGAATTCGAGGGCCAATCTCTGAATCTCCTCATCTTCATACACCCAATCACCATTAGAGTCCTTAATGGCATCAATTCTATTCCAGGGCCACTAACATGACAGTTTATAAATTCAGAGAGCGAATCCATTTTTGAGCCAAAATTCAAGACTACTTGGGCCAAAGTTCAGGAGGCTGCTTTATGTATCAAGCCTAGTAACAAGAATGATTTTAACTTGGGAAAATTACACAGAAATTCATATTTTAAAAACTATTTATAACTATATCAAGTCATAATTTTGAATTATGTCAAACTAATAAAATCAAGACTTTTAATATATTTTAAGGATTCGAATTTATAAATTAGAAGTCTAGAATATATTTCTAGGGTTTATGATTTATGAATTGGAGTGTAGATTTTTTTAAATTATAGTGTAAAATCATAATATATAGAGAATAATGACATATTAAGAATTAAGTTTGATGATATGACTTAATTGTAATTTTGTACTTAATTATGATATTCATGTATTTGACCCTTTTAACTTTATGGTTAAATATCAAAGCCTCACCATCTAAATTATTATTTATTAAGCTTGTATTTAGCCCAAAATTTCAGTTGACTCCCTTAAGTTTCAAATATTTCAAATGACCTTTATTCTTACCAAATTGTATATAAAGTTAACTTCAAATAAAACTCATATGATTTCACGTTTTTACAGATTGGTATCTGTGATTTTTTTTTTTTTTTGCAAAACAAATCATGTGGATGGCATAGCGAACAATTTTGGATTGACTTTGTCAAAAATTAGCCGATAACGATCTCAAAATGAAAATTTTCAAAAATTAAAGTTGTTTAGTATCATATTTACTATAAAACCACATTTTTTTAAATCATCATTTTTAGAATTTTCTCTCTCTAAACATTAACTTTCTTTCTCCTTAAAACCATCACCTAAATGACCCAAACATAAAAAGTTTGAGAATTAAAATTGCTTAAAATATTATTTAATTCTTAAAAAAAATTCACTTTTGAGATCGTTATCGATCAAATTTGGCCAAATCAACGCAAAATAAAAATTTTACAAACCACACTTTTTAGTTTGTAACAAAAAGAAAACCACATACACCGATATAAAAAACATATAAGCACAGAGTTTAATTTAAAAATTAACCTTCGCATTTAATAACCTCTATTTCTGAATAAAATTTGTTAAATGCAAACAATGAAAAAGATGTTCCGCCACATATCAAAATGTTCACCACGTATCAAAAAAAAAAATATATCAAATAGATAAATAATCAAAAACTTTTAAAATTTTAAGAAACAATTTAAATTTAGGAATTACCAAATACAGAGATAAACTTTTCCATTGAAATTTTGAGGTTAAGTATAGAATAATTTTTAACATTTTGTCTAGTGAAGGAATGAAGCCCATGGGGTGGAAACAAAGGGGGCCTGGAGGGGCCAAGCCTTCCCAGCTACCGAAACCAAACCACCCCTACTATGGGTAGTCCGTAGTTGAAACTGGTTAATTAATTCATTGAGTTTGTATTTAATTACAAATGTAACTTGATTAATATATGATAGACAATAAATTTCTCTAAGTTTAATCAAAACGACTCAATCTTACTTTTATAGTCCAAATCTAGTTTAATTTTAACAAGTTTTATATTGTTACATAAAAATTGGTTCTAAATCACTCAAATGATAACACGTATACATACGAACAAAATTTGAGCAAATTTGATTTAGCAAAAAAAATGCTTACGTGCGCACGTGTAAAATAGTCCCCCAATGGGTCAATCCCATATTTGCCACTGATAAAGCCTAACTTGACAAATCAAAATTGTTTGTATAAATTTCATCTTGAAGCTACTTCCTTATGAATATTAAACCAAAATGTTGAAAACTCAAGTTTACATCTTCATCCTGCTCTAGTTTCTATAAGATTTCTACCGTATAAAGTATTAATTTTTCTTCTACATTCTATGTTTTCTTCCAAGGGTGTTTTTGAATGAAAGTTTCTACTCCCGTTTGCTTGCCGAAATATATTAAGCAAAAAATTTTTTTTTTGTTTTAGAAAATAAAATACTTTCTGGTGTTTGACTACAATACCAAAAAAATGAGAAAAAGTGATAGATGACTAGCTTTTTTAAAAAGATAATAACAAACGAAATAGAGTTCCAAAAGCTTAGGAAAATATTCTACTCATTTTAAAAGATTAAAACATTTCCTGACTTTATGCGTATATTTTCATGCTGACTAACCTAAACTTTTTCAATGACTTAAAAATCAGAAAAATATTTTTTTGCGCAATATTTTCCGGCAAACAAACGGGACCTTCTTCTAATCTAATTTTCCCAGTCATTTTCCCATCCATCAGGGTCAGAAGCTTTAGAAATATGACCATTAGCAGCCGAAACATTTTCAGTTTCGGTTCCATGTTCATTTCGCGATTTCACTTCTTCTTCCCAATTATTACCCCAACCTTGATTCCATCCAGCTTCCATTTCCTCGTCATTAACTGATCGGGCAGTCGGTTGCTCCATTTCGAGCTCTTGATACCGAATCTGCTCTTCGTTTTTCCCAAACTTGCAGCAAGCCCATACCCCTCCAGCAATCAGTACTGTGAAAAGCAAAAAGTAGGCACCATAGATTGGGGATAAATAGGCTATATAATGCCCGTAAGATGCATTATCTAGCTCCGGTGATCCAACCGGTATAATACATTTTCCGTTTCCAGCATTCAATATTATGGATGGACTTCCATCAATATTTGCCAGGATTTTGATCTGAAACAAAAAAAAAAAAACAAGTAGGCAATGGATTATCTATCATCCAGACGAATTGGGCGAGTCACGCCATAAAATAACAAAATGGAGTTCGGAAATGAACCTTTTTAGCTTGGTGTTTGGATAATAGTATCTCCGGCAATTGAACGTCGATATCTACTATTGCAACATTAGCTTTGAGAGGCTCTTCACCGTCATTCCGGATAAGAAGAAACAAATCCTTGAAAGCTACATGGAAACATTTGCATTTAGTGTGCCCATTGGAGAAGATAGGAAAAAAGAGCAGATAAGAACGCTTAAGGCACTACGCGTCCCCGCTAAGCGAGGGTCCCATCTCATGGGTGTATTGGACAGAAAAATTAAGTATCAATTTGTTAAAAATGGACATCCAATCGTTTCTTATGTGAAATATTTTCAAGATGCTTCGTCTTCTTTATAGAAGATAGATGCTATGTTGCACGGAAACTCTTCTTCATTAGTGTCTCTGTATTTCGTATCCGTTTCAGTTTCTTTTCTGTTTCTATCACCATTTCCTAGCTATTTTGTTTTAGAAATAATGTTTCCTGGTGTCCGTCCCGTTTCACTGCAATAATAGATGAGTTCCACTTGTACATATGATCATCAAAACCACTAGTTTGATGAATGAGTTTCATGTAATTTTTCATTTTAGGGACCAAATTGATAGCGTGTTTCCACTTCAACGACTAAATTGATTTCGTCGTGCCACTTCCAAGGGTTAAATTGACATTTAATCCTGCATAGATTTTGTTATAAAAAAGGCAAAAAGCATAATTAAGTACATGAACTTTACCTTTTTTAAGGATCAACTGTTTTAACTTGTTCGTCGAGTTTGGGCTGCATAAGCCGTTAGGGCGATTAGGCCTGCTGACATAGACATTTTTACTTCCATGTGGACAAAAAAAAAAAAGTTTATTGACTAGGAGAGAGAGAAGTAAAAAGAAATTAAATTACAGAAATCGATTTACAGTTGAGCTTGGGAGAACCTGCTGCTGCTGGAAATGGATTTTGGTGTTAGGGGAGAAGATCTATTTAACGATTCTGATGTTGGAAATCGCGAAATTGGAGAGAAGATCGAGTTTGGAATAACCTACTGGAAATTAATTTCTATAATTTCTTTTTAATTTTTAATTTTTATCTCTCCTAGTCAAGAAAGCCTTATTTTTATTTGTCCATGTCAACAGACCGAATCGCCCTAACGATGTATGCAACTCAAACTCGACGAAAAAGTTAAATAAGGGCTTGATCCATAACAGAATTAATGATCAAGGGCTCAATGTGGAAAAATAATTGATCAGGGACTTGATCCTTAAAACAGGTAAAGTTCAGGGGCTTAATTATGCTTTTTGCCTTATAAGAATGACTGAATTGGGCTTATCACGACTTTATAGACAGGTTTATCCCCATGTCTCTGTAACCAAATCAAAAGTATATATTTCATAAACAAAGTATCACAAACATCACTAAAAAACAAAGATCAAAGAGAAGCAGTTCGAATTGAGAACGATTGAGATTTACATTCCTGAAATTCTGCTACAATTGGGAATTGGTTGTCTCTTAACTTTGACTTCTAAGGAAAGCTCCAGACACCTGACCTATAAGTCTAATGTGGTTATACTTATGATCTAAAATAGCTTTTACTCCGGTATCGTGATTACGGTCTAAAATAGCAAAATGCAAAGCGCATTAGAGGTTAAAAAGCAAACAAATGTAGAAATGGATCCTCCATAGCAGATCATTTCAACGTATATCAGAGAAGAACAACTTCCTGAAAAACATGGATGAGAACGGGAATATTCTCCGGAGTTGCCCTTTCTCCATGAGAAAAGATGGCTTTCATGACGAGTTATGGCTACTTAAGGATCAGTTGTAACTCGAGAATCATGCTTTCTTGCAGGATTAGAAGATGAGAATTTAACTTGGAAAGGTCAATGTAGTGAAAGAGTTTCAATTGTTACATTAACAATTTGTATCGAAATAGCAACAAATTGAAAGAGAACCTGTTTTTAGCTAATAAAAGCAAGAATAATGTATTCCTAACAGGATTCAACAAATTCCCAGAACTCTAATTTGTCATAATGTACCAATATTAGGGGTGACAATTCACAGAACTCATTTGATCCAAGATTCACTGACAGGAGGTGCTTGTGGTGGTCTCTCATGATTAATTGGTGCTAAATTGATATTTTTTCGGTGTTTTCACATAAAGAAGGGATAAGGTCCAAATTTGTCCCTAACGTTTTTGGAGAAGTGCAGATTTACCTTTAACGTCTGAAATGGTGCAATTTTACCCTTAACGTTGTCAAGCAAGTTCAATTTTACCCCTACACAATAGAAAATTTGAACCGACTGATTTGACGGTTATTGATTATCATGTCGGATCTTCCAAACAAGTTTGTTGATAAAATAAAGCAGTAATGTGTATTTTTAAGGGTTGTTTATACCTGTTTTAATAACACAGTAAACATTTTATGCAGTTTTTTATGATTGGCTTGTATCTGCCAAACTTAAATATTATCATTTTGGCATGTTATTTGTAACTGTGTAAATGACAGAATAAATATTTTAGACATAACTGTTTAAATTTTCTGCTAGGTAAGGGTAAAATTGATCTTATTTGACAACGTTAGGGGGTACAATTGCATCATTTCATATGTTAGGGGTAAATCTGCACCTCCCCAAAAACATTAGGGGCAAATTTGCACCTTATCCCCATAAAGAAATTAAAGCCTTGCACGCAGTTTCCATAGAAATTTTGGCGTTTTTCAGCGACAAGTGGGTACTCAAGCCCCCTGGATCCATCCCTGTGTAAGTGGGTCATGTTCGTGTTAATTATCGGGTTAGTACGAAATGAGTCAATAGGTTCTTGTTGTGTTGTCGGATCGTGTACACAATTGACACCTCTAACTAAGATCAATTCACGAAGCTATGACTCTCTTCATCCCAAAAAGCTAAACCAAAAGTAGAACTAAACCAAAAGAAAATCTCCTTCACTCCTATGTTATATATACCTGGTTGAAATGCTCTCCCTAAACTTTTTCTAAAACCTTCCATGATTTTACAAAGATATTGAAATGAATCAAGTAAGAAGAATACAAACCCTTCAGATATTAGAAGATTAAAAAGAATTTGTGCAACAAACAAAGGAAAAAAACCATCCACTGTTTTCAACGGGGAGCCGGTTAAGGAACGGCTGTAAATCGATGGTGAACAAATTGTCTGTTCACGAACCAATGTGATGTTCAAGTTGCAACTTGCAACTGAATTTTTAATGGTTGGACATCTTTACTAACAATCATAAACATATGGAAAAGGTGTCTAGAAAGGTTGCAATGATTCTTAAGTTATAAATATAAGAGTTAGAAAAGAGATGGTGGTCTATGTTGCACGGACACGGATACAGACATGGACACCAGAAACGTTATTTCTAAAACATAACCTTCACAAATAGCCTTCAAACAAAAACGGACACAAACATGAAACGCAGAAACGCGACTAAAGAGAAGTGTCCATGTCCGTGCAACATAAATGGTGGTTGATGGATGGAGATGATTGATGAACTAACTTTTCTTCTCTCTTGAATTACGTTGCATACATTTTATCTTCTCTTTTTTAGGGAATTTCTTTGCTTTTGCTGACAGAGAAATTCACGTGGAGGAATTTTTCATAAGCCTAACAACAAAATGTGAGAACGAATTAACATATTGTGGTGCAAAGCCATGTTAGTATATGTTTTCTTATGGCCTAAATATACACAACCACTTCAAGTTAACCATAAAAGTGAATTGCCCCCGAACTTCGAAAACAACTATTAACTCCTCAAACTTGAGCGTTTGGCATTGCTAAGCAGCTTTCCCAACAAAAGGCATCATTTGTTAAATGCAAAACTGTTTTCCTTATAAACTGGAAATCTAGAAAGGTTGTTTTAGGAAAAGCTACAATTTGTAGCTTTTGGGTAAAACATCTTTCACAACTTATCAGGAAACTTAATTTAAAAAATAGCCTTAACTTTCAATTTAATTTAAAAAATAACCCTAATTTTCAACTTTTATCATGTATTACAAACACTCGCCAGGTTTTTCCCACAGCACTCACACATCATGTTATGTTGGTCACAACAATGCCAAATTGGCCTAAAGTGACATATTGACCCCTTAAACTATAATTTGCTTAAACTTGTCTAAATCTCTCATTGCTCTTTTGAATATGACTTAGAGGATTAATCATGTGATTTTAAGCAACTTCAAAGCGTTACTCGTTATTTTTCAAAGTTGGAAGGTCATTAGACTTCTGAACAAGTTAATATTAGGCATTTTCTTATTCTCTTGCATCTTGTTTTTGTTACTTTGATTTATTTAGTGTTGTTTATCATAAATGAATGATCTTATGTTTACAATCTATGTTACACGGACACCGGAAACGTTATTTCTAAAAGGCCTAATGCTTCCCCAACCCCCTTAACTTGTCCAAATTGGTCACTTTACCCCCTCAACTCATCGAATGTCCTATTTACCCCATTAACTCCATAAAAGTGGTATTTCTCACCCTCTCAACTTGTCCATTTATCCCTCCAACTCATAGAATGTTCTATTTACCCCCTTAACTCCATAAAAGTGGTATTTTTCACCCCTTACAATTCGTTATCGAAGCCTAAATTGATAACTATTTTTAAACGTTAAACCTATATTTATGCTATTTTGTAAGTGGAACCTAAATTGATACTTCCCCAAAAATCATAGGCCTATTTTGGTACATTAACTTGTTTATATTAATGTTATTCGTTCTTTCTATTTTCAACTTTTTTTTACTACTATAAATGGATAAGAAATACCATTTTTATGGAGTTAAGAGGGTAAATAGGATCATAAGTGGTGAGAAATACCACTTTTATGGAGTTGGGGGTAAATAAGATATTCGATGAGTTGAGAAGGGATAAAATGACAAATTTGGACAAGTTAAGGGGGTGAGAAGTACCATTTTTATGGAGTTAAGGAGGTAAATAGGACATTCGATGAGTTTGAGGGGTAAAATGACCAATTTGGACAAGTTAAGGGGGCTGGAGAAGCATTAAGCCTTTCTAAAACATAAACTTCATAAAGTAGACTTCAAATGAAATCAGACACGGATACAGAACCTAGAAACGCCATTAAAGAGGAATGTCTGTGCAACATAGTTGACAACATGTTGTGAGCATAAAATATACATTTGTTGTCCCTTGTACTTGGCCTAAAAAATTTCAATTGCCCCTTAACTTTCAAAATTTTCAAATGACTCCCTACTCTTCTCCAATTGCATTCAATAACACCATGTAAGTCTTGGATTATTGATTGCAATTGGACAAGAGTATGGAGTTATTGAATGCAACTTGACAAGAATAGAAGTTATTGAATGCAACTTGACAAGAATAGGAGTTCATTTGGAATTTTTGAAGGTTAGGGAGCAGTTGAAGTTTTGGGCTAAGTACAAGGCTTAGAAGCTAGCAAAACCCACACAAGTAAGAGAGCTTAATAAAGGTAAAGCTTCAAAGTTTTACTCACAGTTAGAAGATGAAGTATTCAGACAAGCACTCATGCTTTTCCGATCACGGCAAGTTCTTTTCGAGGAAATTGAGCATCTCTCATCGGTTACTGTGACAATTGGTTGAGGGCTTGGCTTATCAGTTACTGTGGCAATTGGCTGAGGGCTTGGCGACGGAGAAACCTATCCACCACCACCACCAACAAAACATAAAAAACGCATCCAATTTCTTCAAACCCTAGAATTCAAATGTACGAAAAAAGAAAACATACCTCCGGAGACACAGTGGCGGCGTGGGATACATGATTAAAGATCAGTATAAGCAAGACCGAAACACCAGATCTGAGATTCATAGCTCCGAATCAGACTGTAAAAATTGAAATTGAATCGACCGATGGAATGGAGATTGAAAGTTGGGTAAGGAAAGGTAATGAAATCCATATGAAGTCAATGTCAATGTCAATTAGGCCGATTTCAATTGAGTCTTCTGTTCTTGTTCTTGGAAGCTCTCTCTTGTTTCTTCTCCTCTTCTTTGTAGAATCCTCCATGATTACGACTAGGTACGAAGTCAACTTCCATTCTACTATTCTAGAGTCGGAGGATGTGGCAGAATCAAAATCCAAACTAAGCCGGGAGATTGGAGAGAATCTAACTTTAAACATTTTAATAATTTACACCTTCTCAATTTAACCGCTTGATCAGCTAAATATCACTGTTATGAAATTTATTTACAAATAACTTTTGAACTGTGTATATAAATAAGTTCACAAGTAAATTTTATAAATAGATAAACAAGATGTTTACAAATAATTGATCTGTTACTCATTTATTATGTTGTGAACGAATTCATTTAATAATAAATAAAATAATATTAAATTTTGATATTGTGAACTAACATAAAACTATTTACAAAACTAAAATTTAGTCTGCTCAAGTTCATCTCGTTTACAAACCGAGCTAATAAATCATGCTCATGAGCAGCTCGTTTACCAATCGAGCCGAGTCAACCTGAACTTTTATCGAACCGACCACCAAACTGTTTTTTGTTACATTGGTATATGAAATGTGCGGGATCAAAGCCTCATTAAAACCTTTTATCAAAAAACCCAGTGGGAAAAAACTCATAAAAGGAAAAAGAGTACTCGTCATTTCCCTGAACTACCCGGCCCATTTATATAGGCGCAGATTTTCTAGATTCCAGGTGCGCGGGAGCTTTTTTCCGCTCATTTCTTCTATTTCAAAAGTTGATGGTCCCAGCTTCTTGGATACTCTGTATGGTCCGATCCAGTTGACGCCTAATTTGCCTTTGCCATCTCTGGATTGTATTTTGTCCGCTTTTTTCAAGACCAAGTCGTTCTCGTTGATTATCACTTTTCGTACCCTTCTGTCATGATATTTCTTGACTCTATTGCGGTACAGTGACATTCGCATGTAAGCTTTTTCTCTTCGTTCTTCAACAGAATCCAATGCATCTCTAATGTTGATAGGATTTTGTGTGTCGCAATAATAAATTATTCGATCTGTAGGCGACTTGATTTCAACAGGTAGGACTGCTTTGGCTCCATAAACCAGCGAGAAATGTGTTTCGCCAGTTGCTGCTTTTACAGAGGTTCTATTAAATCATTTATCGAGACATTTTTTAATTAAATTTTATATTATATTAATATAGGTATGAAAAATAATATTTGTTATGGAATAAATTCCTTTTTTACTTATCCATCTAGATTGTTATGTGGCTTTTGTTTTTAGATTAGAGAAAGATGTGTCACACAATGGTTCGTCATTTCCGTTCCAATGCTAAATTTTTTTGGTGATTTTGTTGTTCATATTATTTAGATGATACTCTTGACAATGTTTCCATTTCTTAATAATAGTCGGGGTTTTTTCTTAAAAAAAAGGCTAAAAAAAATAAAAAAAATTAAGTGCTTTCACTTTTTGTCCAGGTATTTGATTTTTTAAACATTGACTAAGATTTTTGTTTGCGACAAGTAAATGACTGAGGTTTCTGTTTTACTAAGAGTATCTCCAACGCTCCTCATTTGGAACATTGGAGATGCTCATAACTCTCCCTATATCCTTCCCTTCTTATGGGGAAGACGCTCATTCTTCCCCGAAGGGAAGAAAAATGGTTATTTTTATTTTTTTATTTGTTATATATTTTAAAAATAGATTTAGTTGTATTTTATTTTAGGGGTTTATTTGTATATAGTATTATTTGTTAGTTGGATATTTTAATTTTAGTATTTATTTGTATGTATAATTATTTTATATTGGGGTCTATTGTATTATAAATAATGCATATTAATTTTAGATCATACGAAATTTAAATATTGAAAATTAATAAATAAAATAGAATTACTAAAATTAGATAACACATAAATTATCATTAATTAAAATAATACACGTCATTAAAAATCTAATACAATCCATTGTATAATTAAAAATAACATAAAACAACAACAAATTCACACATTACATTGAAAACAAACACATTACAACAAATTCACACATTAAAACAACTAGACATATAATTAAAATACTAAATACATTACAACAAAATTAATAATCTCCTAGAAAATCGCTAGTCCCATTGAGAAAATTTGTATAGTTGAAGTTACTGCCGGAAGATGAATGTGTCTGTGACGGCTGAGCATTGTTGGAATTCTTAGAAATCATGATTTCATGTTGCCTTTGTATGAAATAGGCACGTTGAGCAGGATCTTCAATAGCATTAACATCCTTCAACATTATTTCATCTTCTTTCAATCTCATTTCATTTTTTCTATATGGCATTTTATTTTGTTTAAATCTCAATTCATCTTGTTTCATTTGAATAAAATTTGCCTAAGATCATTTGTTCTGCCTAATTCCGCAAGATATTTGACATTATCTTCTTCAAGTGCTTGTAGTGCTTGCTTAGAAGGAGTTTCTTTTTTTCTTTTTGAGTTTCACCTTTTTAATTTCCATTGGCCTTTCAATTGATACTGATCCGATAACATTTTCATTAAGGTCAATAGAGAAATCAGACAAACCTGGGGATTGTTGGGTTGAAAATTCAGAAGTTTGACCTTGGGACTGCGAAGTAACAGATTCTTGAGATTGCGAAGGAACAAATTGTGACATCGTGTTTTGACTTTCAGTTTGGATGTTATCAGAATATTTTTCAAAATCTTTTAACAAATTCCATACATGATCGAACTTGAACCCACTTCGAAAATTGACATCCATCTTCATAAGTTCTTTCGCTTGATTCATCTGCAATACATTAAAATCTATTACGAACATATCAAAAGGACTAATTTTAAGTAATATGATTAATTTAAAGAAAAAATATTCACCATGTCACTGTCGTTTCCACCACTTAGGTGCCTCCGTTCAATTTGTCTTAAACATCCTTTAAATGTTTTGACAGCTTTATCAATTCTCTGATGCCTATGATCAAGTGAACTATAGCTACTTTCTTGGCAGTTATGATCTTTTTTTGAATTGTAGATAGCAGCTACTCTCTTCCAAAAATCTTTTCTTCTTTGATTTTTCCCTCTAATTGGATTTTGTGATATCTCCAAATACGCAGAAACTAATATCACATCCTCGATATTAGTGAATCCATCTCCTCGACTGCTTGACATTCTACAAAATTTTATGATAGAATAAGAATTCAGAAGTTTAGAAGAGAAAATGAAGTAGTGTAATGGTTGTGATGAGCTTGGTTCTATTTATAGAGTTGTTCCCTCCAAAAGATTTTGAAATCTCTGGCACGCTACAGTACAACCCATTACCATACTCTTAATAATGCACAAGGCTCCAAAATTGTAATAATATCACTGACACGCTACAGTGTAACCCAATATCACACTTAATAATGCACAAGGCTCCAGAATTGTAATAATATCCTTAGCACGCTACAGTGTAACCCACTACCACACTCTTAATAATGCACAAGGCTCCAAAAGTGTAATAATATCACTAGCACACTACAGTGTAACCCACTATCATACTTAATAATGCACAAGGCTCCAGAATTATAATAATATCACTGACACGCTACAGTGTAACCCACTACCACACTCTTAATAATGCATAAGATTCCAGAAGTGTAATAATATCACTGGTACGCTACAGTGTAACCCAATATCACACTTAACAATGCACAATGCTCCAGAATTATAATAATAACACGGACACGCTACAGTGTAATCCACTACCACACGTTTAATAATGCACAAGGCTCCAGAAATGTAATAATATCACTGACACGCTACAGTGTAACCCACTACCACACTCTTAATAATTCACAGGGCTCCAGAATTATAATAATATCACTGGCACGCTACATTGTAACCCACTACCACACTCTTAATAATGCACAGGGCTCTAGAATTGTAATAATACCACTGGCACGCTACATTGTAACCCACTACCACACTCTTAATAATGCACAAGGCTCCAGAAGTGTAATAATATCATTGGCACACTACAATGTAACCCACTATCACACTTAATAATGCACAAGGCTCCAAAATTATAATAATATCACTGACACGCTACAATGTAACCCACTATCACACTTAATAATGCATAAGGCTCCAGAATTGCAATAAAGCATAAGACTTCCCTATATAAATGGATAACTCTATAAGAATTTTATTCACACTTTCTCCATAAGATAAATAGATAACTCCATGGATTACAATCTTGAAGATGATCTATTTTCTTACGATGCAATGGAAAAAGAAGATCAAATATTTCATGATCGATTTATGCGAAATCAACTAGTTATCAATGAATTGGAGGGTCAAAGTAGTGAAACATCTCATGTTGGCTCAGTGGAAGGTCATCGAGTTGTCAACCGTAATCGTGAAGAAGCACACCAAAATATGTATGACGATTACTTAGTAGTAATCCACGTTTTGATGCTAACACTTTCCGAAGAAGGTTTAGAATGTCTCGAACTCTTTTCGAACGTATCATAAATGCAGTTACAACACATAATGTTTACTTTCAACAACGTATCAACGCTGTAGGTCGAGTTGGCTTGTCATCTATTCAAAAAGTAACTGCTGCAATGAGAATCTTGACATATGGAATTCCAGCCGATGCTGCCGATGAATATTGTAAAAATGTTGAGTCAACGGCAATTGAAAGCTTTAAGAAAATTTTTCGTGCTGTTGCGGAGATTTTCTCAGAGCAGTATCTCAGATATCCGAATGCCAACGATATTGCTCGATTGCTTCATATTGGTAAGTCTCGTGGTTTTCCTGGAATGTTGGGCAGTTTAGATTGTATGCATTGGCAATGGAAGAATTGTCCTACAGCTTGGCATGGGCAATATAGTGGACGTTCTAGACCACCAACAATTATTCTGAAAGTAGTTGCTGATTAAGATTTATGGATATGGCATGCATATTTCAGCATGCCTGGGACGAATAATGACATAAATGTGTTAGAGTCCTCTCGCCTATTCTCCCATCTAGCTAATGATATTGCTCCTCTAGTGCATTACACTATTCAACACAAAGAATACCATATGTATGGGGTATTATTTAGCTGATGGAATTTATCCCAAATGGTCAACTATGATTCAAAAATTTCAGGATCCACAGACTCAAAAGATGAAACATTTTGCAAAGAAACAAGAATCTTGTCGAAAAAATATGGAGCATGCATTCGGTGTATTGCAGTCAAGGTTTGCAATTATTCGTAACCCAGTGCGATTTTGGAAGAAAAATGTGCTTCAAGATGTGATGCGAACTTGCATTATCCTGCATAATATAATAATTAAGGATGAACGTGATTTAGAGGCACCTATCGACATATTGATAGATGATGCGCGTTTTACGTATACGTGCATATGAAGGAAAGTGTACTTTAGTCATGTATCAAGTAATAAAGTGAAAGTAGAGTATCATTCCCATGAGGATGGTAATTATAAGTACTAATCTCTTTGTTTACTATCTATTATTTAACCAATCGAAAAGTAGAGTTTGTTGGACAACCAAGTTAAGACTTAAGCAAGAAATAAAATGAAAATTATACAAATTAGGTGAGAGATAACTTATATTGAAAGAAACTAAGGCTTCTAGCTTCACTTAACCTCTTTGCTTGGTAATAACTGTTGGTGTTTAGTATCCTATAGTCAATTGTTGTATGATATAAACCAATTGTAAATGAATTATTCTTTTATATCATTTGTTTTAATAAGATATAGTATGTTTAACTATATAAATACATTCATCTTTTAAGAACTAATTAAGTCAAACAAAAGAAAATCCTTAAGTTTTATTTAAAGTGATTATAAAGTGTTCATACAAGTATGAAGGGAGACCAAACCTTATAATGAACTAATAAACTTAAAACCACCCCACCCCAAGTCAAGTAATATGTTTAAATAGGGATTGACATAATATTGTTGAGACTTGCATGTAATAGTGTCTTCTATTATGAACAGAGAGCTGATCTCACAAGCTTTAGATATGGAGATATCTGGACAATTACATTGATCCGGTGAAGGAGTTTATTGGATTGGGGACCCGACTTGAGATAACAGGATGGATGGATGTATCCTATGTCACCTATTCATCACATTGGTATTAGTAGGTATAAGTAATCCTCAGACTCAAAGGAATATTAATTAGTGATTCTGGATTATGGAGTGTGATACTTTGACTCTGTTCAAACACAATCCATAACAAGAAGGATCATGGGGTGTGTGCAGGTAGGCGTTGGGTATTACACAAAGTAATTGTAGAATAGTTAATATTGGATTGAGCATTCATCACTCCTGATAAATGGGAGATATATCCATGATCGCTTGTGGAGACTTGACTCTAAATTCTTGCAAGGTGATAGATTAAGAGTAAAAATGGAGATTTCACGTAATCTGTCTATTCAGAGTTAACTTTACCTGAACAAGTAAAATGAACATCTCGCTATATGTGACTTGACACTATCCATGGTCATAAGATTCATTCAAGGATATAGTTGGTGAAGGATCGAATTATACTGGACCTAATACGGAAAGGTCAACAACAGAATCGATCTGTCTTCTTATGGCTCTGAGAGGAATGTTTACGGTTCTGCTGTTCACGGTCTTTCCAATATATAAAAGGTTGAATGTAATTTTGGAAATTAATTCAATATATGTATACGACTAGTAGCAATAAGAACCTAATGGGTCACACATAAGACTTGGAACCAAAAGAGGACATAATAGTAATTAATAAATGGAGGGTTAGGGATAGATCTAGGGAAAGGGGGGCGGTGGCTGGCGGTGAGGGGGTGGTGTCGGCAGCGGCATGGGCGGATCAGGCAGGGGGTAGCAGCGGGGCTGGGAAGGGCGGGCTGGAGGAGTGGGGCGCTAGGGGAGAAGGGGGGAGGGAGGATGTGGGGCGTGAGGGGGTGATGGTTGCTAGGGAGGCGCTGGGAGGCGCGGCAGTGAGGATGGGGGATGATGGGTGGGAGTGCGTGATGGAGGCTAGGGAGGCGTCGGGTGTCCAGGCTGTGCGGTTGGGGGTGGACGCTCGGGCGGCTGAGATGGGCATGGTGTCCGATGCGGGGGGCAAGGCACCACCACTGGCGGGAGCGGATGCTGGGCATATCGATTCGAGCGCCGGCGCTGCTGGGCACTGCGGGATAAGCGTCGGCAGCGCTGCTGGGCACTGCGTGTTGAGCGCCGGCGGCACTGCTGAGTACTGCAGGTTGAGCGCTGGCAGCAGGTTTACGGGCAGGGCTAGGTCTGTGCAGGATGGGGCGGTGGAGCATTTTGCCTCGGGACAGATCCAAGTTAGTAAAGGGGTTTCGGGTAGGTTTGGTGATGAGTGTGGGGTTCAATTTCAAGGGAACATGGTTTCCCCCAAATCTAGGGTTGGTATGATTGGATTAGGGAAAAGTTCTTGGAAAGATACGGTAATGGGGGTGGTCGAGGAGGAGCCTTGTATGGAGGAAGTGTTGATGGAGGGGGAGTCTGATGAAGTGTACTCTGATTCTGATGAAGAGGATGGGGAACAAGACGATCCTCTTTGTCCTGTGATTCGGCTCTCCTCTGCGGATAAGCGGGAGCTCAGGGATAAGTGGAAGATTTCTTTAATAGTAACAGTGCTTGGGAAGAGAATTAGCTTTAAGTATTTCGCTCAGAGGATACAAGCTCAGTGGGCTAAGAAAGGAAAAGTCAGTATTACTGACTTAGAAAATGACTACTATGTTATTAAATTTACTCGAGTTGAGGATTATAATGTTGTGATCAATGGGGGTCCGTATATTATTTCTAATCATGTTTTGGCCTTACGGCCTTGGATTCCCAATTTTAATCCTCATGATTGCTCGGTTAACAGGATTTTGACATGGGTTAGGTTCCCGAGCCTTCCTATCGAATATTATAGTGAAAGTTTTCTCAATAAAATTGGAGGTCTGGTTGGGAAGGTTCACCATGTGGACAAAACTACTATTGGAGCTATTAGAGGCAAGTTTGCAAGGGTTTGTATTGATATTGATCTTGCAAAACCTCTGTTGTCAAAATTCTGTGCTCATAACAAGGTGTACTTTATTGAGTATGAAGGTTTATATAATATCTGTTTTGATTGTGGTATGTATGGTCATACTCAAGAGGGATGCCCTAAGAGGGAGAAGGTGTTAGAGGAGGTAGTTGAGGGTATTATCGGAAGAGCTTAAGGGATCCAAGGTGATGGGGGGAATTTTGGGCCCTGGATGGTGGCTAAGAGGTCTGCTAGATGAAGGACACATCCTTCAATTGTTCAAAATCGTCCCCCTAATATTAACATTAATATAAAGTCTACCCTGCCAAATCCTACTGCCAACCCTAGTGTCAAGGAGAAGCCTAACCCTAAATTTAGGGGGGATTCTGGGGCTGCTTCAGGCATCACTTCAGGATCCAGATTTGGGGCCCTGACTATTGAGGAAGTACAAGATTCTGACCAGGTTGACGAGCATATTGAGCAAAGCATGCCAGGCTTAGAATCTGTTAAACCATCAAATAAGGTGGTTGAAAATGTTAACCCCCTTTTTATCTCCAAAGGTGAATCCCAGGTGGGGTCCCAGGCTTTGGCATCTCAAGGGAAGAAGAAGATAAATGAGGTTAGTATTCCTAATCATTATGGTGATCCTGGTATTGGGAAGACTATGGGTGTTAACAAAACTAGTATGAAAAAGCTAAAGGGGAAGCAAAAAAGTGTCCATAACACTATGGTTTTACCTGATAAGAGAGGGCCTGCGGGTACCTCGGCGAGGCTCTCAGGAGCCCCTAATAAATACCTGGCTTAGGTTTGTGGGTGCGGTTAGTTGTCCTCCAATCTATGGATTTGTTGCTTTGGAATGTTAGAGGTGCGGCTAGCAAGGCTACCCGTATCCATGTTAATGATTTAATTAAACAATTTAATCCTTCTTGTTTTTCTTTAATGGAAACTAAGATTAGTGGAGATAAAGCAGATGAGGTGGTTAAAAAATTTAGGAACTGTAACTGTGTTAGATCGGAGGCTACTGGCCGGGCTAGTGGGATTTGGCTTTTCTGGAAGCCAGATCGTGTTCATTTTGATATAATTAGTATGGATAAACAGTTTATTCATAGTAAAGTGAGTGTTTCTGGTAATAACCCCTTTTTCATTACCCTGGTGTATGCTGATCCTGTCCTGGCCAATCGGAAACGGCTTTGGGAGGTTCTTTACTCTATGAGTGATCAGAGAGGGGGTTCGCATCACTATGTTAACCGTTTCCTTAATCATAAGAATAGTATGGATTTATGTGGGCTTTCTCATCTGGGCGCCTCTGGTCATAAGTTCACTTGGAAGCGCAACAGTACCTTCGTTCGGTTGGACAAAGTTCATGCTAATGTTTCAGCTCAATCTACATTCCCCGAAGGTTCTGTGTTAAATCTCCCGTTCCATCATTCGGATCACTGTCCTATCTTATTCAGGCTGATGAGAGGCAATCGGCCTAGGGGGGAGAGACCTTTCCGGTATCAGGTGGCTTGGGAGTCTCACCCTAAGTTTAAGGAATTCGTTCAAGATAATTGGAAGCCTCACTCGAATGTCCTTCAAGCTACTGAGGGATTTAGAAAGAATGTGCGGGGGTGGAATAAAAATGTCTTCGGGCATATTATTAGGGGGAAGAATAAATTATTGAGCAGAATTGAGGGCATTCTGTTGGGGTTTAGTGTCCTATAGACAATTGTTCTAGGATACAAACTTAATGTAAATGAAGTGTTCTTTATATCATTTGTTTTTAATGAGATATGTTTTCATAACTATATAAAGGCAATCCCTTTTAAGAACTAAATAAAGTCTAATAAAAAGAAATCCATAAGTTTGTTTAAAGTGATTATAAAGTGTTCATACAAGCATGAAGTGAGACGAAACTTTATAATAAACTAATAAACTTAAAACCACCCCAAGTCAAGTAATATGTTTAGGATTGACATATCACTGCTGAGACTTGCATGTAACAATGTCTTCTGTCGAGACAGAAAGCTGATCTCACAAGCTTCATATATACAGATATCTGGACAGTTACGTGGATCCAATGAAAAGGAGTTCATTAGGATTGGGGACCCGACTTGAGATAACAGGATGGGTAGATTCATCCTTGTCACCTGTTCATCTCATTGGTATTAATAGGTATAAGTAATCCTCAGACTCAAAGGAATGTTAATTAGTAATTCTGGATTACGGAATGTGACGCTTTGATCCTGTTGTAACACGATCCATAACAGAGATGACTCTGGGGTGTGAACGACAGACGTTGGGTATCACAGGAAGTAATTGCAGGATAGTTATACATTGGATTGAGCATTTATCACTCCCGATAAATGGAAGATACGTCCATGGATCGCTTGTGGAAGACTTGACTCTAAATCCTTGCAAGGTGATAGCTTAAGACTTGAAATACAGATTTCACTTAACCTATCTAATTGGAGTTGACTCGGCCTGTACAAGTAAAACGAACGTCTCGCTATATATGACTTGACATTATCCATAGTCATAAGATTCAGTTCAAGGATGTAGTTGATAAAGGATCGAATTATACTGTAACTAATACGGAAATATCAACGACAGAATCAACCTGTCTTCTTATAGCTCTGGGGGAATGTTTCGGATTTGCTAATCACATTTTGCGTACTCATTCCGTTATGCAAAGATTAAATATAATTCTGTGAAAATTAATTTAATAGTTACGTACGGCTAGAAGCAATAAGAACCTAATGGGTCACACATAAGACTTAGAACCCAAAAGAGAAATGGATGTTAATTAATTGATGGAAGCCCAAGTGAGTCCGCTAAGGCCCAGTACATGGGGTGGGGTGATTTTATGTATATAATACATAAACATTTAATTTGATTTTAAACAATTCTAATTAGATTATAATTGTGAATTAAATTAATTAAAGGATAAATAAGTTAGGAGTTTTAATGAGATTAAATTGCACCTATTATTATCCTATAAGGTTATTATTATTATCTTTATATTTAAGATATAATTATAGATAATAAATAAGAATTATATTCCAAATTAAATTCTTATTCAGCAACCTAATTCTATCTAACTAGGTTTAGATACAAGAGAATATAAATACCCCCCATGTGTAATTTTCGAAATACACATACTAAGCCGGGAGAGAGAATTTCGACCCACACCATAAGGACGAGATTATCCACCGTTTCCTTCCGTTCAATTGATTACATCTCTTTTCTCTTTATCCTTGATCTTGTGTTGATTAATTAGAGACAATCTATTTTGGTTGTTATATACGATTGAATTCTAACTTGATCTTCAATTGTTTGTTTTGTGCTTGGGAACTCGAAGTAAGAGTTGTGGGCACTTCGTTTGCAACGGTAGATAGAACTTCTAAAAGGTATTTCTTTCCATCCCTCTTTATATGAAATAACGATTAACGGATCTTGGGTTAATGGAAATAGGTTAAAAATTTTATATTTTCGCTGCCAAACGTTAGCCTATTTTCCTTCAGTGGTATCAGAGCCTGCGTTAAATCGGTTATTTCATATATGAAAATTTAGAAGTTTTTCAATCAGATTGAATAAATATTTATAGTTAGGTTAATTAACAAAACTGTTTTCATTAATTAGTTCTAAAGATAAATAAGTTTTAATTAATTATTAATTAAAATAGTTTATGCATATGTTCCTAATAATTTTGGTTGATAATCATTATAACAAAATCTATTAGTTTTATAGTTAGATTGATAAAAGTTAGTTTTATTGATTCTAAAGATAAAACGGAAAATCTATAATAGGTTTTCTTACTTTCTGAAAATCGTTTTAAAACCGTTTTAAAACTGATATATATATATATATATGTAATTATTTTTAAAAAAAAATTTGACAGTAGCTCGGGTCGCGCCTCACGGCGCAACCCGGCTGCTGTCGCGCGGTCGCTGCCTCGCGTCAACAACCGCGCAGCGGCTGGCCAGACGCGTTAGGGCTGCTGCCATACGGCAGCAGCCGCGTCCTCGGGCCCGGCCCGAGACCCACTTATTTTAAAATCGTTTTAAAATTAGTTTTAAATATATTTATATATATATGTTTCAGAAATTAATAGTTTTATGTTTTGATTATCGAATAAAAAGTTTATTTAAAAGTTTGTTTTACCTATTTGTAAATCAAAAGTATTAAATGAATTGAAATCAAAATAATTGGGACATGCATGATTAAAGTTTTGTATAGTTGTGTTAATCTAAAAGGTTAATATAGAAGATACGAAACTGTTAGAATTAAAATTGGATGAAAGTTAATTTGATGTGTTAATGTGATTAACCTAAATATTACATAAAGCATTTATGTAATCAACCAATTAAATTTATTTAATTGAGTCTATGCATGTTTGGAGTTATGGACATATTTGGACCCTCTTTTAGTCTTTTGGTATTTTTAAAATAGGGCATGCGAGTCCTGTTTTTCTACTATCTATTGTAATTTCTCCTCTCATCTAATTCCCTTCAAGTTAATTAAAGTTTTCTTTAGTAGTATAGAAATTAATATGTAATTTCGAGGCGCCATGGAGAAGACGGAGGACCTAAAGAGAAATATGTAATAGTTAGTATTTCCCTAGGTTTGGCCTTTTATTCCGTCTCTGGCTCGACGGAATAATTTAGATAATATGTCCATAACACCAATGTATTTGTCTGATGTATGCTAAAACAAATCAAGACTACGTTAGATTATGAGACTTGAAATAAAAATCCCTCACTAATTAAAAGTTAAGTAAATAAGCAAGTTATTAAAATCGGTTGCCCCTCCCTAATATTATAATTCAGACGGCAGTACTGGGGGCCTTTGGGTTGTTGAGCAAACTCAAGCTCGGGGTCTTATGGAAACACCTGAATTATCGAAAATCGTTCTTTCATGAATATGGGGTAATACTTAAATTAGATTATGATAATTGGATGGGCAAACTCATGTTATCATAGACTAATGGGCAATATGATTGGGATTAATATGAATAGCATATTAGTTACTAATGTGGTTAGTAACCCAATAACCTAGGAATCACATCAAAGATATGATTGATTACATGAATCTACCTAACAAATGAGACTAGCTTGTTGAGCAAACTCAAGGTGAAATCTCAGGAGTTAGGATCCTAGCTCACTAAAAGATTTGCGAAATTCTTCGAATTAATATGGAGGGCTATTAATTTGGCAAAATAGTCGGAGCAATCTAAAATAAACAAAAGGCCTATAATTTTAGATTGATGTATTTTAAAGCAAATGAATAACATACGTTTACTCTTTCTCACTCTCAGGTTAAATTAAAACACTCTTAAAATCATGACTAACACCAATCTGCAAAATATACTTACCGATAACAAATTGAACGGTTCAAACTTCACCGACTGGTATCGCAACCTCAAAATCATTTTGAAGTTCGAGAAGAAAGGGTATGTACTTGATACACCGATACCCCCTTACCCGACGGATGGTGCTCCCTACCAAGAATTTTATGCTTACTTGAAGCATAAGGCTGATGACGATCATGCGGGAGACATCATACTTGCATCAATGACACCGGAATTGAAAAGGCAACCTGTAGAAATGGATGCCTATTCCATGGTCGCGCACCTGAAAGATTTGTTTGTGAATCAAACTCGGTGCGAAAGCTACGAGATAACAAAGCAGTTATATAGATGCAAGATGCAGGTGGGCACATCTATAATGGCACATTGTGTCAAGATGATTAGCCTTATCACCAAGTTTTCTAGTATTGGAGATGCGATGGATCATGAACTAAGTGTAAACTTACTTCTTCAGTCCCTCCCCGAGAGTTACTCACAGTTCATCATGAACTACCAAGTGAGTGGCTTGCAAACCTCTCTTGAAGAGCTTGCAAATATGCTCGAGACAGTCGATCCCAATATGAAAGAAAACGAGGGGATACCGGCCCTTGCTATTGAAGGATCAAAGAAGAGGAAAGGGAACTCTCCCAATCCAAACCATCCTAAGAAGGGCAAGGGGGCTATGCTCACCGAAACAAAGGGAAAGGAAGTGAAGAAGCCCAAAGGAGAGTGCCACTTTTATGGTGAAGAAGGGCATTGGAAAAGAAACTGTTTGGTGTACCTAGCTACCCTCAAGAAGGGAGAAGCCGGGACTTCAACATCTGTTATGTTTTATATTGAAATAAATACAATTTCACAGTCTGAATCTTGGGTATTAGATACCGGATGTGGATCTCATATTTGTATGAATATTCAGGGACTCAGACGGACTAAGGAATTGAAGAAAGGAAGCATAAACTTGTGAGTAGGAAATGGAGCAAGAGTTGTCGCCCTCGCCATTGGAGATTATGCTTTAAGTATGCCCTCTGGGCTTGTAATAGAATTAGGGGACTGTTTGTATGTTCCAGAAATGTCTCGTAACATTATTTCTATTAGCCATCTTGTTGACGACGGTTTTCATATTTCAATAAAAGACAAACATTGCGATTTTTATAGAGATGAGATTTTCTATTTTTCAGGAATATCACAAAATGGGATTTATGTGCTAGATGACAAAATTTCTGTTTTCGCAATTGATACCAAAAGACATAAGCTAGATAATTCAACTTACTTGTGGCATTGTCGTTTAGGCCATATAAACAAAAGACATGCTTAAGCTACATCAAGATGGGCTTATAAATTCAATTGATCCTGAATCATTGGAAACATGTGAAGCATGTTTAAAAGGTAAAATGACAAAGACACCCTTTAGTAATAAAGGTGAGCGTGTATCAGACACTCTAGGATTAATACATTTCGATGTATGCGGTCCTATGTCAGTCCAAGCAAGAGGAGGATTCAGATACTTCATAAGCTCCATAGACGACCATACCCGATATGGTTATATCTACTTGATGAAGCACAAGTCCGAAGCTTTTGAGAAATTCAAATGCTTCAAGAATGAAGTAGAAAATCAATTAGGAAAGAAAATAAAGATACTTCGATCCGATCGAGGTGGCGAATATCTTTCAGATGATTTTCTGAATTATCTAACTGAATGTGGGATATGCTCACAATGGACACCTCTCTATACACCACAACACAATGGTGTATCCGAGAGGAGGAACCGTACCTTACTAGATATGGTACGATCCATGATGAGCATAGCATTACTTCCAAAGACATTCTAGGGCTATGCCTTAGAAACTGCCCTCTTCACCCTAAATCGAGTACCAACTAAATCCGCTAGTTCCACACCATATGAATTGTTCGTTGGTAGGAAACTCGTGTTCTCATTCATGAGAGTATAGGGTTGTTCAGCATTTGTCAAACACATAGCGTCAGACAAACTAGATTCTAAATCTGATAAGTGTTTCTTCATTGGATACCCTAAGGAAACTGTGGGATATTACTTCTATCATCTAGATGATCAGAAAGTAATAGTATCCAAGCACGCAACCTTCTTAGAGAAAGAGTTTCTCGAAGAAATAGAAAAGGGAAGCATAATTGAACTTGATGAAGTTCAAGAACAAGAAACACCGACTGAAACAACAGAGGCGGTTGAGGAACCCGAAGCAGTCCCATTAGATGAGACTCAAGTGCCACCCATTCGTAGATCACAAAGAGTTTGTGAACTCCCAATTAGATATGGTTTTCTAGTGGGAGATGATGATGAGGTTCCCGTGTTAGACGATGAACCCGAAAACTACGAAGAGTCTCTTACCAGTCCAAATTCTAAAGCATGGCTCGAGGCCATAGATTCTGAGATGGATTCCATGTACACCAACCAAGTGTGGACTTTGGTTGATCCACCCGAAGGGATAAAACCCATTGGGTGCAGGTGGATCTTCAAAAAGAAGACTGACATGGATGGAAAGGTTAGCACCTACAAAGCTAGGTTAGTAGCGAAAGGATATCATCAGAAACAAGGAATTGATTATGACAGAACTTTCTCTCCTGTGGCTATGTCCAAATCAATCAGAATAATGCTCGCTATTGCCGCTCACTACGATTACGAGATTTGGCAAATGGATGTGAAAACAGCTTTCCTAAACGGAAACCTGCTTGAGGATGTATATATGATGCAACCTGAAGGTTTCATATCAAAGGATGCAAACAAGGTTTGCAAACTTCAGAGATCCATTTATGGACTCAAGCAAGCATCAAGAAGCTGGAACAAGCGTTTTGACGAAACCATAAAACAATTTGGTTTCGAACAAAATTGCGAAGAAGCTTGCATTTACAAGAAAGCAAGTGGGAGCTCAGTTGCATTTCTGATATTATATGTGGACGATATATTATTAATGGGAAATGACATAGCTCTACTACAGTCGGTAAAAGTATGGTTATCAGGTAACTTCTCCATGAAAGACCTTGGTGAATCAGCTTATATATTTGGTATAAAGATCTACAGAGATAGATCAAGAAGACTGTTTGGTCTTTCACAGGCTACATACATTGAAAAGGTGCTAAAGCGGTTTAGCATGCTTGAATCAAAACGAGGTAACTTACCCATGATACATGGAGTAAAGTTAAACAATCATCAATGTCCTAAAACCGAAGATGATAAGAAGCGCATGGCTGTAGTCCCGTACGCCAGCGCAATCGGTTCGATTATATATTCTATGCTTTGCACTAGACCTGACGTAGCGTTCGCGTTAAGTATAACGAGTCGTTACCAAGGTAATCCGGGAGACGAGCACTGGAATGTCGTCAAGAACATTCTTAACTACTTGAGAAGGACTAAAGACATGTTCCTAGTGTACGGAGAAGGGGATCTGAAAATAGAATGATTTTCAGATGACAGTCATCTCACAGATGAGAACGATTTTAAATCCCAATCAGGATACCTGTTTAGCTTGAATGGGGGCGCGGTCTGCTGGAAGAGTTCCAAGCAAGGAAGCATAGCTTTCTCTACGACCGAGTCAGAGTATATCGCTGCTGCGGAAGCAGCAAAGGAAGCAGTTTGGATTAAGAAGTTCATTACTGAACTTGGTGTGGTGCCTGACATTGTAAATCCCATTACACTGTACTGTGATAACAATGGAGCCATTGCGCAAGCAAAGGAACCATGGTCTCATAATGCATCCAAGCATTACCTGAAGCAATACCACATTGTAAGAGAAATTGTGGCAAGAGGAGATATGAGAATATAAAGAGTACCTACTGAGGACAACGTTGCAGATCCGTTGACAAAGCCCTTAACCCAGAAAGTACATGATCGTCATCTAACTTCTACTGGGATAAGTTGTAGAAACAATTGGCTTTAGTCCAAGTGGGAGTATGTTGGGGTTTAGTGTCCTATAGACAATTGTTCTAGGATACAAACTTAATGTAAATGAAGTGTTCTTTATATCATTTGTTTTTAATGAGATATGTTTTCATAACTATATAAAGGCAATCCCTTTTAAGAACTAAATAAAGTCTAATAAAAGGAAATCCATAAGTTTGTTTAATGTGATTATAAAGTGTTCATACAAGCATGAAGTGAGACAAAACTTTATAATAAACTAATAAACTTAAAACCACCCCAAGTCAAGTAATATGTTTAGGATTGACATATCACTGCTGAGACTTGCATGTAACAATGTCTTCTGTCGAGACAGAAAGCTGATCTCACAAGCTTCATATATACAGATATCTGGACAGTTACGTGGATCCAATGAAAAGGAGTTCATTAGGATTGGGGACCCGACTTGAGATAACAGGATGGGTAGATTCATCCTTGTCACATGTTCATCTCATTGGTATTAATAGGTATAAGTAATCCTCAGACTCAAAGGAATGTTAATTAGTAATTCTAGATTACGGAATGTGACGCTTTGATCCTGTTGTAACACGATCCATAACAGAGATGACTCTGGGGTGTGAACGGCAGACGTTGGGTATCACATGAAGTAATTGCAGGATAGTTATACATTGGATTGAGCATTTATCACTCCCGATAAATGGGAGATACGTCCATGGATCGCTTGTGGAAGACTTGACTCTAAATCCTTGCAAGGTAATAGCTTAAGACTTGAAATACAGATTTCACTTAACCTATCTAATTGGAGTTGACTTGGCCTGTACAAGTAAAACGAACGTCTCGCTATATGTGACTTGACATTATCCATAGTCATAAGATTCAGTTCAAGGATGTAGTTGATAAAGGATCGAATTATACTATAACTAATACGGAAAGGTCAACGACAGAATCAACATGTCTTCTTATATCTCTGGGGGAATGTTTCGGATTTGCTAATCACATTTTGCGTACTCATTCTGTTATGCAAAGATTAAATATAATTCTGTGAAAATTAATTTAATAGTTGTGTACGGCTAGAAGCAATAAGAACCTAATGGGTCACACATAAGACTTGGAACCCAAAAGAGAAACAGATGTTTATTAATTGATGGAAGCCCAACTGAGTCCGCTAAGGCCCAGTACATGGGGTGGGGCAATTTTATGTATATATAATACATAAACATTTAATTTGATTTTAAACAATTCTAATTAGATTATAATTGTGAATTAAATTAATTAAAGGATAAATAAGTTAGGAGTTTTAATGAGATTAAATTGCACCTATTATTATCCTATAAGGTTACTATTATTATCTTTATATTTAAGATATAATTATAGATAATAAATAAGAATTATATTCCGAATTAAATTCTTATTCAGTAACCTAATTCTATCTAACTAGGGTTTAGATACAAGAGAATATAAATACCCCCCATGTGTAATTTTCGAAATACACATACTAAGCCGGGAGAGAGAATTTCGACCCACACCATAAGGACGAGATTATCCACCGTTTCCTTCCGCTCAATTGATTACATCTCTTTTCTCTTTATCCTTGATCTTGTGTTGATTAATTAGAGACAATCTATTTTGGTTGTTATATACGGTTGAATTCTAACTTGATCTTCAATTGTTTGTTTTGTGCTTGGGAACTCGAAGTAAGAGTTGTGGGCACTTCGTTGGCAACGGTAGATAGAACTTCTAAAAGGTATTTCTTTCTACCCCTCTTTATATGAAATAACGATTAACAAATCTTGGGTTAATGGAAATAGGTTAAAATTTTTATATTTCCGTTGCCAAACGTTAGCCTATTTTCCTTCACATTCAGCGTAGGTTGGAGGTGAGGTTCGATCACAGTTTGGATGGCGTTCTCAGAACCCTTCAGAAGGAGTTGGAAGCTGTGCTTCGGTAGGAAGAACTTCTTTGGTTTCAAAAGTCTAGGAAAGCCTGTATCAATGATGGGGATCGGAATACCAGATATTTTCATCTCTCTACCGTCATTAGAAGATAGAGGAATAGGATTGATGCTATTAAAAACTCTAATGGTGATTGGGTTTATGAGGAAGAAGATATTCGGCACTTAGCCCTGGACTTCTATAGGGACCTTTTTAAAGAGGAACCTGTTGATCTGGATAAGGCTCAATCTGTTGCTACCTTTCCTATGGTGGGAGAGAATGGAAATCTGGAAGCCTTCCACCCTATTTCCCTGAAAGAAATTGATCAAGCCATTTTTAGTATTGGGGCTACTAAAGCTCCTGGGATTGATGGTCTGCCTGCTGGTTTTTACCATAAACACTGGGAGGTTGTGAAGGAAGGTATTTACAACTTGATAAAAAGGTGTTTTTAATGGCTCTCAGGATATCGGACTGGTAAACAGAACCCTTCTGGTTCTAATTCCTAAAGTTGAGAAGCCTTTTTCTTTCTTACATATGAGGCCTATCAGTCTTTGTAATGTTCTCTATAAGACTATTACAAAGATTGTGGCAAATAGAATCTGTTGCATTCTTCCTGAGATCATTAGTCAGAATCAGGGAAGCTTTGTGCCTAATAGACAAATGATGGATAATGTGGTGATTGCCCAAGAGATGGTCCACACTATGAAGATCAAAAAGGGGAAGAGAGGTATTGTGGCTCTTAAGTTGGATCTGGAGAAAGCCTATGATCGCATTAACTGGAGTTTTCTGATGTAGAGTCTGGAGAGAGCAAGGATCCCGGACAATTGGAGAAGGTTAATAAAGGTTTGTATTTCTTCTCCTGTGTTTCAAGTTTTGATAAATGGGGATATGTCGGAGGAATTCTCTCCGGGCCGGGGTATCCGTCAAGGGGACCCAATGAGCCCTTTCTTATTTGTTATTGCAATGGAAAGGTTGTCTCACCTGATCCAAGATGCTGTTGATAATGGGAAATTCCACCCGGTGGCTATCAATAAGTTCTGTCCCCAGATTACTCACTTGTTCTTTGAAGCTGATGTTCTGATCTTTCTAGAAGGTAATGAGGAGCAGTTAAGTGTTATTATGGATATTCTTGATTGTTTCTGTTCTGCCTCTGGTCAGAAACTCAATGTCCAGAAGTCCAGAATGATGTGCTCTAAGAATATAAACCAGAGAGCCTGTAAAAGGATGAGTGATCTATCGGGAATTCCTCTGACTTGCTCTCTTGGGAAGTATCTGGGTATTCCCCTCCATAGTGAGAGAGTGTCAAAAGTTTCTTTTAAAGATACTTTGGATAAAGCTAATATGAAGTGTGCTACGTGGAAAGCTAAGACTCTCTCTCTCGCTGGCCGACTTACGTTGATTCAATCTGTCAATTGTGCGACTCCCAATCACATTATACAGGCTTGTCATCTTCCTGATCCTGTCCTCAAGGATCTTGATAAAATTAATCGTAGGTTCCTATAGGGAGTGAAGGAAATTAAGGCTAAGGTATAGCAGCGGAAATATAAAAATTTTAGCCTACTTCCTTTTAACCGTAGGATCCGTTAATCGTTATTTCATATAAAGAGGGATAAGAAGAAATACCTTTCGATGATCAATCTACCGTTGCAAACGAAGTGCCCACAACTTCAAAGGAGATGTAAACTGTTTACCAATCTGTCCCTATCCAAAACAGACCTTCCAGACCTCCGAACGACAATCCCTTCGGTGGAAACGTGGAAGAATGTGTCTAGAAGCTACTGTCCAAAAATCACGACGATCCGACGGTTCAATCTCCGGGAATCCTCGAAATAGTGAACTGACCTGATGTAGGCGAAGAAAAACGAATTTCTCCCTTTTGATTGTTTTTCCTTCTTTCGTGAACACGGTGAGATTAAGTTAGAATCAACCCTTATGAGATGCAACCAAAATAGATTGCCTCTAATAAACCAACACAAGCTCAAAGAGAAAGAGGGATGAACAAGATTAATCAATCGATGGAATGCCGTATGAATTCTTGTTCACGAACTTGGGAATAGAATTCTTTTCTCTCTCTCTTAAGCAATTTCGAAAATCACAAGTGGGGAGGGATATAGGCTTAGTCGAAATTCCTTAGGGGGAGGGGTATATATATTAGCTTGTATCTAAACCCTAGTTAGATAGGATTAGGTTACTTAATAGGAATCCAATTCGGAAAAGGATTCGTAATTATTATCTCATTATATATCTAATATATTTAGGATAATAATAAATAACCTAATTGGATAATGATAGGAGAATATTAATCTAATTAAAACTCCTAATTAAATTATCTCTTAATTAATTTAATTCATAATCCTAATCTAATTAGGATTAATGGAATAAAATTAATTCCTTACTAACATATATAAATTTCGGCCCCCTCCTAGTATTTGGGCCTTACTGGGCTTAATTGGGCTTCTATCTATTAATCATATCCATCTCTCTTTTGGTTCCAAGTCTTATGTGTGATCCATTAGGTCCTTACTACTTCTGGCCGTATGCAACCTATTAAATTAATTTCTTCAAGAATTATATTTAATCCCTTGCATAAAGGAATGATGTACAGAGTATGTTATTGGCAAGTCCGTAATCATTCCCCCAGAGTCCGTTAAGAAGACAGGTTGATTCTGTCGTTAACCCTTCCGTATTAGTTACGGTATAATACGATCCTTTATCAACTACATCCTTGAACTGAATCTTATGACTATGGGTAATGTCAAGTCACATATAGCGAGACGTTCATTTTACTTGTTATTGGCCGAGTCAACTCAAAAAGATAGGTTAAGTGAAATCTGTATTTCTACTCTTAAGCTATCACCTTGCAAGGGTTTAGAGTCAAGTCTTCCACAAGCGATCCTTGGATGTATCTCCCATTAATCGGGAGTGATAAATGCTCAATCCAATGTATAACTACCCTGAAATTACTTCCTGTGACACCCAACCTTTGCAGTTCACACCCCAGAGTCATCTCTGTTAAGGATCGTGGGACCACAGGATCAAAGTCTCATATTCAGTAATTCAGGATGACCAATTAACATTCCTTTGAGTCTGAGGATTAGTTATACCTATTAATACCAATGAGATGAACAGTTGACAATGATGAATCTACCCATCCTGTTATCTCAAGTCGGATTCCCAATCTTAATGAACAACGTTTCACCGGATCTATGTAACTGTCTAGATATCTATATATGTGAAGCTTGTGAGATCAGCTTTCTGTCGGACAGAAGACATTGTTACATACAAGTCTCAACTGTGATATATCAATCCTAAATATATCACTTGACTTGGGGTGGTTTTAAGTTTATTAGTTTATTATAAAGTTTTGTCTCACTTCATGCTTGTATGAACACTTTATAATCACTTTAAACAAACTTACGGATTTCCTTTTATTAGACTTTATTTAGTGCTTAAAAGGGATTGCCTTTATATAGTTATAAAATATATATCTCATTAAAACAAATGATATAAAGAACAATTCATTTACAATAAGTTTGTATCCTGCAACAATTGACTATAGGACACAAAACCCCAACATACTCCCACTTGGACTAAAGCCAATTGTTTCTAAAACTTATCCCAGTAGAAGTTAAATGATGATCATGTACTTTCTGGGTTAAAGGCTTTGTCAACGGATCTGCAACGTTGTCCTCTGTAGGTACTCTTTCTATTCTCACATCTCCTCTAGCCACAATCTCTCTTATGATGTGGTATCGCTTTAGGTAGTGCTTGGATGCATTATGAGACCGTGGTTCCTTTGCTTGCGCAATGGCTCCATTGTTATCACAGTACATAGTAATGGGATTGACAATGTCAGGCACCACACCTAGTTCTGTAATGAACTTTCTAATCCAAACTGCTTCCTTTGCTGCTTCCGCAGCAGCGATGTACTCTGACTCGGTCGTAGAGAAAGCTACGCTTCCCTGCTTGGAACTTTTCCAACTGACCGCGCCCCCATTTAGGATAAACAGGTATCCTGATTGGGATTTAAAATCATTCTCATCTGTGAGATGACTACCGTCTGAAAATCCTTGTATTTTCAGATCTCCTTCTCCGTACACTAGAAACATATCTTTAGTTCTTCTCAAGTACTTAAGAATGTTTTTGACGGCAATCCAATGCTCGTCTCCCGGATTCCCTTGGTAACGACTCGTTACAGATAACGCGAACGCTACGTCGGGTCTAGTGCATAGCATAGCATACATAATCGAACCGATCGCGCTAGCGTACGGGACTACAGCCATGCGTCGTTTGTCATCATCAGTTTTAGGACATTGATGATTGTTTAACTTTACTCCATGTACCATGGGTAAGTTACCTCGTTTCGATTCAAGCATGCTAAACCGATTTAGCACATTTTCAATGTATGTAGCCTGTGAAAGACCAAGCAGTCTACGCGATCTATCTCTGCAGATCTTTATACCAAGTATATAGGCTGCTTCTCCAAGGTCTTTCATTGAGAAGTTACCAGATAACCATATTTTCACTGACTGTAATAGAGCAATGTCATTTCCCATTAACAGTATATCGTCCACATATAGTATGAGAAATGCTATAGAGCTCCCACTTGCTTTCTTGTAAATGCAAGCTTCTTCGCAATTTTGTTCGAAACCAAATTGTTTTATGGTTTCGTCAAAACGCTTGTTCCAGCTTCTAGATGCTTGCTTGAGTCCATAAATGGATCTCCGAAGTTTGCAAACTTTATTTGCATCCTTTGATATGAAACCTTCAGGTTGCATCATGTATACATCCTCAAGCAGGTTTCCGTTTAGGAAAGCTGTTTTCACATCCATTTGCCAAATCTCATAATCAAAACGAGCGGCAATTACAAGCATGATTCTGATTGATTTGGATATAGCAACAGGAGAGAAGGTTTCGTCATAATCAACACCTTGTTTTTGACGATATCCTTTCGCTACCAACCTAGCCTTGTAGGTGCTAACCTTTCCATCCATGTCAGTCTTCTTTTTGAAGATCCATCTGCACCCAATGGGTTTTATCCCTTCGGGTGGATCAACCAAAGTCCAAACTTGGTTAGTATACATGGAATCCATTTCAGAATCCATGGCCTCAAGCCATGCTTTAGAATCTGGACTAGTAAGAGCCTCTTCGTAGTTTTCGGGTTCGTCGTCTAACACGGGAAACTCGTCATCATCTCCCACTAGAAAACCATATCTAACTGGGAGTTCACAAACTCTTCGTGATCTACGAATAGGTGCCACTGGAGTCTCATCTAATGGGACTTCTTCGGGTACCTCGACCGCCTCCGTTGTTTCAGTCGGTGTTTCTTCCTCTTGAACTTCATCGAGTTCAATCACGCTTCCCTTTTGTGTTTCTTCGAGAAACTCTTTCTCTAAGAAGGTTGCATGTTTGGATACGATTACTTTCTGATCATCTGGATGATAGAAGTAATATCCCATAGTTTTCTTAGGGTATCCGATGAAGAAACATTTATCAGATTTAGAATCTAATTTGTCGGACGCAATACGTTTGACATATGCTGAACAACCTCATACTCTCATGAAAGAGAACACGGGTTTCCTACCAACGAACAATTCATATGGCGTGGAACTAGCGGATTTAGTTGGTACTCGATTTAGGGTGAAGAGGGCAGTTTCTAAGGCATAGCCCCAGAACGTCTTTGGAAGTAAGGCCATGCTCATCATGGATCGTACCATATCTAATAGGGTACGGTTTCTCCTCTCGGATACACCATTGTGTTGTGGCGTATAGGGAGGTGTCCATTGTGAGCATATCCCACATTCAGTTAGATAATTCAGAAAATCATCAGAAAGATATTCGCCACCTCGATCAGATCGAAGTGTTTTTATTTTCTTTCCTAATTGATTTTCCACTTCATTCTTGAAGCATTTGAACTTGTCAAAAGCTTCTGATTTGTGCCTCATCAAGTAGATATAACCATAGCGAGTATGATCATCTATGAAGCTAATGAAGTATCTGAATCCTCCTCTTGCTTGGACTGACATAGGACCACATACATCTGAATGAATGAGTCCTAGAGTGTCTGATACACGCTCACCTTTATTGCTAAAGGGTGTCTTTGTCATTTTACCTTTTAAACATGATTCGTATGTTTCCAATGATTCAGAATCGATTGGATCTATAAGCCCATCTGAATGTAGCTTTAGCATGCGTCTCTTGTTTATATGGCCTAAACGACAATGCCACAAGTAAGTTGAATTATCTAGCTTATGTCTTTTGGTATCAATTGCAAAAACAGGAGTTTTATCATCTAACACATAAATCCCATTTTGTGATATTCCTGAAAAATAAAAGATCGAATCTTTATAAAAATTGCAACTATTGTTCTTTATTGAAATATGAAAACCGTGGTCAACGAGACGGCTAATAGAAATAATGTTATGAGACATCTCAGGAACGTATAAACAATTCCTTAATTCTATTACAAGCCCAGAGGGCAAAAGTAAAACATAATCTCCAATTGCGAGGGCGGCAACTCTTGCTCCATTTCCCACTCGCAAGTTTATGCTTCCTTTCTTTAGTTCCTTAGTCTGTTTTAGCTCCTGCATATTTGTACAAATATGAGATCCACATCCGGTATCAAGTACCCAAGATTCAGATAATGAAACCGTATTTATTTCAATATAGAACATACCAGATGAAGAAGCACCGCCTTTTCCCTTCTTGAGGGTGGCTAGATACTCCTTGCAGTTTCTCTTCCAATGCCCGTCTTTACCACAGAAGTGGCACTCTCCTTTGGGCTTCTTAAATTCCTTTCCCTTGGACACATCTTTCTTACCTTTCTTGGGATGTTTAGAATTGGGAAATTTCCCTTTTCTTTTCCTCGATCCCTCGATTACAAGAGCCGGTATGGCCTTGTCTTTCTTCATATTGGGCTCAACTGATTTGAGCATGTTTGCAAGCTCTTCAAGAGAGGTTTGCAAGTCATTCATTTGGTAGTTCATGATGAACTGTGAATAACTCTCTGGGAGGGACTGAAGAACCAAGTCGGTACTTAATTCGTTGTCCATCACAAATCCAATACTAGAAAGTTTGGTAATATAGCCTATCATCTTGACACAATGTGTCATGACAGATGTGCCCTCTTGCATCATGCAACGATATAACAGTTTTGATATCTCGTAGCGTCCGCACCTGGTTTGTTTCCCAAACAATTCCTTTAGGTGCATGATGATGGAATAGGCATTCATCTCCTCATGTTGCCTTTGTAATTCCGATGTCATCGATGCAAGTATGATGCAAGCAGCATGATCATCATCAGCCTTGTGCTCCTGATAAGCATCAATTTCCTCGATGGGAGCATCATCTTCAGGGACAGGGGGTATCGATGTATCAAGTACATACCCAATTTTCTCGAACTTCAAAACAATTTTGAGGTTACGAAACCAGTCGGTGATGTTTGAACCATTCAATTTGTTATCGGTAAGGATGTTTTGCAGATTGGTTTTAGTCATGATTTTAAGAGTGTGTGTTTAAACAAAAACCTGAGAGTGAGAAAGAGTAAACGTATGTCATTCATTTGCTTTAAAGTTTATCAATCTAAAATTATAGGCCTTTTAATTTATTTCAGATTGCTCCCACTAATTTTCCAAATTAATAACCCTCCATATTAATTCAAAGAATTTCACAAATCCTTTAGTGAGCTAGGATCCTAACTCCTGAGATTTCGCCTTGAGTTTACTCAACAAGCTAGTCTCATTCATTAGGTAGATTCATACAATCAATCATATCTTTAATGTGATTCCTAGGTTATTGGGTTACTAACCACATTAGTAACTAATATGCTATTCATATTAATCCCAACCGTTTTGCCCATTAGTTTATGACAACATGAGTTTGCTCATCCAATTATCATAATCTAATTTAAGTATTACCCCATATTCATGAAAAATGATTTTCGATAATTCAGGTGTTACCATAAGACCCCGAGCTTGAGTTTACTCAACAACCCAAAGGCCCCCAGTACTGCCGGCTGAATTATAATATTAGGGAGGGGCAACCGATTTTAATAACTTACTTATTTACTTAACTTTTTAATGAGGGGTTTTATTTAAGTCTCATAATCTAACTTAGTCTTGATTTGCTTTAGCATACATCAGATATACATACATTCACATACATTGGCGTTATGGACACATTATCTAAATTATTCCGTCGAGCCAGAGACGGAATAAAAGGCCAAACCTAAGGAAATACTAACTATTACATATTTCTCTTTAGGTCCTCCGTCTTCTCCATGGCGCCTTGAAATTACATATTAATTTCTATACTACTATAAGAAAACTTCAATTGAATTGAAGGGAATCAGATGAGAGGAGAAATTACAATAGATAGTAGAAAGGCAGGACGCGCAGACCCTATTTCAAAAATACCAAAAGACTAAAAGAGGGTCCAAATATGTCCATAACTCCAAACATGCATAGACTCAATTAAATAAATTTAATTGGTTGATTACATAACCGGCTTATGTAATATTTAGGTTAATCACATTAACTCGTCAAATTAACTTTCATCCAATTTTACTTCTAATCGTTTTGTATCTTTATATTAATCCTTAGATTAATATAACCATATAAAACGTTGATTATGCTCGTCCCATTTATTTTGATTTTAATTCATTTAACACTTTGATTTACATATTTGTAAAAATAAACATTTAAACGAATTATTCATTCGATAATCAAAACAGAAAACTATTAATCTGAAACATATATATACATTTAACATAAAACGATTTTAAACCTATTTTAAAATCAAGTGGGTATCAGGCCGGGCCCGAGGGCGGGCTGCTGCCGATTGGCAGCAGCCCTTAGGGCACGCGGGGCGCTACCGCCTTACGGCAGCGGCGCCCCTGCGCCGCACGCGGCTGCTGCCGCGAGGCAGCAGCCGCGTGACAGCGGCCAGTCGCGCCATGAGGCGCGACTCGGGCTGCTGTCATATTTTTTTTATATATATATATCAGTTCTAAAATAATTTTAAAACGGTTTTCAGAAATAAGATAATCTACAATAGATTTCCGTTTTATCATCTAGAATTAATAAAACTAATTTTATCAACCTAACTATAAAACTAATAGATTTTGTTATAATGATTATCAACCGAAATAATTAGGAACATAAGCATAATCAGTTTTAATTAACAATTAATCAAAACTTTATTTATCTTTAGAATTAATCAATCAATACTATTTGTCAATTAATCCTAACCATAAATATTTATTCAATCCTATTGAAAACTTCAATATTTTCATATATGAAATAACGGATTTAACGATGGCTCTGATACCACTGAAGGAAATTAAGGCTAAGGTATAGCAGCGGAAATATAAAAATTTTAGCCTACTTTCTTTTAACCATAGGATCCATTAATCGTTATTTCATATAAAGAGGGATAAGAAGAAATACCTTTCGATGATCAATCTACCGTTGCAAACGAAGTGCCCACAACTTCAAAGGAGATGTAAACTGTTTACCAATCTGTCCCTATCCGAAACAGACCTTCCAGACCTCCGAACGACAATCCCTTCGGTGGAAACGTGGAAGAATGTGTCTAGAAGCTACTGTCCAAAAATCGCTACGAGCCGACGGTTCAATCTCCGGGAATCCTCGAAATAGTGAACTGACTTGATGTAGGCGAAGAAAAACGAATTTCTCCCTTTTGATTGTTTTTCCTTCTTTCGTGAACACGGTGAGATTAAGTTAGAATCAACCCTTATGAGATGCAACCAAAATAGATTGCCTCTAATAAACCAACACAAGATCAAAGAGAAAGAGGGATGAACAAGATTAATCAATCGATGGAATGCCGTATGAATTCTTGTTCACGAACTTGGGAATAGAATTCTTTTCTCTCTCTCTTAAGCAATTTCGAAAATCACAAGTGGGGAGGGATATAGGCTTAGTCGAAATTTCTTAGGGGGAGGGGTATATATATTAGCTTGTATCTAAACCCTAGTTAGATAGGATTAGGTTATTTAATAGGAATCCAATTCGGAAAAGGATTCGTAATTATTATCTCATTATATATCTAATATATTTAGGATAATAATAAATAACCTAATTGGATAATGATAGGAGAATATTAATCTAATTAAAACTCCTAATTAAATTATCTCTTAATTAATTTAATTCATAATCCTAATCTAATTAGGATTAATGGAATAAAATTAATTCCTTACTAACATATATAAATTTCGGCCCCCTCCTAGTATTTGGGCCTTACTGGGCTTAATTGGGCTTCCATCTATTAATCATATCCATCTCTCTTTTGGTTCCAAGTCTTATGTGTGATCCATTAGGTCCTTACTACTCCTGGCCGTATGCAACCTATTAAATTAATTTCTTCAAGAATTATATTTAATCCCTTGCATAAAGGAATGATGTACAGAGTATGTTATTGGCAAGTCCGTAATCATTCCCCCAGAGTCCGTTAAGAAGACAGGTTGATTCTGTCGTTAACCCTTCCGTATTAGTTACGGTATAATACGATCCTTTATCAACTACATCCTTGAACTGAATCTTATGACTATGGGTAATGTCAAGTCACATATAGCGAGACGTTCGTTTTACTTGTTATTGGCCGAGTCAACTCAAAAAGATAGGTTAAGTGAAATCTGTATTTCTACTCTTAAGCTATCACCTTGCAAGGGTTTAGAGTCAAGTCTTCCACAAGCGATCCTTGGATGTATCTCCCATTAATCGGGAGTGATAAATGCTCAATCCAATGTATAACTACCCTGAAATTACTTCCTGTGACACCCAACCTTTGCAGTTCACACCCCAGAGTCATCTCTGTTAAGGATCGTGGGACCACAGGATCAAAGTCTCACATTCAGTAATTCAGGATGACCAATTAACATTCCTTTGAGTCTGAGGATTAGTTATACCTATTAATACCAATGAGATGAACAGTTGACAAAGATGAATCTACCCATCCTGTTATCTCAAGTCGGATCCCCAATCCTAATGAACAACGTTTCACCGGATCTATGTAACTGTCCAGATATCTATATATGTGAAGCTTGTGAGATCAGCTTTCTGTCGGACAGAAGACATTGTTACATACAAGTCTCAACTGTGATATATCAATCCTAAATATATCACTTGACTTGGGGTGGTTTTAAGTTTATTAGTTTATTATAAAGTTTTGTCTCACTTCATGCTTGTATGAACACTTTATAATCACTTTAAACAAACTTACGGATTTCCTTTTATTAGACTTTATTTAGTGCTTAAAAGGGATTGCCTTTATATAGTTATAAAACATATATCTCATTAAAACAAATGATATAAAGAACAATTCATTTACAATAAGTTTGTATCCTGCAACAATTGACTATAGGACACAAAACCCCAACAGGGAGAAGTTGAGGAGGGGAGGAAGATCCACCTCGTTCCTTGGAATGAGGTTTGTCAACCTAAGGATATGGGAGGTCTGGGCATTAGGAAAGCCAAAGATAATAATAAAGTCTTATTAATGAAACTCCTGTGGCGAATGTGGCACCTTCCTTCTGCTCTGTGGGTTCAACTTTTATGCGGGAAATATCGGAAGGATAAGGTGTTTGGGGGTCCTAAGGAAAGAGTGGTTAATTGTTCCTTTCTTTGGAAAGGCATTAGTGCGGTTTTTGCTGAGTTTTGTTCAGGGATTGGGTGGAATGTGGGAAATGGTAGGTCCATCAGCTTTTGGAAAGATATTTGGATAGGGAAAAAACCTTTATTGGAAGTTTGTACTTCTTTGTCGCCTTTGGATATTCAGGACTGGAAGATTGCAGATGTGGTGGATTCTGAGGGTGAGTGGATTTGGTCAAAGTTTGATTCCTACCTCAGTCTGGAATCGCTCCTTACAATTAGAGGTGTTCAGATTAGTAGTAAAATTGAAGACAAGGATAGTTACTGTTCCCAGGGGTGTGGAAGACGATTTGTGCCTTAAAAGTGTCGTACCGTATTAGAAGTTTCCTGTGGCTAGGGGTTAAAAATAGGTTGCTTACTAATTCGGATAGGAAAAGGAGGTATCTGGTGGAGTCTGGAGCTTGTGGTAGATGCAGAGATAATGAAGAGACATTGTGCCATGCTCTCAGGGACTGTGAGAAAAGTAAAGAGGTTTGGAGGAGAATTCTCCCTAGGAATGTACTTTCTTCTTTTTTAGCCCACTCTGAGAATGATTGGTTTGTGGATGGGATTAATGGGAAACTTCTGGCTGAGTTGAATCAGGGTGTTCTTTTATTTGTGGTGGTTTGCCATCAGATTTGGAGATGGAGGAATGAGGAGATTTTTGGAGGGAAAACGGTGTCTCTGCCGAATGTCTTAGATTTCTTTTCCAAAAAGATTAGCACCTTGGTTTAGAGCTTTGTTGAGGATCCCTTGGCTAGGGCTGTTCAGAGGAAGGAGGTCCATCTGTTAGGCTGGAGTAGGCCGAGCGAAGGTGTGGTTAAGCTTAACACTGATGGTTCTTGTCTAAGGGATGGGAGAATTGCCGCAGGAGGGGTTCTAAGAGATGATGGTGGCAGGTGGGTTTCTGGTTTCTCTCAGAATTTGGGTATTGGTTCGTCCTTTTCTGCAGAGCTTTGGGGAATTTTTTCTGGCCTGAAGTTAGCTAAAAATCTGGGGGTGAAGAAGCTTCTTGTAGAGTCTGATAACCTGGAAGCGGTTAAAATGATTTCTGAGAACAATGCTATTTGCCTAAATAGCCTAAACTTAATTAAAGGCATTAGAAGGATTGACTTTTCCTTTGATTCTCTTAGCTTTGCTCATATTTATAGGGAGCAAAATCGTGTAGCGGACCGTCTTGCGGTGGAAGGGCATTCTAGAATGTTAGGTCTCTCTATCTTTTCTTCTCCTCCGGTCTTCATTTCTTCTATGATCTTGGAGGATGTGGTGGGGGTCAGTTTTCCTAGGCTGATCCCGGGTTGAGCGGCTTTTGTTGTTTGTTTTTCTTTTCCTATCCTACCAAAAAAATGAATGGACAATTAAAATTGTTTAAATATGAAAATAGGGGAGAATTTTATATATAAATGTATATATTATTTTAGTTAATTTATTTAGACAATTATAATTAGATTATAATTGTGGTTAAATTAATTATAGGATAAATAAGTTAGGAGATTTAATGTGATTACATCTCTAACTATTAATTAATAATATCCTATCTAAAATAAATATATATGTATTATGGATAATTAATTTTTTTGTTTTGTTTTTTTTAAAGAATGGGAGGACATGCCCACTCACCGCGATCAGTTTTAGAACTAACAGACTTTGCAAGCAAATGTGCTGCGATGTTCGCTGATCGACGAACATAAGAGATTGAAACAGACTCCAAATCTCGTAAAATTAGATAACAATCCTGAAAAATATATGATAAATAAGAGAGATCAAAGTCCCGATAATTAATTAATTTAGATAATTATAATTAGATTATAATTATGGTTATTTTAAAAAAAAAATATGCGCAATGCACTTACATTAAACAAAGAAAAATTACATTAAAGACAAAAAAAAACCTCAACCCATCCCATGTGATTCGAACCCATAACCTCTAGGGTCATAGGTAAACTCTCAACCAACAGGCTAAGAGCTTCACCACAAATTAATTATAGGATAAAATTAGTTAGGTGATTTAATTTAATTGTATCCTTCATTATTATCCTGTCAATAATAAATAGGGATAATTACTAATCTAACCCAATGAAGGACCCCACTTTACATATCTAACCCACATTCCTTTCATTTTACCAAATTAGACAAATAAACCCATTTTGGACAAAACTACCCTTGTTCTCATATAACAACCATCTCCTCTTTCCCTTTCATTTACTTTCACATTCTCAGAGCAAAATTCATCAACTCAACCCAAGATCTAAAGACATCCATACCCCATTCAAATTCATGTAAGTATCATTCCTTCATTTTTCATTCACATTACTAGAAATACACAGTTGGTATGCGAATACATTTGCTTGAATCTTGACATTTTCCGATTACGCCATTGTCTCCCGATGTGTCGCATTCTGATGCTCAAATGCGACACAGAGAATCAAATGCGACAAGGACTAACATATAGCTTGTCGCATTCATATCCATGTCGCATTTGCGGTCGCATTTGGCGGTCGCATTTGATGTAGCATGTCGCATTTGGCCGTCGCATTTTGGTATAGCTTGTCGCATTTGAGTCGCATTTTGGTGTATCATGTCGCATTTGAGTCGCATTTTGGTGTATCATGTCGCATTTGAGCATCATTTACATATGAATTGGCTTTATTATGTTTTGATCACGTGTCCATTTTACTAAATGTAGAAGTATGTCAACCAAAGAGAGGTGTACGTGTTTTTTTTATCTTGGAACGGACTGTGGACCACAGAAGGAACTGTGATGACATACGTGGGTGGTAAAGCGAAGTTGTTGGTTTTTCCAACAGATATTGACTTGCAAAAGTTGAAAGAGAAATTTTATGGTGCACTTCGCGTTGACTCAACCTCGTATGATCTCCAAATGTCCATGCAGGCGACATATGGTCCAAATAAACTGCGTGGTGGGATAGCAGATATTGATGACGATGAAGATGTCATGGGATTCATAGAGTATTGCCGAATGAATCCGACCGATTTGATTCCATTGTATGTTACTCTAAACATGCGAACAATACAAGCTTCAGCATTGCGACCTAACAAGGATGGACATGTTGGTCAAAGCAAACCAACGGAAGTAGTAAGTAATGATCCCACCATCGAACTGGATGCTCCTATACATGGTAAGGATGACAACGATTGTGGAAATGGTATCGATGATTATATGAATAATGATAATTATGATCATTATGATGAGCATTATGATAATGATTATTGTTGCGATAATGGTGACAATGTGGAGAATGAAGATACCACTCAGAATGAAATTCCTTTTAAAAGTGTTCATGAAACAGTTAAGCAATCTGAATGCGTCCAACGTATCCCATATGAGGATGGTGATGAAGATAGAATGAAAAGGATGACTGATCCGTTTCGATGGTGTCCAAAGCCATGCGATGCGCCCGTGAATATGATTGCACCTAAACAATCAAACGGAGGTACTACTTTGAGGGTCAATGATATATTTTCGAACAAAGTTGAATTCCAAGATTCACTTGGAAAATATGCAATTGAAAATTCGTTTGAATGGAAGGTTTACAAATCAAACAAGTCTTTGTTTGAGGTGAAATGTAAGGATGTGGGCAAATGTAAATGGAGGGCTAGAGGGATCGTCATTCCAGGTTCTAATTTGTTCAGGCTTTCAAGAATAGATGGTATGGACATGCACGTTTGTGGGAGAGATCAGATATGTCCGCACCATAGGCAAGCGGGGAAACGTGTTGCAGGGATACTACTCCGAAGCAGGTTTGATTTGGAAAATCGGGTGCATCGACCAAAGGATATTGTTTTCGACTTTGAACGAGATTTTTCCGTTAATCTCTCTTATATGCAAGCTTGGAGAGCAAGACACTGGGCATTGGAAGCACAAAGTGGTTCGCCGGAGGAATCATTCATGTTGTTGCCGGACTACTGTGAGATGTTGAAAAGTACAAATCCGGGTACCGTGACACATATCGAGACAGATGATGATGATCAATTTAGATTTTTCTTTATGGCTATGGGTGCATCATTGAGAGGTTTTAAACTACATATTCGACCTGTCATTGCCGTTGATGGAACTTTTCTAAAAGATAAATATCCCGGCATATTATACATTGCAGTTGGTATTGATGCGAACAAAATGATCTTTCCTGTTGCATTTGGAGTTGGACCGAAAGAAAGTAATGAATCATGGCTCTGGTTTTTCAATAAATTGAAAGAGTGTCTGAATGATGTTGAAGATCTAGCCATTATATCAGATCGGAACCAAAGCATTATACATGCAGTTAGTTTGGTTTTTCCTAATGCTGTTCACGGGGCGTGCGCTCGTCATCTGCAACAAAATGTTAAGGCCAAATTTCATGGAATTCGTAAGATAGATGAGGCGTTTTGGAAGTGTGCAAAATCCTATCGGGTATCTGATTTTGAGGAATCCTTTGCAACACTTCGTTCACTACATTCCGGTGCTGCCGAATATTTACTGCAAGCTGGAAAAGAGAAATGGTCCCGTGCATTCTTCTGTGGTCGTCGGTATAACATTATCACGACGAATGTCGCAGAATCATTCAACGCGTTAATGGTGGAGGCTAGACGTCTACCAATCACAATGTTGGTTGAGTTCATACGCATGACACTACAAAAATGGTTTTACGAGAGACGTACAGAAGTAGGTTATAAACGTGTATTCTATTTTATTTTATTTTATTTATACATACGTAATTATTTACGAGATTAATATGTTTCTGCAGAAGAACGTGTGGGCTATTTGGCAAGGAAGCCGGAAGAAAATATGATAAAGCGTGTAGAGGCAGCGATACGTTGTTCATATTTCCCTGTGGATAATCACACCTTTCAAATCGGTGATCGGGTTAAGGGTGGACTTGTTGATTTAAATGCAGGAACATGTACGTGCAGGAAATGGCAACTAGCCCAATTTCCATGTGAACACGTATGCAAAGTTGCTTCTAAACATAGGATGGATAACGCTTATAGGTGGGTACATCGCTACTACACCAACGAGTCACTTAAGTTGGCATGGGGTGAGTCGATATATCCACTTGGTCATCAATCAGAATGGAAAGTGAACGAGAATCCTATGAAAGTGCTTCCTCCCAAGAAGGAGGGGCGGTCTGCTGGTCGACCAAAAGGTCAAAAAAGAAGGCCATCCGTGGGTGAAGATGTAATTCGCACAAGGTGTAGCAGATGCGGAAGCATCGGTCATAATCGTTTGAATTGTCCATCCATGCTTCCAAACACTACTCGGCTTCCTAGTGTAATCTCAAGTTTAGCAAGTTGTTCTAACACTACTACCTCGAAGCATTTATGATCGAGTTCATTAATATCATTTGTCTTTAGCATGTGCTTGTTTTAATACTGTATGATTCTATTGGGGACAAACAAATTTATCTTGTATTTGACGCGACAATACTTTAGCTTGTGTGAATACTTCGTGTCGCATTTGAGCGCATTCCATTCAAATACGACAAGGTTTACAACAATCATAGTCGCATTTGTGTGTTGAATGCGCTCAAATGCGGTTCAGCAAATTCCTTGTGTGAATACTTCGTGTCGCATTTGAGCGCATTCCATTCAAATGCGACAAGGTTTATAACAATCCTAGTCGCATTTGAGTGTTGAATGCGCTCAAATGCGGTTCAGCAAATTCCTTGTGTGAATACTTCGTGTCGCATTTGAGCGCATTCCATTTAAATGCGACAAGGTTTATAACAAATATTACATAAATATTACATATATAACAAGATCATGAATCAGATTACAATATCATTTGAAGTCTAACAAACGTCCATGAAACAACTCAATCGTAAGTCGTAAACGAAAGAAAGTGCCATCCGTAGAATTGTATGGATATACATAAGAGTCGTCATGCGGGAGATCATGTAATCCACTTAAGAATTGTGCGTTTATGCAAGTCCAAACGCCACAGTCATTTGAGCCGGACATTTGTTGTGGCACCCCTGGAACTCTACTCCAAGTGATCATCCGTCGCACATTTTCCCGTCCATCTACGAAATAGCCACTCAATTCCATTACTCTAACAATGACTTGCAAGGGTGTTTGGAGGACCGCATCCAAAGGTTGCTCCGACATGTTTGATACAAGACTGTCATAGATATATAAGTGCATAGACCGCAACTCTAACACTCCTATGATCCAGTGCTCTTGCTTGTAATTTATCGGAATAAACACTCTCTTCACTGTGTGCCAAGGGCGTACAAAATTATCTGCATCACCTTTTACTCTTCGTACGAAATAGTCTTCACTATCCCACCCCGGTTCATTGAACCCCCTCACAAACATGGCTTGGCACATACATCCAAAAAAGTCAGTATCAACAGTAGTCCATTCTGCAGCCACATCAGTTTGTACTGACTGTCGTCTCAGTAAATACAGCCAACCATTGATATGCTACAACAAGATTATGTAAACATTTAATACAGTAAAAGTCACATAATTACAAATGAATAGGATATTGGATTGATTAATGTTACCTCATTCCAGATATACATCCCCACATCCCGAAGTGTATTGAAAATTTTTGCATCTAAACTGTACATTTCTAAACCTTTCAAACGTATTCCCTCAGTTGATTCAGGCCCATTGATCCACGCTTCTAGCTCCTCTATCAAACATGCATCTATTCGGTGGCGCTGATCATCAACATTACAAATAGCTGGTCTTTCCTCAAATCCGGACTTGATTTGGCCACCATATAATGCTACTGGATCGGTGTACTTTAATGGATCGGTCCACGGCGAATTCAAATACTTGCTAACCTTAGCAACCCGTTTACCTTTTCCACGTGTTGCTCCTTTTCCACGTGCTGCTCCTTTTCCTCTAACTGTGCCTCCACCTCGGGTTGGAACTATACCTCCTCGAGTATTTTCCTTATCTTCATCTTTCTCGGTCCCTCTACCTTTATCTTCTTTTGGAGCAACCACCTACAAAGGAAAAACATGGTAATGAATAATTCATCCTTGAAGCTGTAATTCAACATCTTGTCGCATTGAAGAGAAATGCGCTCCAATGCGACAAGCTATAGTGCAACATCTTGTCGCATTAGAGAGGAATGCGCTCCAATGCGACAAGCTATAATGCAACATCTTATCGCATTAGAGAGGAATGCGCTCCAATGCGACAAGCTATAATGCAACATCTTGTCGCATTAGAGAGGAATGCGCTCCAATGCGACAAGCTATAATGCAACATCTTGTACCTCTTGCGCATATGTATAAATTCAACCAACTTGTACCTCTTGCTGCAACTTTGGTGCCACTTTCTCAGGCACAGAATCATCAAGATGGACAACCTCATCTACTTGCGCAACTTCCTCGGGCACAGAATCGTCTAGTACGACAATAACATTCTCAACCTCCTCATTGCCCTTGGTCAAATCATCTTGAACCATGGCTGCCTCTTGTTCCTTTCCATCTTTCATCGGCTCCTCTTGAACCATAGCTGCCTCTTGTTCCTTTCCATCTTTCATCGGCTCCTCCCGAACTTTACTGGTCTCAGCCTCCTCATTCTCCACATTAGCATTGGGTCGACCCATCGCCTTTAATTCTTTTATATCCCCCTCAATCAATGATACTCATTCATCTAGGTTGCCCAACCTACTGTCGACCTTGCTAAATTATCCCTTGCACCACCTATGATGCCTATCAAGCACATCCGTTAGAACTTTTTGAAGTTGTTTTATCTCGGTCGTTTGTGACCGTGATGCAATGATATATCTATCAACTTCATCATCCCCTTCCTCACCACCCTCTTCATCATCACCTCCATCACCTCCATCACTTCCCTCTTCATCATCACCCTCCTCATCATCCCCCTCCTCCTCATCACCTTCCTCCTCCCCATCACCTTCCTCTTCCTCAGCTTCAACCTTCTCCTTACCTTTCATTATTGGGGCAAATATTGCATTTATATCAGCTTCCCGTCCTTCAACATGGTCCACCAAATACGTGTACCAATCGAACTCTTTCTCATCATCCTCAACCACAAGACGCGCGTCTGGAGGATCAGCAACCTTAGATTGCAAAAAATAAAAATAGCAATGTATTGGTAAACAAATACAAAATAAAGAGAAACATACAAATCTCATTCCACTTACAGAAAACGTTTCTCTGACTGCTTTGTTTGAGGGGACTATTCTCTGGGTCCATCTCAGCAAGCGTGGAAGTGGGTTGCCACTTCTCATCGTGTAATATGCATGAGTCATATTCCACAACTCAAGAATCCAAGTCTGCAAATAAGAGGTATCCCTTGATAAGAATTATAACATTGTCGCATTCCATTTGAATGCGCTCGAATGCGACAAGGTTAGAACCCAATCTTATCGCATTCCATTTGAATGCGCTCGAATGCGACAAGGTTTACAACCCAATCATGTCATATTATATTTGAATGCGCTCCAATGCGACAAGGTTAGCAACCCAACCTTGTCGCATTTGAGTGCATTCAACACTAAATGCGACACAGATGCAAATTTGGTAATCGCATTCGGGCGCATTCATACACCAAACATATATACACAAATCATACCTGGAATACGTGTGCAAATCTGATAAGTTAATATGGAACACGATTCCTATTTCCCGCTGCACTTGCCTCTAATTGCTTCAGTCTTTTGCTAATGGCCCAGTCCAAGAACCTATATGTCTCCTCCCAAGCCAACGTCCCCCATGGAAACTCATTAAACAGTCTTGGATAATCTGCAAGATCCAAAACCCAATCCTTTGCATGCCTCTCGTTAGCATTATCCAATACATTGCCATGCACAAAGTACAACATGGCAATCATCACAGCATCTTGGTTAAATCTGTCAATCGCATCCTTCTTCTTCCATTGTACACTTTGCAAAACTTCCAAGAAGTTAATTGTCGTTATTGTCTGGTATTGCTTGAAGTACTTATTTCGCAACCTATGCGGCATCTCTAATTCATACATTCTTTCCATGAATTCCCCAATGTTTACCCCAAACCTTAAACCACTTATCAAGCCAAACTCCCAATCTCCAAACCGCATATCGACTCCCCTCACCCTGAACCACATCTCCCTGTGTTTCCTTTCTTTATGTTTAATCTCCCGTGATAGGACATGATGCACTATTCCAGAAGAGAAACTAGCAACCTTCATATCCAAATATTGACCAAAACATGTTTTCCTATACATTTCTAACTGCTTTTCACTCAAATACTTCTTTATCATGACCCCAGAATCCACGTTAAACCTCACTGTTACTTGAGCATCCGAATTAACCGCCTTGGGATATTTGAAAATGGAACTATATTTTCTCTTTTTAGATTCACTGGGATCATGCTGTAACAATTTTAAACATACACACATTAAATTCTCTAACAAAACTGACATATTCTATGTATAAGTCTTACAATCATGTCGCATTCGTATGTGAATGCGCTCAAATGCGACAATGTTTCAGGGTGTAGCTTGTCGCATTTGAGCGCATTTAGGTAATAAATGCGACAGTTTAATGGAATGGCTCGTCGCATTTGTCGCATTTAGGTAACAAATGCGACACTATGTTCACGTATAATTCCTTATCGCATTTGAATGCATTTAGGTAACAAATGCGACCATATTTACATACAGTTAACATAGGAGCGCATTCGAGCGCATTTAATCTTCATTAATGGCGGTAACAACAGGGAAGAAGATGATGCATGCTTACCTTATGCTTCGTCCGTCCTTCCTCTTCGCTTGCCGTCGCCGCCGTCGCCTTCCGTTTTCTCGCCATAACTTCCGCGCGCAGAAGAACAAAACGGGAACTGGTGTCGAGGTAGGAGATGAAAATAAAAATGAAAATGTAGAGAAGAACAACCCGGATTATATATAGTGATGAGTTCAAAACGTAAAATGCAGTTGAAACGAACTGAAACTGAAGAAGATGAACCACAATGAAGTTGAATGGGAAAGGTCAGGTGAGGAAGTCGAAGTGGAAGCAGCGGGAGGTAGGAGATGAACCTTCAAACTAAAATAAGGGTAGTTTTGTCCAAAATGGGTTTATTTGTCTAATTTGGTAAAATGAAAGGAAGGTGGGTTAGATATGTAAAGTGGGGTCCTTCATTGGGTTAGATTAGTAATTATCCCTAATAAATATTATTTATATTATATTTAGATATAATTATAGATAATATTAATATAAACTAAATAAGAGTGCTATTTGGAATAGGACTCTAATTAAGTGTTCTAATTCAATTTAACTAGGGGATTAGAATTAAGAGGCTATAATATACCCAACTATATGTGAATTTCGGCCTACAACATCTTCCAATGGTTGGAAATTTTCGGCCAACACAGATTTGAGGAAGAAATCATCTCGCTCGTCTCCATTCGATTAATTCCTATCTATGTTTCTTTTTCCTTGATCTTGTGTTGATTTGTTAGAGGCAATCTCCTTTGATTGTTATTCATCAGTTGTATTCTAATCATTTACTTGCTGTTTTTGTTTGTGTTCGTGAAACTCGGGATTAAAAGTCGTGGGCACTTCGTCTGCAATTGTAGATAGATCGTCAATAAAAGTATTTCGTTCTATCCCTCTTTATATGAAATCACGCTTAACGAATCTTGGGTTAAGGAAAATAGGTAAAAAATTTATATTTCCGATGTGTCTGTGTTTGCCTGTTTTCCTTCAATAACACTTAATCCCTTTTAAGTTGTTTTATCTTTTTTAAGATGGCGATTTTTCTTATTAACTAATAGATTCTCGAGATTGGCTCTAAACTCTCGATTAATTACTTTCCTTTGGTCCGACTCAAGTAATTAATTTAGAGAAGCATTAAGTTTTATTAATCTAAACCTTTTTAACCTATTTTACATTGGTCCGGCTAAAGTGATTACTTAAGATTCAAGAAAAACCGCTCGAGTAATTAGTTCTAAAATTTCGATTAATTACTTTCCTTTGGTCCGGCTCAGGTAATTAATCTAAAGAAGCATTAAGTTTTCTTAGTTCCAAACCTTCGATTTATTACTTTCCCTTGGTCCAGCTCAAGTAGTAAATCTAAGATTTGTAATAAGATTCATGAAAAACCTTGAAAAACCAATAAGCCACAATAAATGGTCATTAGGTCCAACTTATGAATTTCGATTAATCAATTTAATCACGGTCAATATAAACGATTAATTATATTCAAGTAGGAATTTGGTCCATCTCTTACAAGCATTAAGAATCATAAGTTAGTTCTCAAAAAGGATAAACATAACTTAAATAGGTTAAGCGTAATAACCACATAATTAAGGTTAAGATCAGCTTTTAGCCTTAGTTAAGGGGGTTTTAGCCTATGATTAGATTAAAACACACCTTAGAAAGATAGATAATGGAGTTCATAGTAATAAAAGAGGGTAAATTACATACGTGATGTACAACCTTTACCCATTTTCACACTTTGGTGTACAACCTTTAATTTTGCACACTAAAGTGTACAACCTTTTGGTGACCTCAACACTAAAGTGTACAACAACAGGTAATTGTGACCGGTTAACCAGAAGTCAACACGCCACGTCAGCAATTTAATTTTTTCAAAAATAAAAAATTAGCCCAATTAATATAAAATTACTTTTATACCCTTTATAGCATCATCTTCTTCAACCTCCATCCTTATTTTCTTTTACTCCATTTTCAAAATTATTTCTCTATCTAACTCTCATCTCTCTCATTCTCTCTCTAACTCTCATCTCTCTCATATCTCTCTCCTCCATTTTCTTTTTATAATCATCACTTCTCTCTCTAACTCTTCCATCTCTCTCTAATTCTCCATTTCTCTCTCTAACTCTTCCATCTCTCTAATTCTCCATTTCTCCCAAAATTGCTCCACATTTGAAGTAGTAGCTGCTACATTTTGGAGAAACCGAACCATATCAATAAACTTAACACACGACACAGAAATCAATGACAACTATTTCTTCCATGACAACTGTTACCAAAAAATATTACCATATTTTGTTTCTACGTAATCTTCTTCCCTGGTATCTTCTTTGCGGTAATAAAACAAACACGTAGTCGACAGACTTGAACCCTAAACCCACCATTAACCTGGATTATCTTCCTCTCTCTTACTTTTCTTCCACTTTGCTTTTATTCTCAGTTTTAAAAAAGATGGGTGATTAATTAATTAATTAATTAATTAATTATTGTATGAATGATCTGAATTTGTGAATTGCAGGTGGGTTCAAATTAATGACATAAAGAACTTTTGGAAATTTAGTTTGAAGAAGAAACTTATGAAACAAAACTATGAACCTTTTGTCCTACTTCGAATTTCCATCCAGTGCAGCAAAATTCAACTGCAACTTGTAGGCCTGGGAGCAATTTCCCATGGCTTCCCATCAATCAAGGCTCTTTTTTTGCAGCTTTTGATCATCTCTATATAAAAAATAACAAAACATTATCTGAACCTTAAGAGGTGAGCAGAAAATCTCCCAAAGTGTTTTAGAGAGAGAGAGCAAGAGCAGATTAGAGATAAGCTAGAGAAATAGAGGAGAGAGAGAGAGGTTTTAGAGAGAGAGAATGGATTTAAAAAAAATTTAGAAAGAGAAAATATGAAAAAATTAGAAAGATAGAATTAGGGAATTCTTTTTATTAAGGGTATAAAAGTAATTTAATAATATGTGGAGACCACTTTTAATTTGTAAGGATTGAAAATTGATGAGGTGTCACGTTGACCAAGTCGTTAACAGAGTTGACCGGTCATTTTTACCTGTTGTACACTTTAGTGAGAGGTCACTATAAGGTTCTACACTTTAGTGTGTAAAATTGAAGGTTGTACACCAAAGTGTGAAAATAAGTAAAGATTGTACACCACGTATGTAATTTACCCTAATAAAAGATATTGAAGTTTAGAAGAAACCGTAATGACGATTGTCGAACGAACTTCTTCAGTAACTTAAAACTTACTTTTATTGGATGAACACTTGCACAAACAAAACTTTAAGAACAATAACAACAATTACAACAATACAAACAACTGATTCTTAAAGAGAAGAGTCAGCAAAATAACATTATAGAGGGAGGAATTTAGCCGAAGCTTGATGTGTCTTCAAATGGCTCCCAAGGTTTCTTTTTTATAGTAAAATGGCACACATAATTCCAAAGACCGAGTCTCCATATGGCCTTCCACTCCCTAATCTTCTGAATTCAGCTTTTAAAAAAGGTGGTGGAAGACTTTGACAATTTAGGAGTTGAAATGTGTAAAGGTGGGAAAGGAATCATATGCTTCAACATGTTCATCAACTTAGGAATTTTTTTTGAGCCTCTCACACTTCGAATTTGGAGATGATTATTATTATCCAGTTGTACATCTTTCTCTTATCTTTCCAACGCATTTTGAATCACCTCAATCTGAGTTTGTATGAGCGAGATACGATGAAAATACGAAAACGTGTCAAATCTGTCCTAGTGTGAACAATTGGACTTCTACCTTACAGCACCCACCTCGATGAGGTGCTATTTTACCTCAACGAGGTGCTTGCTGGATGTCACTAAAACTCCTTTTTTTATCCCTTTTACTTCCAAGTTTTCGCCTTAAGTCCCAGCTTGGTTATTTGTACCGAAAACCTTGTGAAAGTGCCCGAAAAACACACGAAAGTGACTTAGATACAAAAATTGATGAAAATACAAGAAACTATCATTAAAATTTATTAAAATGGTGCAAAATAATTAGTAATTAAATACGAAAAATGCTTAAATTACGACGATACCAATAGATAAATCAACTTCAAACGTTCAAATGAGACCAAATTATAATACTCAGTTCAATGAATTCTTCAAGCGTCATCGGCAGATCGAAGATAAAAAAGCACATTTCGAACTTCATAATGCACTAATAGAGCATCTTTGGGAGGAACATTCTAATTCAGCCAATTAGGTAAAAATTGGCTTAACTTTGTGAACGATGATCCATGTCTTATTTTTATGTTGGTTTGTATTTTTATTTCCGTTAATGTGATTATTTTGATTTTAAGATATTTACAACCGTAGGGACGAATTCCCTAATGATGGCCTTGGGATTGGGCTTGAATTTAATCTAATTAAAATCAACATTTTAACCTGAGTCCAACAACACCATTTAATTTGGAATATATATAATCATTATGTTTATCTCCAAATACTATTTATATATTTATTCTAGCTAAAACATTATTTGCGTGTGAACTTGTAGGTCCATCTAACGCCGATAATGGGCCTTCTGAAGGCACCATAAGGCCCATAGATTATAAACAGACTCTAACAAGTCTTTATAACCATTTAGACTTATAGATGGGTATTTTGTATGAAAGAACAATAATCTAATGGTAACATTATACGACCCATTGTTGTGATATCAGTGCTTAACATGAGGAATGGATTCGTCATCCTCATATGATGTTAAGTCTTTCTTTGATCTTCTAGTGAACTAATTAGTTTCAAATGATCAATAGTATCTATTGCATCATCTGGGTAGGTCGTATAGTTCTTAGTCTCACTAATCAAATGACCGGTGATATCCTCTATCCTATAAGAGAGTAGCAATCTCCTCACTCTGTTCATGGTTTATAATCATAATTTAGAGTAACACCTAACTAAACCTATTGAATTGCCACCGAGTCACGGGCATGTTAGGTAGATAATCAAAGTGCACCTTTTCTGATCTAGGCCCTATAGTAAACTTGGTCTAAGATGCCAATATAAATGATACTAAGTCACACCCATGCCATATGAGACCATGTGGTTATCTCATAAGCGCATCGATCCGGTGTCTACTATTTCATAAGCCATATGTCCCTAGTCTAACATGCAATACATATGACCAGTGAAACACCATCACAACTAAGACATACAATATTTTTTAGTTCGTTAACGTTTCCACGATAAGAAGAAACCATGGATGCTTTAGTATAGTATCTTGTTGCCTTATTGCTTCACCTACTCAAGTCCTCAACCCGAAAAACATAAGAAGATCATTATATGTGGATATTGTATTTTAAAGTTTTACTTGCACAAGATAAATAAACTGAAATAGATTAATGACTTTTCTTTATTAATTGATATCCCACTTGCACTAGTTCCAACTAGGCATGGGTCTAATCCATATGGATCTAACATGCCTATCATGCGACTGATGTGCTAAAGGGTTTGTCAAAGGATCCACACCATTTGACTCTAATGCAACCCAAATGATGTTCACATCTCCTCTCTCAATGATCTCTCGAATGAAATGGTACTTCTTGAGTATGTGTTTGGTCTTTTGATGTGACCGAGGCTTAATTGCTTATGCCATAGTCTCTTAGTTGTCGAGAACATGTCAACTGGGTCTAAATGGATGGAATGACTCCTAACTTAGTTACAAACTTCTTGGGCAAACATCTTCATTTGTTCTACCGAGTAAGCCATTTATATCTTTTATGAGTTCTTTTATGGTTTTGATAATTTTGTTTTCATATCGCGTTTTAATTTCTTTTATTTTCATCAATAAAAGATGAGATTTTTTGTTAATTTCTACCAACAATTTGTCAACATTAATATTGAAATTATTAACTGCAATATATTTTACTCTTTACTCTGTTTTATCCTGTTTCTCTTTCTTACTTTACCTTTGCTTTGCAACTGCTAGCTTCTATATAAAGCATCCTTGTTGTTCTTTTCAGTTAATGATAAATTATCCAATTCTCCCAAACACTCTCGAAATGCATTGTGTTCTTATCATAGTATCAGAGCTTCACAGTGTTGATCGTTTTGTGTTTGCTTGATGGTCAAAGCGTCTTATAAGCATGCATTATAGAAACACATTGAGAGTGCGAGATTAGAAGAGGAAGGATTTTCTCAATCTGATTATTTTGAATCGGATTCAGATCAGGAATTAACAAAAACATCGCATTATACACCAATTAAATATTTAATAATGAATCAAAACTCAAAAGCGTATGTATTTGTTCAACATAGCAACTAATTGGGATACACGGAACAGTGATCCGAGGTCTCTTCGGGGGATGCTTGAGTTCCTCGAGGGTCGTCTCTGTGCGGGGAACGGTCCCTGGGAACACTCCGACGATCAAGATAGTTAGTTGCTCGAGAGTATTGATAATCTATTCAAAATGAGTTAGAGAGTATGTTACCCGATCCCCTTGCCTTGGTTGCCTCCTTCCTCTTTATAGTGAGTTCTCTTGGTCCTTTGAGGCCTCTCGCCCTTTAGCCTTTGGGCCCGCTGGGCCCATGGGCCTATTGGGCCCCAAAAGAGATTCCGAATCAGGTAGTACCCCCCATGGTCATGCATACCGAGTATTGCATGCGAGGTTTAGTTGGGAATCTGGGAGCCTTCTGTCCGCCTAGTGAGTGGGGGGTAAGTTTTGAAAACGCTTCTCGCTTCGTGAGAGAGAAAAAGACCCTTCCAATTTTAGCATGCGCTTCTAGTTTTTAACGCAGAATTAATTTCTTGTACATTAATGCTTCTGCACGCCCCGTAAAGTATCATTGGATACCGTGTTCTGCCGGCGCCCCCGTTTGAGATATAAATATAGAAAAGAAGGCATTATTTCCTTTTACAAATTCTCACTTGGTGTGTGTTCTTAGTCTACTTCTTTCTTTGGATTCCTTGCTTCCTTGCCGGCATTGCGGTCTGCGTTCCGTTGCTTGTCGGAATTTGCTGAGTACCGGGTTTGTCTGCGTGCGGCGGTCGTTTGAGGGCAGTTTCTCCTTATTGTCGTGACGTCGTTTGAGGTCAGTCGTGCCTCTTTTTCATGTTTTCTCTTTCGTTGTTATTTCGTTTGTTTATCTTAGGAGGGAGAGTATGTCAGAGGGTTCTTCGCGGGGAGCCTTAAAACGACTGCCGCTAGTGACACCGGGTGACTTTACGCTTTATGACGCTTCTCGAACGCGATCCGCGAAACGAAAAAGGCGAGTAGGGATGGAAGAGGAGAGTGTTGTCGCTGTTGGAAAGAAAAAGAAAACCGTCGTAGTGCGTGCGGCGCCTAGCGTTGAGCGGCCGTTAAGAGGAGTTACCGCCGACGTTCTTGAAGTGACTGTGGTTGTACCGGAGGGTGTGATTACCGAAGATCGACCCTTAGCCTTGATTTACGAAGAGATGCGTGAGAGAGTGTGGACGCGGTCATCGGGTGTAACTAGTGTTGATGGTAAACGTTATGAGGGGAGGCAACGTCCAAAGAGACCAGAGTCCTTTTCGGTGGATGATGCGTATAGTATCATAGTGGCCGCAGACTTAGTCGCCATCTCTGCAGTGTACCGATTAGGGCAGCCATATGAGTTGGTTGCGCTTGAAGAAGATGATCGTGCTTATTATACGGGTGGAGCGAATGAGCTAGTGGTGTACGAGGAGCAGTTGGAGTCAGGGATGCGGCTACCTCTTCTTCCCTTTTTTGTGGAGGTATTGAAGGAGTACGACTTGTGTCCTGGTCAGATCCATCCAAACGGGTGGAGGATGATGGTGGCGTTCTACTCGCTATGCCGATCGGCTGGATATCGAGCTATTGGGCTGGTGTTTCGTGAGTTATTTCGTCCGAACAAGGGACCCCGATCACAACATGTAACCTTCTCGCACCAAAAGTTCAAGGTTCTTGGCGGGTTGAAGGATAAGGTTCCCGAGTATAGGCATCGCTACTTCCTGGTGCGGAAGCTGGATGGCGATTTCCCTTTTCGGGTGTCATGGAATGGGGATCCCATGGATTCTGTGGCTAAAACCGCGCCAGATGTTGCCATCTGAGGAGCATCTCGTGAAGTACTTAAAGGGACTGCCTTCGGATAAAGAACGTAAGAAGGATGTGGATGAGCTCGTTGGTCATTTTCTTCCCGCAGGGTATTACATCTGGAACCAGTGGCGAATGGCTCAGCTATCTGGCTGGTCGCCAGCAGATTTCGAGAAGTGGAAACGTGGGTACAACTTTTCAGCCGGAGAGCTAGCGGAGCTGGAGGCGATAACCGTGAATATCGCTGTCGTAGGTGAGGGGTCCAGGTTGTGGGTTTTATTTTGCATATGTTTCGTGTGTTTGCTTGAAATATACTGATCGTGTTGTTCCTTATGTAGGTCCAGGTGATCCTCGTGTGAGTATGGATTTTGACCCGAATGAGTTTGGTGTTGGCCTGGAGACTGCGGAGGAAGCATTTACTGGTGCATCAGGTTCCTTGGCCTTTTTTTCTTCGCTTGAGGATGCGAACCAAGTGGTTCAGAGCATGGGCGGGGTGCTTGCTACACACGAGGATACTGATGTGACTGGTAACATACCGCAAGGTATGCCCATGCTGGAAAGTGAGGCAAAGGAAACTGCGGAGGTGACAGCTGCTGAACCGGAAAAGGTCGAGAACCAGATTCAGGGGGTGCTTATTCGGAAGCTTAAGAAAGAGAAAGGCAAGTCAGTTGCTGGAATTGAAGGTGAAAAAATTTGCGCTGGGGATGATACTGTTGGGGCAAGCGATGGCTCTAAGCAAGCGTGTACTGATGGCGGGGCCGAGCTTTCAATGGATATAATGGATCGGGTAGGTGATCACCCATAGATGGTGAAAAGAATGGACACAAAGATTGCCAAGTTTCGGGAATACGTTATGGGTTTGTCGGTGCACTCTGATATGGCAACGTCGGACCTTGCGCGGACGATGGCTCATGTTGCTAAGGTGTCCGGAGAAGTTCACCGAATGGACGGCGTGTCCAAAATGAACCTTGGTGTGGAAACTTTGTCGACGCTCGGTGTGGTAAGTTCTCTTGATATGCTCGTTCAGATTTGTTTCTAATGACCGTATCCTGACTTGTGCAACTTTATGCAGGCCATCCAAAATGCTAACACGGTATTTGACATGTGTGTGAATGATAAGAATTTGTTTCGGGATATGGAGCAAAGTTTACGGAATGCTGTGAAGGAACTGGAAGCGGCGAATGAGAAGTTAGCTACCGCTGGAGAGTTGTTGGAGCGCCGTGAGGGAGAGATCGCAGTGTTGACCGAGTAGCTTAAAGTGGAGACAGGAGGCCGAGTGGAGCTCTCGAAGAGGTTGGCACATGATGCTGAGGAGCTCCGCTCCTACAAGGTTTTGCTTAAGGTGGCCATTTTATGGACTCGTCGAGTGAAGGAGAAGGTCGAGGAGAGAGCTAGGCGAGCCGTTTCGTTGTTCGATGAGAATGAGAGACTCAAGCGAGAACTTGAGGTGGCTCAGAAAGAGGCCAATGATCTGCGTGCCTTCACGGGACAGCGCGAGGGGAAGCTGGTCAAAATGGATCGAATGATGCTTATTGCCGCTGCTCACTCTGCCGGGTATGAGGTTCCTCCGGAGGTCATATTCTCGCTGAATGTGTATGATAAAGCTACCCAGGTGAAAGCCGTAGAGTTTTGTGGCCGTTTTAAGAAGAAATAGTGGTAGATGAAGACAACCTGCTCCTTTTGTTTCTTTGATTCAAAGATGTAATAATTTTTCGTACGGGTTGAATCTTTTGTGATCTTTTGGCAGCTAAGTTTAAACATCATCTTGCATGTTGATTTGATTTGAGGTTTTGTGATGTGTTTGTCATGTCTTGTCCACTTTTGCTATAAATAGGAGTTGGTTTTTGTTTGTGTTCTTCGTTCATGGGGTGTCCTTCTTGCTTCGTTCGTTTGTATTCTTAGGCGTTTGTTTATCCCTATTTTCGTGCGATGTCACTTCGGGATATTGTGGATTCCGCTAAGGTGCTTGAGGTGCAGAAAGCGATCTCGGCGATGCCTCACCCTTACGTGTATTGTCCGCCAAGGGATGATCATGATCTGGACAGAAAAAGTGCGATATGCCTCCCCGGTGTGGATGAGGCGGAGTGCAAGTTCTCAAAAAAGGACTATGGAAAGTGAGAGTTCCATGCCGTATACTGGGTCGGTGACGGATTCCTGTGAGGTGCCGATAAGTGCGTTTTCTTCAACTGAGAAGAAAATCTGGTCGCAGGAAGGGTTCGGCTACCTTAACCCTAATGAGGCGATTTCTCCTATTTTGAATCCTCATCCGTCCTGGATTAAGAGGCTGCTTGCCGACGAGCTGGAGAGGGTAACTAATCTTCCTTATGAAACAGAGTATCGTCGAGTGGAGCGTCATGCTTCACCGACTCGCCCATATGGTCCGACGTTTGTCGATCCTTTGAAGCCTCGGAGCGTGCTGTTTCTCGAGTTTGCTAGGGAAGGCTGTCTTGGACCGGTTCCAATGAACCCTAACCACCGCGTGACCCATGTTGGGAAGGCGTGTTTGTATCATAGGCAGAACGGGCTTAAAATTCTGAGTGTGTTGACTGGCGAGCGATGTATCAAGACTTGATGGATAACGAAGCTATCCCTAATCCAGACCGTGCAAACGTGCAACTCGCATGAATGTTTTAAATTTCTGAATTTATGCTTTTGATATGTTGTATCTACTTATGACGAATTAAATGATGCTTCTTGCCTGTGTGTCCCAATGTGTATTCCTTTATCAAGTCTTATTTGGAAAGAACATCGGGTTGACCCCGTGTTTTCATGGGGCGGTCGAGATGCTTGTGAAAATTTGAAATAATGTTTTGGGTTATTGGTAGCGAGGACCTCATTGGGTGGCTCGCGCTCTGGTTAATCGGTAACAACATGGGGTTGTCTACGCGATTTGTAAAGAGGCGTTTCGAGATGATCGAGAAGCCTAGGAATAACTTTTTGAGTTATTCGTGGCGAGGACCTCATTGGGTGACTCGCGTTTTGGTTAATCGGTAACAACATGGGGTTGTCTACACGATTTGCGAAGAGGCGTTTCGAGATGATCGAGAAGCCTAGGAATAACTTTTTGAGTTATTCGTGGCGAGGACCTCATTGGGTGGCTCGCGTTTTGGTTAATCGGTAACAACATGGGGTTGTCTACGCGATTTGCGAAGAGGCGTTTTGAGATGATCGAGAAGCCTAGGAATAACTTTTTGAGTTATTCGTGGCGAGGACCTCATTGGGTGGCTCGCGTTTTGGTTAATCGGTAACAACATGGGGTTGTCTACGCGATTTGCGAAGAGGCGTTTCGAGATGATCGAGAAGCCTAGGAATAACTTTTTGGCGCAATCGGAGAGACGTTCGTAATCTGGGAATAACGCAGTGTTTTGTAAACATGTACTTTCATTCATGATTCAGGTTACAGGAGTTTATTGATAATATTTCTTTAGTGTCTGGATGTTCCAGCTATTGTCAAAGATCGTCCCATCTAATGAGGCGATTCTATAGGCCCCGTTGTGTAGGACCGTGTCGATTGTGTAGGGCCCTTCCCATGTCTGCCCTAGCTTTCCTTTGGCGAGTGGGGATTGAGCGGCAGCCGCATCTCGGAGCACTAGGTCCCCTACTTGGAAAGTGCAGGGTCACACTCGCTTGTTGTGATATCGTGCTAAGTTTTGCTTGTGTTTCGTGATGTGGAGTAGTGCGTTAAGGCGCTCTTCCTCCAATCGCTCTCCGGCCTCCGCAAGCTCTGCGTCGTTGCTAGTTTGTTCGAAAGTTATTTGTCGAGGAGATCGAAGGATGACCTCGGATGGTGCCATTGCCTCCGCTCCATAGGTTAAGAAAAAAGGGGTTCGCCCTGTGCCGGAGTGCGGGGTTGTGCGATATGACCATAGTACTGCTAAGATGTGGTCGGGCCATGATTGCCCTTTGTCGAAAAGGTGTGCTTTTATACCGCGCAGGATCGTGCGGTTGCTTACTTCAGTGAGCCCGTTGCTTTGAGGATGCGCGACTGAGGTGTATCGACCTCTTATGCCCCACTCGTCGTAGAAATTGCGAAACTGGGTGCAGTCAAATTGTCACCCGTTGTCTGTGATGAATGAATGAGGGACTCCGAATCGGTATATTATTATTCGTTTTAGGAAGCTTATAACATTGTCGGCGGTTATCTTGGCGATAGCCTCCGCCTCAATCCATTTTGTGAAATGATCGACCGCGACCACTATAAAGCGTTTTTGTGCCAAGGCAATTGGAAAAGGGCCAAGTAGATCAACTCCCCATACTGCGAAGGGCCAGGGTGTGATGATGCCCTTGAGGGAAGCCGCCGGCGCATGATGAGTATTAGCGTGGACTTGACATGCTTGGCAGCTGCGCACTAGACTGATTGCATCGGAGTCCATGGTCTGCCAGTAAAGTCCTTGTAGTTGGGCCTTCTTTGCAATGGATCGAGCGCCCTGATGCGAGCTGCAGACGCCCTGGTGTATCTCTTTTAGACAGTGATCTCCTTCCTCCTCGGATATGCAGCGCAACTAAGGTTGTTTGGAGGACTTCCGATAGAGTAGGCCGTCATGCATCGTATACCGCCAGGAACGCCGAACCACGAGGGATGCCTGTGTCCGATCCTCCGGTAGTGTTCCATCTTCTAGATATCTGATTATCGGGCTCCTCCAGCCGCTTATTACTGCATCTGTTGTGTCGATCTGCAATGAACATTTTATGCTAATGGCTGGGGCCATAACGGTTTCTATGAGGGTATGCGGGTCACAAGACTGCTCGCCTGCTGCGAGAGCGGCAATGGCATCTGCCTCTTCATTCTCTTCTCGCGGTACGAGTGTAAGGATAAAGGTTACTCCTTTGTTCTTGAGATCCTCGAGCAGGGATTTGGCGAGCGCCAGATATTGATAGATCGTTGGGTCTTTTGCTCTATAAGTGTCACTGATGTGGCTGACGACGAGTTTGGAGTCTGAGTACATTGTCAGGTGCCCGGTTACCATTGTTTTGGCTAATCGAAGAGCTGCGATCACGGCCTTATACTCTGCCTGATTGTTCGTGGTTGGAAAGTCGAGTCGGACGGCGTACTGTAGCCGGAGGTTGTTAGGTCCCTGAATGGCAATGCCTGCACCTGCCCATCCTGGGTCGCAGGATCCGTCCACACTCATGGTCCAGAGGTCACTATTGTGAGCTTTTTCCAGCATGAGGTCGCTAGTCCATGACCCGATGAATTCGACAATGAAATCGGATAGCACTTGAGCTTTGATTGCCGTGCGGGGTTCAAAACGTATGTCAAACTGCGACAGTCGAACCGACCAGTTGGTGATCCGTTCGGAGACTTCTGGTTTCTAAACCGCCTTCTTGAGAGGATAACTAGTCTTGACCATAACCGTATGCGCTTGGAAGTATGGTCGGAGATGCTCAGATGCCTGCGTTATGGCAAACAGAGTCTTCTCAACCTCCGAGTATCGCGCTTCCGCACCCTTCAGGACCCTGCTCAAAAAGTAAATCGGATAGAGCTCCGTACCCTCTTTCTAAGTCAAGACCACTGCCACAGTTTCATCGCCAATAGTGAAGTATAGTTGGATGTCCCGTCCTTACTTTGGTACTGATAGTAGTGGCGGTGTGGCGAGGAAAGTTTTAATGGCGTTGAATGCCGCCTGGAAGTCCGTTGACCATTTGAAGGGATGCTCCTTCTTGATTGCTTTGTAAAAAGGCAAGCAACGTTGTGTCGAGCAGGAGATGAATCGTCCTAAGGCGATAATCCTCCCGTTGAGCCTCTAAACTCCCTGTAAGTTGTGTGGTGCTTCCATTTCTAAGATTGCCTCGATCTTTGTGGGATTAGGCTCGATACCCTTTTCCGAAACCACACAACCAAGGAACTTACCGCTTCGAATACCGAAGAAACATTTCTCCGGGTTTAGTTTGAGGTTGTAATCCCTGAAAATTTTAAACACCTCCGCCAAGTCCCGTGGGTGGTCGCTCTCTTCAGTGCTTAGGACGACCATGTCGTCGATGTATACTTGTACCGTCTTGCCGATGAGGTGAGTGAACATCTTGTCTATTAGTCGCTGGTATATGGCTCCCGCATTCTTCAAACCGAAAGGCATCACGTTGTAGCAATATATGCCTTCATGTGTTATGAAGGAGGTCTTCTCGGCATCGGCCGGGTCCAGAGGGATTTGCTGAAAACCAGTGATGGCATCAAACTGGGATAAGATTTTGCGACCAGCTGTCTGGTCGAGAAGCTGATCTATATTAGGCAGCGGGTAGGAATCCTTGGGGCATGCTTTATTAACATTCGTAAAATCTACACACATGCGGTACTTTCCGCTGGCTTTCTTTACAAGTACAACGTTAGAAAGCCAATCCGGATAGTGGACCTCGCGAATAAATTTTACAGCTAATAGCTTTTCGATCTCTGCCTTGACTGCAGCTTGCTTGTCCTTCACCTGCACCCGCTTCTTCTGCTTTAGGGGTTCAACGGAGGGTTCGATGTTCAATCTGTGAGTTGCTTATTCGGGTGAGACTCCTATGATGTCTTTGGTGCACCATGCGAATACGTCCGAATGCTCCATTAGGACGGCCTTTATCTCACTGGCCAGAGGAGGCGGGAGCTTGGTCCCGATCTTTAGTGTCTTGTTCTCCCCGATGGCACAGTCGCTGACCGGCTCAATCGGCGTGGGATTGTACCCCCTCATATCCATCAGACCGTCCTCCAGGTAAAGCGCTGTCTGAGGTTGAGTCGCCTCCCATTGCAGCTTCTTGGCCAGGATGCGATCTCCTTGGATGGTGATTTTGTCGTGTCGAAGCGGTAAAGTCAAGCATAAGTCGGAGATATCAATTGTAGCTTTGAGGCTAGCCAGCAGAGGTCTCCCGATAATGGCGTTGTAGGCCAAGGGGATATCCACTACCACCCATTCTGCGGTGTCCTCTACTTCTTGGTCGCTTTCGGCAAAGATTGTTGATAGAGAGATGACTCCCTTCACGGGGACTTCAATTTCTGATAGGCCAACTAGGGGAAAAGTTCCGGCATGGAGGGCCGTGTGAGTATTTTTCATAGCGCGGAGCGCTCTCCAGGTGAGCAAGTTCACCGAGCTTCCTGTGTCCACCATCACCCGATGCGTTTTAAAGCCGGCGATGTTGATGGTGACTACGAGGGCCTCCGAATGGTTGGTCCGGAGTGGTGGCTGCAACGTCAGGGTCTGATCAGTTGATTTTCTATTTCGGGAGCTCTCCGGATGCGGACAGAGTGCCGGCGCTCCCTCCCTTATGACATGGATTTCTCCATGGTACCTTGGTCGCTTCGCTTCATCTGCTCGGCCGGTGTCTCGTTGCTTCGGGCTCTGCTCCCTTTGTCTAATGGTTTTCGGTGGCACACCTTGCTCCGTGATCCGCTGAATTTCTTTCTGCAGTTGATAGCAGTTCTCCGTGGAGTGTCCGGAGGATTTGTGGTACTTATAGTACTCCTTCTCGACACGGGTCTTGCCTTTGTCTGCCGACGGAGTCAGGTGTGCGAATCGGCGGGCTGGCTCTGAGCAGCATAATGTACCTCCTTTCCACGGGATCGATCCCTCTTGCGTTCAAGGTTTGCTCGCTCGATCCGCGCTGGAAAGGGCATTGGGGCCTCCTTGCGTGCCCGGCCTTCGTCTCGTGTGTCTGCGGTTGGTCTGCTCTTCTCCTGTTTGCGCGCATCTCCTCTGGCCTTGTCCCTTTCTGTTTCCTCGTACCCTGCCGGTCGGTCGCAGTCATCATACCGGACGAAGGTCTGTGCCATGGTCATGAGCTCCTCGAAGGATCGTGACATCTTTCTGAAGCACTTCTGCTTTAGGGGCTCATACGAGGTTCCTTTTGCTAGGGCATCATGAGCTACCTCTAGGTTGAGGCCCTTGACCTGAGAGGCCATGTGGTGGAACCTGGAAAGAAAGTTGCGCAGTGGCTCGGTCGCTCGCTGCTTGAGCCCGTTGAGGTCCGAGCTGATCTTCCTCACCTTCGCTGCCGTGGCGAAACGGGAGAGGAAAAGGTCCTTTAGTAGATCGAATGAGTCAATTGATTCAGGAGCTAGTCCTCGATACCACTCTTGGGCACTGGATGAGAGTGTGGTGGGAAAAACTTTGCACATGATGTCCTCGTCTTTTGAATATAAGTTGATAGTGCTCATGAAGGAGGCCACATGGTCGTTTGGGTCTTCGGTTCCCGAATATTGCGATAGGCGAGGAGCCTTCTAATCTCGTTGGAACCTTGTCTCGATGATTCTTTGTACTAGTGGCGTCTTACTGGAGGTGATACTTCCTCCCATGATGCCTCCGAGGGCTCTCTTGTCTAAAAAACGCTGGATTTTCAGTTCCAATGTGTCTTCACTGCTCGCGGCCGCCGTCTCTTCTCGTGGTGTACCGCTTCCTCCGGCCGTGGCGGCACCAGTTCCTCTCCCTACGGGTATCCCGGGTCCTAAGGACTGCCCGGGGACACGCCTTCTCTTTGTATCTCCGCTGCTCCTTTGAGGTATTGCCAGATTTTGGCATTTTCCTCCTGCAAGCTTCTCTATTGTTCTATGATCTTCATCTGAGCCGTCGTATGAACAGCTTGAGTGGTCTGAAAACCTTGTATCGCACTGAGGAGCTATGTGGTATTGTAAGTTTCTTCTTCTTCCGGGCTCACCTCCTCTATTAGTGGCCCCAGGTTTCTAGGGGAAATAGGAATGACCGGTGCGGACCGTTCGATGTTCATCATGGAGCTAGTTGCTCCTACTTCCGGCGCTTCCGTTGGAGCGAACTCAGTAGGCGTTTACATCTTGCTGGAAGCTCCGAAGTCACTTGTAGTCCACGTTCACCGCACCAAATAATTGGGATACGCGGAACAGTGATCCGAGGTCTCTTCGGGGGATGCTTGAGTTCCTCGAGGGTCGTCTCTGTGCGGGGAGCGGTCCCTGGAAACACTCCGACGATCAAGATAGTTAGTTGCTCGAGAGTATTGATAATCTATTCAAAATGAGTTAGAGAGTATGTTACCCGATCCCCTTGCCTTGGTTGCCTCCTTCCTCTTTATAGTGAGTTCTCTTGGTCCTTTGAGACCTCTCGCCCTTTAGCATTTGGGCCTGCTAGGCCCATGGGCCTATTGGGCCCTAAAAGAGATTCTGAATCAGCAACAATCCAGGTTTGGTTCTTGTTTTAGTGTTATTGAATAGGAATAACTTCTTATCGTGGAGTCATGCCATGATTCGAGCATTGTGTGCAAAGCACATGCTTGATTATATTTTTAAAGAAGATTTGGAACTAGAGAAAACAACGGAAGGATATGCTCGCTGGGAGGAGGTGGACATCTAGTGTTCTTCAACGATACAATTCGATTCGGTTCTAAAGAAAAAAGTCAACTGTTTAATTCAATTATAATTTTTTTTATTTGGGTATTTGGCCCTCAAGCATAGAAAGAATTACTGCCTTCATCGGAACATTATCATCCGGATTCAATCTTGTCACCAACAATGTCAAACACATATTTTTCTTTAATAAAATAAGTACTAGTATATTTCTTTACATGTAAATACATAAAAATCACATCATTTTTGTTATAATTTGACTCCTTAAATCAACAGTTTTTAATAAATTAATTTAAAATAAACTTCTAAATATAAATTGAACAACTTTACAACTCAAATCAATATCTTTAAAAGCCTTCAAACTTTAGCAAATCCTATCTAACGAATGCTGACGTGGAAAATAACCACATAGGCCGTCCACCTATTGTCCGTCCTTTACCTGTATCTGGTTGCAGGCGTGACCACCACCTGAAATAACAGAAATCTAAACAATTCAGTATATGCAGAAAACGACATCGTCTTTGGACCGACAAAAACGACACCGTTTCTGACATTGTCGTCCTCTTTTCGCCTCTGTGAATTTCCTTCCCCACTCTCAAACTCGAATTCTCAGCTGAAGAACACTTCGAAGCTCAATTCATCGAAATTAGGGTTCCAATTTCATGTAATTTCACCTCTAAAATCATGTCTGCAGAAGAAATATCCATAGTTCCTCCCCAAAATGGCCTCAATTCACAGCTTGTCTTCCAAGACGACTCCTTACGCTTCAACTGTGGCCCTCCCCAGCGCCGTGTCGGAGGCGATCCACCTTCCAAAATCACTACTCGGGAACTCACTGGTTTCATCGACGAAAAGCTTTTCTCCTCTTCTTCCAATTCTGCCGCCAACGACCGTTTCTTCTCCCCTCACCAGGCCGCCCCTCAATTCTCGCGCAATATGTACCGGGATAATCGTAATTGGAACGTCAACGGAAACGGAAACGGTTCCAGCGATGATGAATCTGACGGCGATGACGACGACGACGAAGATGTCGATGATGATGATGTGGATTGTGGCAATGGTGACCATGATGTACAGACACTGGTCGGTGTTGATAATACTACAAGTAAAAGTAACAATAACGGCAAAATCAATACAAATAACAGTACCACTTGTACTGGTACTGGTACTTCCATGGACGCAAGGAATTCGGGTAATATAGATAAATTAGGAAACGGAAAGCTCAAACAACATTCTTCTTTTGGTAAGTATAATTCATGTAGTCAATTTCTTTCCATTTCTGAATTTCTATTTTCTCTTGCTTTTCGGGCATTAAAAGTTTTGATTCGTAGGGAGCAGTAGAGAGGCGATGGTACTAAAAGATGGAGGTGGGAATAATGGAGTGACCATAGCCGTACCAGATGGTGATGTGTATTATTCTCAGTATTTGCAGGCGACTGATGGGTCTGGTAGTGGGGGAAAGGATATTAGTTTGGATAATAGTTGTGGTTTTAGCGGAAGAAAAGAAGGTTCTTCACTTTCAAGTGAATCTGGAGAATCTTTGAGAGCTATTCTATCAGATCCTGCAACGTAAGTGTTATTGATTTTATGTTCAGATTTCATTTCTTTGTCAAACTATGTAATGTGCATGAAACTAAGACGTATTCTTTACATTCATAGGGAGTGTTGTTACTGAAATTTTGCTTAAGGGTGCGCCATAGTTGTCAAATCGACTCGTGAATCAAAAGTTCAAATTCATGATAAAAAATAAAATATTATCGAATATTAGTCTGGAAATGCAATTTTAATGTGAAAAGGGTAATCATATGAAGCAAGTACTCAGAATTCAAATCTAATGCAAATGTAATCCTAATAAAACTAATTCACAAATCGGACTCTGTTTATAACTTAGTGGAGATGGACAGTTTGAGTTTCCGACTCTTTTGTTTTTGCCTTGTTGCCAACTTGATAATGGAACTAGTTTGAGTTGATAACTTGATAAATAACAATCGGACTAGAGGAGAGTGAGTTTAGTAGTTAGTGTTGTTGAAGTTTTTGATGAACGTTGATGAAGATCCGGCTTGAAATAGAGCTGAATTGAATCGAATTGTATGATTCGAATCCCGAATTATAAGATTCTGTTGTAATTTAGATTTGCCCTATAGATCCGGCTCGAAATCGAGCCGAATCGAATCGTATGATTGGCTGTGAATTGTAAGATTCTAATAACAGTGCATATGAGCGTTGTTACTGAAGTTTTGCTTGAGTTAAGGGTGCGTTGTCTTTGCCTTGTTTAGGTTTTCTATGTCGTTCTGTTGCTCTCATTTCGGATATCCTACTTGCTAGTGTTTTTACTTCTGTTACATATTTATGTTAGCTTTTGGATTCAGGGGAGCTCTAATGGATGATGCAATGATATTGCCTTGTGGACATTCATTTGGAGCAGGTGGAATACAACATATTATCAGAATGGTTAGTTCTTAGTTGTTTTAGAAATTATTCTCTTTCTATTAACTGTTGTGTGGAAAAAGTTAATGTAGTACCTGTGTTATGAACACGGGTTTGGAATCTGGTTATGGTACCCTGTACCCTAAAATCCTCTAGGAAAGAATGCTTAAAAGTCTTCCTTCTCGTACCTATCTTGTTGAAAACTAAGAGAGAACCCCACGATCTCAAAATTGTTAGGAGCTCGTTAAGAGAGAACTCCGCGATCTCTTAAGGTTTTAATTGGATTTTCAACTGATGACTATTTTATTAATTATCTTCCCTTTAAATAGAAGAGACACAGTTACAACCTAACAAGGACCGCGTCGGCAGCAGCAACAAAATAGGAAAGCTTAGAAAATCAGCAACTAATTAGGAATAGAAAATGACCACTAATTGCGGAAATCAAGACCTATCCTAAATGGTAACTATTAAAGAGATAAACTAAAATAATAGACTAGTAATTAGGACTCTAAAACATAATACTAATTAGGACTCTAAATCAGTAACAGCTCGTTCATAACAATCTGGTAGCGGTTAAATTTTTGGTTTGTGCCACTGCATCCATTAGGAGAAGCAGCTTATTGGGCCACAAGTATCCTATTTTTTGTGCCACTGCATCCATTAGGAGAAGCAGCTTATTGGATTCAGTATCATTTTCTCACGACCCGTAATGAATTTTTAGCAAATAGTCTATATAAATGTCCATATTAAGCGTCGAATATGTTTATAAGCTATTCCTTTAACTGTTTTTCTTTTAATGTATCAGAAATTAAGTGGCTTTTTCTTCCCCTTATCAACCCCGTTATTCACTATATGATTTTCACCGACATCTTTAATTTAAGGATGAGGTGTATGAGATGTGCTTTCATGTTAGCCTTCTGTCCAGTTTCTTGGCAGTATGCTCCTTTCGAAATTCTGCTCAATATCTATGCATATTTTTGTGTCTATCATTTTACGAACATGATTTTTATTTTAGTTTCTGCTACCTTTTTTCAGAAAGCTTGCTACACGTGTTCACAATCGGTATCTGAGGACTCAATTGCTCCTAATCTCTGTAAGTAGTGATTTCTTGGCATAGTTGTTCCACTTCAAATATAATGTCGTCCTCAGAACAAAAAGGTTGTTGCCTATTGAGAGATAAAAAGGGCGGCCCGGTGCACTACGCATCCTCGCTAAGCGAGGGTCCGGGAAAGGGTCCCACCACAAGAGTGTATTCCCCTGCCAATATTTTTAGCAAGAGGCTGCTCCTAAGACTCGAACCCGTGACCTCTTGGTCACACGACAACAATGTTTACCGTTGCTTCAAGGCTTGCCCTCTTGCCTATTGAGAGATATGGCTAAAAAAATAAAAGAGGGCGAGGGACTATGATAAGTCAAGTATAAAAGACGACTTGGTGTATCATGTCATAATTCTCATTTGTCTTATCTGTCGTCTTTTCTCATTGTACCCTGTATAGCTCTCCGAGCTGCAGTTCAGGCGTTTCGCAGGGAAGAAGAGTTACAATTTTATCGGGTTTCCAAAAGGAGGAGAGAGAGGTTTGACCAGGTTTGTCTTTTTCATACCTCGGACTTTTTAAGCATATGACTCGGTAAATAGTATAATATACAGAAAAGAACAATTGAGCTGCCTATTTATGAGAGCTGAGGTGTTTCTCATTTTTCTTCGTTTTTCAGCATTCTCACTTGGCATATATTGCTATTTTGGTTCCTAAGTTCGCTACCACTTCATTTTGTTTATTTCGGCTCATGTTGTCCGTAGAGTACATAAATATTCCAGCTACAACTGCCCTTATTAATGTTTTCAGCAGTTTATCTAAGTGTGTTATTGTTTTTCTGTCGTGTAGGACAAGGGTAGTTTTGGTGATTCAAACGGAATGGGGAGTCGAGGTGTGCAGTTCCCGTTTTCTGTAGCAGACCGTGTAATTATAAAGGTTTGTTTTCAACAGAAAAATTCCTAGTTTTGTTCTCTCTATTAGTAGTTAATTGAAACTGATCTTAAGCGATTAAATGAATCAGGGAAACAAGAGAACACCACAGCGGTTTGTTGGACGCGAGGCTATCGTGACAACACAATGTTTAAATGGATGGTTCGTCACTTTCTTTTTTTCTCTGCTAGAATTTCACCTTCGCATAGTTTAAAGGTTTAATATATACTCAGAAATAATAGAGCACTGATATGAATTTTGTTCAATATATTTACCTTAGCTGTTCAATGTTAGGACAGCTTATAGATAAGAAATCTGCTGCTTTTTTTTTTTTGTCGAATTGATTTCCTCGTAATACAGTTTGATTTGAAGATGAAATAACTTAATAAGTAGTACATAAAGCTCAATGACGTGTTAGGATCCACGTCCGATCCCTCTATTAGTTCTAATTAAAACTTTGACAATTGAGATATCCGCTATGTTGCACAGAAACGGAATCCGGAAACGTTATTTCTAAAAAAACATAGCTAGAAATGGAAACAAACTGAAAAACAGATATGAAATGAGTAAATGCTACTGAAACGGAGTTTCGATTTCATTATGTTTTTGTCTTGAAAGATTGCCTTTGCTCTTCAATTTTATAGGAAATATGAGCTTTCAAGCTTAAAAACATACTAAATGGACTCCGTTTCTGAAAAAAACATAGCTAGATACGGAAACAAACTGAAAAACGGATATGAAATGCGTAAAGGCTACCAAAGAGGAGTTTCCGTGCAACATAGTTCATTATGTTCTTGTCTTGAAAAATTGCCTTTGCTCTTCAATTTTATTGGAAGTATGAGCTTTCAAGCTTAAAAACGTAGCTAAACCGACTCCGGAAACGGTATTTCTAAACAAACATAGCTAGACATGGAAACAAACTGAAAAACGGATATGAAATGCGTAAACGCTAATGAAAAGGAGTTTTGCAACATAGTTCATTATATTTTTGTCTTGAAAGATTGCCTTTGCTCTTCAATTTTATCGGAAGTATGAGCTTTCAAGCTTAAAAACATAGCTAAACGGACTCCAGAAACGTTATTTCTGAAAAAACACGCTAGAAATGGAAACAAACTGAAAAACGGATATGAAATGCGTTACCGAACAGGAGTTATTGTGCAACATAGTTCATTATGTTTTTGTTTTGAAAGATTGCCTTTGCTCTTCAATTTTATAGGAAGTATGAGCTTTCAAGCTTTAGCTAAACAGACTCCGGAAACGTTATTTCTAAAAAGAACATAAACAAACTGAAAAGCGGATATGAAATGCATAAACGCTACTAAAGAGGAGTTTCCTTGTAACATAGTATATCCGACCTTAGTTTGATAAACTAAAATTGTTCTTATTTACAGGTACGTCGTGAAGACATTAGACAACGCGGAAAGTGTAAAATTGCAGTACCGATCGTTGGCGAAAGTTTCCGATGACCCGTCATCTAAGGTGATGTCAAGCAAAATGGCACCAAATTGGCTCTGAAGATGATTTTATACACAAAATGAGGAAGCAATATTATTAGGGAAGTGTATATTCACAGACTTAAACTAACTTACAGGTTTTCTTGCTTGCACTCTTTTTGTTTAAGTGTATTCCTTAAAATAGGCAAAATATCAAAGGCTTTTTGTAAATTATAGTAAGCCCTGTTACAGTGTCATCTAAGGAACTCTGAAATGGTGATTTGAGATTTTGCCTATATTGTTGCCACTGTGTTTATATTCAAGTGATGTTTATGTCCCTCAAAATTTGGGCTAGGCGTGAGTACGGTTCGGTATAATTCGGAAAATCTCCAAAATTTTATATGTCAGGTATATATTAGGAAACTATTTGAATTAAAAGTGTAAGCTGATAGTTAAAGCCAGTAATATTTTTTATATTAATCTTTGACTATACAATTCAGTTCGGTCCTAATGAAAAAATTAACGGTTTAATCCGGTTCTGGATCTTTTCGGATATTCGGTCCAGCTTCAGAATCTCCAACATTTTTATTCAGTAATATTAGGAATTCGAAAATTTCCAGAATTGTACTAATTTAAGTCAATGATATGATTCGGTTTGATTCGATTCTAAAGTCAATCCAATTTTAGATTTTTTTTACTTGAGTATTCGGTTCGGTTCATGGATCTCCAAGATCCATGCTTAGCCCAAATTAGGATTGTAAATGAGTCGAGTCGTTCATGATGTTTGACTCGATAAAAGCTCGGCCGTGTTCGACTCAATTTACAAATGAGCCGAGTTTGAGCATGATGAAACCCGGCTCGAAAGCTCACGAGCAAGCTCGGTTACAGGTTCATGAAAAAGCTTGATTATAATGTTCGTAAACACGTTTGTGAGCAACTTTGGTTTGATAAAGGAGGAAATTTAAAACAATATAATTGTGTAAATTTTAGTTTTGTAGGTTTCAAAACTTATATAATTTTGTATTATAAAAAATTAAATAAATATAATTAATGAGTTGTTCGCAAGCGAAGTTCATGAATAGAATTAACGAGATCGGGAGCAGCTCAAGAATAAGATGTTGAGCTCAAGCTTGTCAATTTTTTTAATGAGCCGAGCATAAGCAGGTCAAAGTTAGGCCCGACTTGATTTGAGTAGAACGTAATTAATTAACGAGCTCATGAGCAGCTCAGGAATAAGATGTTGAACTCGAGTTTGTTAACTTTTTAACGAACCAAGCATTAGTAAGTCAAAGATTGGTTTCTGATCCGCTCTATTAGAGTCATACTCAAAATAATTGTTATGCTGCATATAAAAAACAAACACCTGAGAAACAATATTTTCTAATAAATATTAAATTTTAAGAAACAGAGATGTGTTAAAGAATATTTTCTAAATAATATAAGAGCTTAATACATCATTTGCCTCTTGAACTTGTTCAAAAAATTGATTAGTCCCTTGAACTTTTAAAGTGTCCTGATAGGCCCTCAATTTACATAAAATGTTCAGCTAGTCCCATGAATTTGCACAAAATGTAATCAATTAATCACTTAGTTGCAAAAAAGTAAGTTAAATGCGGAAAATGTATTGCACGCGTCTTAAAAAAAGTAAAACGACCAAGATCGGGAGTATACGGTTTTAATATCAGCAAAGATAAGTTTTATAGTTGAACAATTAATAACTCCCTTTTTAATCTATTTTTGAATTATGTAATAACATTCTAAGATGCGTGGAATACATCTTCCGTATTTATTTATTTTTTTTGCAACCGAGTAGTCAATTGATTACATTTTATATAAGTTTAAGGGATTAGCTGAATATTTTATGCAAATTGATGAAGCTATTAGGAACTTTGAAAATTCAGAGGGTCAATCAAGCTTTTTGGACAAGTTAAACATTGTATTAAGCCTTAATTATATCTTTATATTTTCTAAAAAAATATAAAAAACGGATTAATTTTATCCTTATAATATAAAAATAGTCTAATTTTAAAGGCTTAATACATCAATTGCCTTCTGAACTTGTCCAAAAAATTTATTTGCTTCTTGGATTTACATAGTGTCTCATTAGCTTCTTAAACTTGTTTAAAATATCATGATTAAGTCCTTAAATCTGTAAAAACGTCATAAAGATGTACAAAACCGAAAGTTAATTTGTTTTAAAAACTTAGAATCACAAATTAGGCTTTTATTTTTTAAGTTTTGATTTTTTTTACAGATTTAGACAAATTGAAATGTTTTATCACTTTAAACAAGTTCAGTGGACAAATGGATCACTATAATCAAGTTCAGATGGCTAATAGGTCACTTTAAATAAATCAATGTGACCATAAGTTATTCTAAGCAAGTTGAGGGGGTTAACGAGACATTTTATAAGTTTAAGAGGTCAATCAAGTTTTTGGGACAAGTTCAAGAGACTCTCGATGTATTGAGCCAATTTTAAATTACTTAGAACTTGGGTAAATTACATCCATGGTTCCCAAATTTTGCACTTATTTTAATTATGATATTTGAACTTCAAAACAGAATATTAAGACTCCTTTTAATGTTAGATCAATATTATACATCCAATAGTATCACTCTCCATTATAGAACTCGTACAAATGTTATTTTGGACTAGACCAGTTGATGGGTTGGGCTCGGGCCGGGTCCAACGAGCTTTTGTTTAAAAATGCTCAGTTCAAGCACAACTCAGTCCGCTGTTAATTCAAACGGGCTCAGACCGGGCTAGACTCGAGTTCAAAAATCAAATCGCAAGCTCAGCCCATATAAGCCCACCTAAATATATATGTATAGATTTTAGTAATAAAAAATTAAATTTATACTTAAAAGTAAATATTTATATATAAATTTATTAATTAATATTAATATCGGCTCGTGCTATTTTTATAAATCCCTAACCCGTCCAAGAAAGAGACAGGCTTTAGTGAACCTAGGCCGGATTGGGCCTAGAGATAAATTTTCATGTCCAAGTCAAGCCCAGATGACACGGGTCTGGGCGGGTACCTAGGCCCGTGAACATGTCTATTTTGGATGACTTTAATTCTTGAATTTTGGAGTTTTCAAACCATTTACGCGTTGTTTGATTAGGGGAGAAAAAATGATTATTTAGATCATTTAAAAATTATGATTTGAAAAATTAAAAATTATGGTTCTATGGAGAAATATGATTCTAAACAATTTTAGATTTTAGATTTTTTTTTTTCAAAATTTTGAGATCATTTCAATTTGACGTGGTCAAAATTAAAATGAGTCATTACGTTGGTAAAAGGTAAAATTCAAAGCCACAATGTTCAATTTTTGAAGTTCAATAGCACAATTAAAGTTAGTGCAAAGTTTAGAGACTATGAATGTAATATACCCTAAAAACTTCAGGGTAACTTTTTACTCTAAGAAAATATAGTTTAATTTTAGGCTTAATACATTTTGCGCCCCTGAATTTGTCTCAAAATATCAACTGACCCTTAAACTTTAAAAATATTCTATTAACTCCTATATTTATCTAAAATGAACAGTTAACTCCTTAAAATCCATGTAAGGAGAGATTTTGAAAACGTTGAAATGTGTAAACTTTAAACAAGTTTATGAGGGTAATAGATCACTTTAAAAAAGTTCAGGAGGTTAATAAGTATTTTTTTAAAGAGTTAATTGATCATTTTAAACAAGTTTAAGGAGTTAATAGAGCTTTTTCAAAGCATAAGGGAGCAATTGATTTTTTTACAAGTACAAAAATATGTATTAAGCTTTAATTTTACCTAAGTAAATGATGACTTTTACAATGACAGCAAAATTGAAGTGTTTTGTATGAAGATAGCAAAATTGATTTTTTTAATAATTTTAGAATCAAAATTCGCCATTATCCCTTTTATTTATAGTAGACTTGTTCGCAGGTTTGGGTACCTACCTGATCCGCCCAGACCTGTGTCCCGTGGATCGGACTTGGACATGATAATTTGCTCTAGATCCAGTTTGGTCTAGGTCCGCTAAAGCCCACCTCTTTTTTGGACAGATTTGGAATTTATAAAAATAGTACGGACCGGTCCAGCGATATTAATTAATAAATTTTATATATTTATATATTACTATTTATTTTTAAGTATAAATTTAATTTTTCATTATTAAAAGCTATACATATATATTTAGACGGACTTCTATGGACTGGTATTGAGATTTGATTTTTGAAATTATAACAATACTTATAATATCGTCAGTTAAGAGCAATTTTATCTCTTAAACGTAATATCTGCTTTTTCTTATTTTGAGGTTATTAATGTTTAAATTGACAATGTCAACCTAAAAGTCCTTGATTTTACAAACATCCAAGAACCTCAATCATTTTTCACAAAAAAAAAAAAAAGAGACTCTTGTAAATCAGCGAAAATACAAGGGTTATTTTTGAAATTATCCCTAATAAATATCAGCAACAGTAACTAGGACTAAGTGTAGATCTTGGAGATCTTGAACCAAACCGAATAAGAAGATCTAGAATTATATTGCACCATTGACTTTTTCTTTACGACCAAACCAAATTATATCATTAATTTAAATTAAGTACAATTTTGGAGATTTTCAAATTCCTAATATTATTAGAATTGGACCAAATATTTGGGAAAAAAAATTCCAAAACTAAATTGAACCGTTGACAATTTCTTTAAGACCGAATTGTATCATTGACTTATTATATACAATTTTAGAGATTTTCAAATCACCATATTTTACCGAACCGTACCCACCCCTAGTAGCAACCTGATTTGACACTTTTACAGTGAACTCTGGACATAAATACTATAAAGTCCGACAAAGCTGGCAGATTTTGCTTGTTATCTGTTAAAAGCTTTGACTTGGATTCTGCATCAGAAAGATCTATGTTTCACGGAAACGGAAATGGATATCACACTAGTTTCCAGATGTTTCCGTTGCCAAACGTTATTGAAGATGAGTTTCTGTGCAACATAACCAAATACCCATCTCCAAAATCAAAGAAGGAAAGATCATGATCAAACAACAAAAATAATCGAAAACGAATCTGCATTCCGAGCAAACCACAGAACGAAAAAATACATCGGAAAAACCGAGCAAGTCATCAGTCAATGTGTCATTATGCAACTAAGAGTTCAAATAATCAGATTCTATGACTATTCTGATATAGCTAAATCAGAAGAGAAACAATGTTGAAATGTAAATTTCTAATGTTGTAGCATTCTAATCACGAGTTTGGTAAATGGAAAAGCCGAAAAGGGGCAGTTTCCATGTCCGAAATCAGGTAAAAAACATCAGCAGCACGACACATTCTCCTTCGACATCAAAAAACTGCAGGTTGAATAGATAGAAGCTGCAGCCGCTCTAACTGCTAAGTCCCTCTCCGAGCTATCTGGTTGTCGGATTCTGCACCACAGAAAAAGCGTAAATGAAAAACATGTTTATAGAATGTTCCTTTCACGATTGGATTGTTCGTGAGCAGGGTGTCAAATTGGTGAAAAGATAATCGAATCTTCAATTAAACATTCTCAGTGATGAATGTTCGTATTATGAAGTAAAGAAGCATAGTTTAACTCATTTAAACCAAGCTATGTTGCACGGACACTCCTCTTTAGTAGAGTTTCTGCATTTCGTGTTCATGTCCATGTTTTGAAGGCTATTTTACAAAGGTTATGTTTTAGAATTAAGTTTTCCGAGTCCGTGCAACATAGAAACCAAGCATTAGTATAATTAGCAAATCTTTCCTGCTATATTTACGTGTTCTTTACGGCCCTACAAGAGACATAAAACACGCAATCGTTGTTTGGCATGAACATGATTTCTTAATGTCAAATTGGCGAAAAGATAATCGAATCTTCGCTTAATTATTCTCGGGGATGAATGTTCCGCATTATGAAGTAAAGAAGCATAGTTTGACATTATGAATGCAGAAATCCGCCCAACCAATGGCCAGGCGGAGGATGCTGCATCCACCTGGCCATTGGCTGGGTGGATGCTGCATCCTCCTGGCCATTGGCTGGGCGGATCCGGCATCCGTCTAGGCCAAAATTTGGCCGATTCTCCCAAAAATCCAAATTTTCAGTTTTCAATTTTTTTATGAAAAGGGTAAAATTGTCCACATGGAGGCGGTAAATAGCAATACCATTTCTTAATGTAGTAACTCATTTAAACCAAGCTATGTTGCACGGACACTTCTCTTTAGTAAAGTTTCTGCATTTCGTGTCATGTCCGCTTTTGTTTGAAGGCTATTTTATGAAGGTTATGTTTTAGAAATAACTTTTTCCGTATCCGTGCAACATAGAAACCAAACATTAGTTTAATTAGCAATTCTTTCCTGCTATATTTACGTGTTCTTTACGCCCCTACAAATAAAGCTACAGAGCACATAAAACACGGCATTCACTGTTTACGGCAACGCAGATGATTCAAAATAAGAGTCGCATATGCCATTAATAGATAGTGAACACCAGCAGCAAGCAAAAAAAGAATTTTCGGTACATAAAAACTTCACCTGGTGCAATTTTCCGACGTTTGTTGCTGTAGGAAACTGAAACCCGTGCTCCATTGCAGACTTTGCAGCCCCTGATCACAGTGCAGTTGCATTTCTTTTACTTTGCTGAACCAACTTTCCTGCAATTTAGACCGAAAATATCAAAATACGATTTTCTCAGTTCATATGAAACTGAATAATCTTCTCATTCTTACAAGTTGTTTCTCTTCATCAGAAAGCGCTTTATCCATCTGATCGAACAACGTTCTCCATCTCGTTTGATGCATAGCAGCTACCGTATTACTAGACTGTCCGTCGGACAAATTTTTCAATACGCAAGGATCATTCTCTTGATTGGAAGTGAATTCTTTCGATATTAAGAAAGGTAACTCGGTAGAAATTACAGCTCGGACTCTCTTCTTACTACGCCGCAATGCTGCAAAACAAAACGCACATTTCATTCACAGAATATTCTACGATCTAGTGCATACGCTACAAACGTTACCTGAAAGGCGTCCTTTGATGTCTTGATGAAGAAGCTCAAGCCATTGCGAAGCAACGCTTGCAGCTGAAAAGTTCAGAAAGAGCGTTAAAATAGGCTGATCCGAAACTACTGTTAAGTGAATGAACATATTAAATTACAGATTCTCTTCACCTCGTACGGAAAGCGAAGAAACGCTATTGGCATTTATCGATTCCTCGTTCGAGCAAGTCCTTGAATCGTCTCTCATTGACGAAAGTCTCAAGCCTAATGCTGCTTCGTTGCCTAAAACTGCAGTAGAGTGCGAGACCAAATTCTTGTCGGAACCATAGTCGATGGTGCTGCATAGATTCCCTCTACTAAGCACATTGCATCCTCCGATTTCCTTGTACCCCGAAACCATAAGCGAAACTCCACTCGGTTGAGAACAACTGAATTGATGAGCACCTGAATGAGTAACATTACAGGTTTGTTTAGTTTCGGTTATTTGATGCTTATCTTGATCGGGTTTTTCAGACCGGACTAAAGCTTCTATAATGGAATGAACTTGTTTTTTGTTCCTCACATGATTGATAATACCCGGGTTTAGTCCGTTTAATAGTCCACTCGGAGCAGCAATCTTCGTGAACCTATCGACTTGTTCCTTCTTCGCAAGCTCCATGTTTTTCTTAAGAACTTCACTCTTGCTTTTTCGACCACGTTGTTTCGGCATTGGAATCCCTCCGTGTATAGATGAGATTAGACTCGTTTGAGCAGAACCGCCGCTGCCTACTAGAGAAGAAGATGAGAGAAAACCATTTTCCTTCATCTCTTTCCAAAGTCTCAATGAATCTTTCTGCTCTACCGGACCAGAAGTACTACCGCACTCAGAAGCATCCCTTCTCGACTTCAAATGATCATCGGTTTTTGATGAATAGAACGAATCATGATGCTCGGAGCTAGTATCATCTTCTGCATTTAGATCCAACCCAATCCCTGCGGCGGATACACACTTATCACCATAATGTTCTGTGTCATACTTCTTTGCACATCCCGAGCCGCTAGCAGAAAAAGTAACGCGAACATCGGTGTTGAGATCGAGCGGTCTATTGAGTTCAATTGCACTTCCGTCTCTTCGCATTTGGGAAATTTCTCCACCCAACTGAAGTTTATCAGTAGCTTCTCCGATTTTGAAATCACCCGTGCTGTTTTCTGTGGCATTAAACAATAAAAACATAAGTTAGAATTTACGCATTTCATATCCGTTTTTCAGTTTCTTTCCGTTTCTAGCTAGGTTCTTTTAGAAATAATGTTTCCGGAGTCCGTTTAGCTATGTTTTTAAGCTCATAAAATTGAAGAGCAAAGGCAATCTTTCAAGACAAAAACATGATGAAATATGTTGCATGAAAACTCCTCTTTAGTAGGAGTTTAAGCAATTCATATCCGTTTTTCAGTTCGTTTCCATTTCTAGCTATGTTTTTTAAGAAATAACGTTTCCGGAGTCAGTTTAGCTATGTTTTTAAGCTTGAAAGCTCGTACTACCTATAAAATTGAAGAGCAAAGGCAATCTTTCAAGACAAAAACATAATGAACCATGTTGCACGGAAACTCCTTTTCGCTAGGGTTTACACATTTCATATCCGTTTTTCAGTTTGTTTCCGCTTCTAGCTATGTCTAACGTTCCGGAGTCCGTTTAGCTATGTTTTTAAGCTTGAAAGCTCATACTTCCTATAAAATTGAAGAGCAAAGGCAATCTTTTAAGACAAAAACATAATGAACTATGTTGAAACTCCTTTTCGCTAGGGTTTACACGTTTTCAGTTTGTTCCCGTTTCTAGCTATATTTTTCTAGAAATAACGTTTCCCAACTCCATTTTCGTGCAACATAGATAACGAAAGCTACCCTTTTGGAAATTAAAAACAATGAAGAATTGGCAGACAAATTAACCCAATAGAATGAATAAAGTACGCATCTTTAAACCAGGGACAGATCTAGGGGGCTAAACACCTCATAGCAATGAATCCTAAATCCGTCATTGCTTTAAAGTAAAATGAACTAGGTTGCACGGAAACTCCTTTTCATTAGGGTTTACACATTTCATATCCGTTTTCAGTTTGTCTCCGTTTCTACCTATATTTTTCTAGAAATAACGTTTCCCAACTCCGTTTTCATGCAACATAGATAACGAAACCTACCCTTTTGGAAATTAAAAACAAGGAAGAATTGGTAAACAAATTAACCCAATAGAATGAATAAAGTAAGCATCTTTAAACCACGGACGGATCCACGAGAAGCTAGAGGGGCTTGAGCACCCACTAGTCGCCCGAAAACCCAGAAAATTACATGGAAACTGTTTACAGGACTTCAATTTTTATGTAAAAACACCCAAAAACATCAATTTAGCGCCTATAAATCACGAGAGACAACCATAAACACCTCATGTCAAGGAAGAATCGGCAGACAAATTAACCCAATAGAATGAATAAAGTACGCATCTTTAAACCAGGGACGGATCCACAGGGAGCTAGGGGGCTTAAGCGCCCACTAGTCACCCGAAAACGCCAAAAATTCCATAGAATCCTTGTACCCGACTTCAATTTTTTTATATAAAAACAACCAAAAACATCAATTTAGCATCCATAAATCGAGAGACAACCATAAACACCTCACTAGAGGAGCTTGAGCACATACTAGTCACCCGAAAACGCAGAAAATCCCATAGAAATCTTGTACCGGACTTTAATTTTTCATATAAAAACAACCAAAAACATCAATTTAGCACAAATAAATCGAGAGACAACCATAACCACCTCACTAGAGGAGCTTGAGCACCCACTAGCCACCCGAAAACGCCGAAAATTCCATAGAAACCTTGTACTGGACTTTAATTTTTTACATAAAAACAACCAAAAACATCAATTTAGCATCCATAAATCACGAGAAATAACCATAAACACCTCATATAAATGAATCCTAAATCCATCACTGCTTTAAAGGAAAATGAATTACCTTCAGACCTCAATACAGGTTGAAGATCTCTCAATTTACTCCGTTTACGAACAATTTCCTGTTTCTCCCCCAATGCATCACTGCATCGTTTATCTCCAGTGACCTAAAAAAACAGAACAAACAATTAGAGAAACATAAAACATGAATTTCCCCAAAACCACTAAACAAACATAATCACCGACCGCTCGATCAGATCTGAGGAACCCTAAATTGATTGGTTTCTTCATTATCAACCAAACACCCAGTTCAAAGTGCACGACTTTCTCCTCACCCAGATGACCAAATTTGAAAAAAACTTAAACCCCACTTCAAATTCAAGGGTTTAATCAGAAACCCTCTAATGAAACTCAGAAAAGATCAATCAAAGTAGATTGATTTTTCAAATGGGTATGAGCAAAAAGAGATCTGTAATGGAAAGAAAGGGGATAATTTTGAATTGAAGAAGGAGGCGCGCATGAAGTAAGAAATGGAAATATGATTTGGTAATAATAAGAAAGAAGGTAAACAACGTGAGAGAGAGCTGAGTTTCAAATTCAAAAACGAGGTTGGAGGGACATTGTTTTCGGCTATACTTCCCGGCAATTGGTGTCTTTCTTTTTTTTTGTTTTGGTAAATTACACCCATGGCCACTGAACTTTATCTATTTTAATATTATGACCATTAAACTTTAATTATTAAAGGTATGATTCCTAAATTTTACGCTTTTTAACACGAGTGGCCACTCAACGCTTCAAAATGATCGTTAACGGCCTCAAAATAGAAAATTCCAAGAGTTAATAATATTTTAATGAACTTTAATTCTTAATGGTATAGCCACTAAACGTTACACTTTTTTAACACTAGTGGTCACTCAACTTTAACTAACTCCTCAAAATTACCGTTAACAAACTCAAAATGAAAATATTCAAGAATTAAAGTTGTTCAGAACGACATTTAACATGAAACCATATTTTGAATATTAAAAAACGTAAAATGTCCATTATATAATTTATTGTTTTGATTTAGGGAGTTGTTTTTTGGGGTTGTGTTTATCGATATATAAGAATAAGTTTTTTTTATTTGTAATGAAAACATAACTGTACAAGTGTAATACTTTTTTTTTTGTAAATAAAATATACCACATACCTCTATTTGTAAACTTTTAAACCACATGCCTTTAATTGCAAATTGGACAAACCACAAATATTTTTTTTCGTAATTTTCACTACATTATTTATTAGTGAAATATGCAAGATATTAATTAAAAAAATTGAAAGTATAAATTTGATCAAGGCATAACATTCATTTTGCTGCCCAAATTTAAGCTTTAAAGTCAATTAGGATCTTAAACTATACAAGATATACAAGAAATTAATTAAATCTCGGTGATTTAACCATATAATAGTTGTGTCCTAGTGGACCTGGAGCTACCAACCTAGACGCTAGGGTGGATTAGAACGTCACCGTCACAGGTTCCAATTTCACCGACCATCGGCTCCGACGTAGTCTTAACTCGTACCGCTATTTTTAACCCGTCTCACATGGACAAGGAAATCGAAACCCTGCTAAGTAAAGTAACGATCAATTACGGGGAACAAGAAATCTTAGATAATATGGAAACCGAACATCAAATTGAAAGATGGTGTGTGACTGGTATAATCCTAGCACAGAAACCCTTGAACATCCGTAGTTTTTTTCTGCACTGAGTGGGGCAATGGAGGATGAATGGATTCACAATTGAGGAAGGGGAAGATGGACATTTTGTGTGTGAATTTCAGAATAGAAGAGACAGAGACAGAATACTTCGGGATGGTCCTTGGCTGTTTAAGCAAAATATGGTGATACTAGCTGGGGTTCATGGACACAAGAAACCATCTAAAATACCACTGCATCAATGTCCATTATGGGTCTGAATCTATGATCTACCACTAGATCAGCGCAACTCGTGGATGACTCAGGTTATTGGGTCCTGAGTTGGGAAAGTAATGGAGTTTGTAGAGTACGCAACAGTCGAGGAGAACCATGATGGATTCCATTTCGATACGAACGTTTGTCGAACTATTGCTACTAGTGCGGTCTGCTGGACAATAATCATGACGACTATGAAAGCATGTTGGAGGACATCTCAATCGATGAATGGCCATATGGATCACTTCGGGCCTCCCCGATGAAAATACAAAGTCCAAGCTTCAATAAGCCTCGGGACGGAAATAGTGCCACTAAGACCTTGTTCTTTTTTACTAAATTAAGTATAAGTAAGTTAAGTTCAGTAGCATTCAGTTCAGTTTTAAGTTAAGTTAAGTTAATTTCAGTTCAGTAATTTAGAATTATTTATATATAATTTAATATTATTTATTATAATTATAACTATTTATATATAATTTATAATTTAGTATTATTTATATATAATTATCATTATTTATTATAATCATAATTATTTATATATAATTTATTATTACTTATTATTATTTATGTATAATTTATAATTTAGTATTATTTATATATAATTCATTATTATTATTATAATTATAATTATTTATATATAATTTATTATTATTTATTATAATTTATAAATAATACTATTATTAATTATAATTATAATTACTTATATATAATTTACCATTATTTATTATAATTATAATTATTTATATATATGTATCTAATTTATCATTGTATATATAATTATCATTATTTATTATAATTATAATCATTTATATATAATTTATTATTACTTATTATTATTTATATATAATTTATAATTTAGTATTATTTATATATAATTCATCATTATTATAATTATAATTATTTATATATAATTTATTATTATTCATTACAATTTATCATTATTTATTATAATTTATAATTTAGTATTATTTATATATAATTCATCATTATTTATTATAATTATAATTACTTATATATAATTTATCATTATTTATTATAATTATAATTATTTGGTGTAGTTAAGTTAAGTTAAGTTAAGTTCAGTAGCATTCAGTTTAATTCAGTTCAGTTCAATTGAGTTCAGTTAATCTAATTTCAATTCAGTTAATTTAATTTAATTTCAATCAAAAAGAACAGGGCCTAAATCGACTTCAGAAGGAATGTCGAGTTCAGCCAAGCAGGCGGAAAGCAGCTCTAAAGTGGGAGAAGGGGTGCAGCAACACCTACCATTAGCTAATGACCATGAGGCACTGGCTGATAGTGGAATGTCCCAAACCCACGGTCCTCATTTGGAAACAATGAACACTGATACAGAGATTGTTGGAGCCAGTAATAATGGTACAAGGTAGATGGTCAACAAATTGAGAGCTGTGAAGATTGTCAGAAAATGACTGCAGGTAACTGAACCTCTGAGATCCCCAATAACAGAACATAAATGGAGTATGAAAGACGTGGATATGACTGATACATAAGAGGCAAAAAAAGAAATGTCAAGTTGATACTCAGGACAATAGGGTGCGGGCCCTAGATGCCCCCCATCCTCAATTATGAAAATATTAAGCTGGAATGTTCAAGGAATGGGTAATCCTTGGACATTCCGAACCCTCAAGAAGATAATGAGGGAATAAAACCCAGAGACACTTTTTCTAATGGAGGCTCAGATAAGGGAAAGGGAATGAAGCAATCTGAGTCAATGTTTTACCAATTTCAATTTCTTTTTTTTTACGGATGATGTGGAAAGAAGTGGTGGCCTCATTCTGGGCTGGAAGAAAGAAATGAATCTTGCTATCAGTTGCTTTTCTTCACATCGTGTGTATTTTATGATTAGTCGGGCCGATGGTATCTAATGGAGGGGACTTAGGATATATGGATGGCTTGAAAAACCGCAGAAGTACATGTTGTCCTCACAATAGACTCTAGCAAGTGCACTAGATACAAGTAATAAAATGATAAGTCCAGTATCGTATCCACAGGGATTGAGGATCAAAGTTTACAAGAAATACTTTGTAGAACAGGGTGTGTGGTGTGTGTCAATTCTTTAATTTGAGAGGTGTTGTTCAAACATAAACAAGATCAAAGCTTTAGTTGATTTCAAAGAGTATTTAATGCTAAAAAGGCAGAACAGGTCAAGCACAGTAGAACAGGTTACTTTCAGTCTCTAAACACCCTATTTATTCATGAATGACGTAAAGTGAAGTCAAGGTCTCTACTTTAATGCTCACTTAAGTCAACTCTCGTGTGTTCTTAAGATTCTAAGACGTACTACAACTTCAAGTGTCCCTAAAGTTGGTTCTTTCTTGCATTACGATCGAAACAGCATTTCTATGTAAGAAAACCCTTGATACAACCTCCTGACATCTCTGTTTCAGGGTTGAATGCTTGATAAATAGTTCCGTGAAGATGAAAGCAGTTTCCTATCATGCATCTAACACTAACATACATGCCTTAAGCAATGGAGTTACAAGTTTATCAAGCACAACATAATATATCACCATTCATTCATAAATAAGATAATAGAAGACTTACATAACCGGCCCTAAACTGGCCAAACCCGTTCAAAACGACTACTCACTCATAGTGAAGAGTGAATAGCCACCATTAACTCCACAGACCTCCATTGGAGGCGTCATCGTCCTAAGAGAGCTTCGCCTCTCTTCAAAAGTTCTAACTAAAACTGATTGTCTCAAAAGTAAAAAGGTGTGTTTTTCCTTCCCTCGACTACGTCTATATAAAGGAAGAAAAACGAACCATGCACCAAAATATTACAAAATAAGATTGTTTTCCTACAGTTACTAATACTAGGGAATGATTAATTTAAGTTGACCCTTGAACACTCAAGGGGTGATCCATCTTTTCATCATGTTGCTTTCCTGCCTCCCTGCGTACTCTACACCTACAACTGCTGCCATGCCGCACCTGTCACTTGTCTAGTCGCTATCCTTCATCGGGTACACAGCGAAAATCCGCTGGATCAAAAGGGCGCTCAACTCCTTACGGTTTGTTGCAAAACAGGCTGTGTTATTGCCCATTTTGACTTGATCAATACAATCTGCATAAAACACTTATAAGCCCATGTGTTTCGGAATATTTTGCCTGAAATGCACATAAAATGTTATTAAAATGCTGTTTAATTATAGTCATATTCATGCCCAACAAATACCCCCAAATAAAATCCTTGCTTGTCCTCAAGTAAGCAAAAAGATAACAATAACACAAGAGAATAATTTTAGGCAAGAATAATCGAAGGAGTATTTACAGAAAGAATTTATGCAGAAACAAGGGAAACAGATTTATAGGAGAGTGATTTAAACAGAAAGACTTAACGAAGAAAAACTTTTTGAACAATTTGTGACTACTAATGAGGCTTTTGCTAGAATCAAAATTTTAAAACCCTTTCTTATGAAATTCCTCAAAGCTTCAAATTGAACCTCAATCCTCATTTGAACCACCTGCTATGCTCCAAGTGCCTCACTAAGTTCAGGAGGATTCACACACTCTCAAATGGCCTTTGTTGCCATAAGGGAAAGTATCATCGCTCCTCAGTTTAGTACTATGATTGCTAGGTTATGACATTGCTTATTGGCCCTATCTCGATGGATCAAAAAATTTCCGATCATAGTCAAAAGGTCTTGACATGGGTTGTATTGTTAGGCTAGGGCTAAGGTATGGACGTGAATTGACAATTTTAAGTGTATGAATTTTGTCTACATGCAATGCAATTCACCATACTTGGCATTTAGCACAGATCATTACGCACAGCCTGTTTCACAACATAGACCAAACTATCCCTTGAATACACAAACATAATTATCCAAACATTTGACTTTAGTCTCAAGATGTAAGCAGTTGCCAAAAATTTGAGAGACTAATTCAAACACTTTCCTGTTATCTTTTAAAATTTCTATTCATTCCTCAAATGTCATCCTTTCACCGTTTGATTATTATAAACACAGATTTTCTCAAAAAAAATTCATTTTTCTTTCTCTCGAGCAGCTTGTTCTGAGCATGAGACAAATTCAAGGTGTTTTTGGGATTACAGTGAAGGGAATTGGTTCCTTAAATTTGTGTTTGCGAAAGAATAGGTTAAGGCTCAAGTTGGATATCCTAAAAATGTGAGTGCAAAGCACATGTAGGCTTTTTATGGAGTGAACTTGGGATCTAACTGCCTTTTTCCTCCTATGACCATCCAAAATTTTACCATTTTGATTTGGCAGCCAAAGCAATACCTACCTAAAGACAATATGCACTAGCCATCTCATGAAGAATCATCGCATTTTCATGCTAATGTAGGCTCAAGTTCTCACATTTCAGGGCTTTTGCATTGGAGCAGGAGATTCTTTAAGTGAAGATTGAGTTAAAACTTGAAAATTTTCAGAACTTCACGATTCAAAAGGGAGCTCAAATAATAAAACAAAGCTATCACCTCAAATTTGCAATCACAAAAGCACAATCAATTGCGAAAAGGAACAGAAAGTGAAATGACTATATAAAAACATTATGCGATTTGCTTAACGAGGACGTCAAGATTTTATTAGAGGGAAATTTGCTTAAACTTATCATACTACAACAACAGCATGCTTCATCTTTTTTATCATGTTATGCTCAAGTAGATTTGCAGTAGATTAAACGCATGCACTCCACCCCCAAATAAAAATTAACATTGTCCTTAATGTTACTCTAACAACAGGGTAGAAGAAATCATAACATGATAACATGGGAGTGTAACAATAAAAACAAAGAAGGGTTATAAGTGTTACCGGATGCTTGGATAGCGATAAGTTTGAGGTTTTAGACAAGCGGGGAACGAGAGGAATCAACCTCTCAATCCTTAATAGGAGTAGCACCATCCCCTTTCGAGGAGGTAGCGGCATTTGTTTCAAGGACAGCAGATTTCGCTCTTACCGGACTTTTAATCGAGGCACCCGAAGGACTTTCCCGCCCATGCTCTTCTACACAAAGGTGCTTCAACATATCCACCTCACTTTGTAGAATAGCAGTTTTATGCTCCAGGGCATGGATTTGGTCACGGTTAGCCACATTCTGTGCAAACATGGCATCGAACTTACAAATAATATCATCATTGGTGAACTTTGCACATTTCTTGTAAAAAGCGAGGTCTTTTTCGGGCGCAATCTGCTCGGACTCAGAGGAAACAGACACAGTAGGCTCACTCTTTCTCTTGCGGCTTTCAACTCTCCTTGATTCAACAAAGTCTGCCATCCAGACCCAGTTCCCATTCACCATTTTCCCAAAACACATGCTCTGCAAACTCCTTAAATCAATCTGGTCAGGGTGGTTTACAACAGTGAGCCGGGTGCGGTCCTCTGGCTTAAAGACTCTAATTTCTGCTGCAATCTGAGTCACGATGCTCCCACAGCAGATGACCGAGGAATTCTTCTTCCCGAAGTTGGCAATGTACTCCCCAAACCAATAGCCTAGATTCATTCTGGGCCTAGTTGTCATACTCCACAAAGCCGTAAGGTCATGGGGAATAGTGGCCTGGTTTTCGCGGGCAAAGATGGTACCAGAGACCAGTTTATGGAGGTACCGGATGGCATAGTCATCAATATTTGAAGCCTTGGAAACACTACCGTCATACCTTGGCTGGTTCGAAATAGATTGCCAGAAGGCCTATGGGTCAAATACATCTGGGGTTTGCGTGAACGCCTCCTTGTAACTTTCCGACTCAAGGTCATCGTCATCCGTGGCACCCAATAGACTGTTGAACATGTTCAATGAAGGCCGCTGAGTGTGAGTCATTAGCCTGAAACTAAACTTGCCTTCCTCGTCCGGGTCAGTAATCTCGGAATGGTGCTTAAACGTAGCTAGGAATTCCAGCGTGAGTTCTTTGTAGGCCGGCTTAGTCATTTCAAAGAAGCAGCCGAAATGGCCTGCCTCCATGAGGTTCCGCACCTGCTGATCAAGTTTGATCCTTTTTAAGGTGTCCCAGCAAACTGTCCTCATAGGCCCGAATTCTAGTTGCGCAAGTTCCTCGTAGTATTTCTGCATGGCCGCATCCTTAAACTGAGCAAGCTTTTTCACCAATTTTTCGTCCAGAACGAAAGCAACTGAGCCTGCCCCCGTCATTTTTCCCTTAGCTTTTTCTTTCTTCGATGAGCCCTCGATTTTCACCTGCTTACCAGAGCCACGAGTTCTCATGTTGTGCTCAAGTTTAAATAGGGTTTCCCAATGGTAAAGAGCACAGAGCATGTGGTGACTAGTGAAAAGAAATATATAAAAAAGAAAACAAATCGAGCAAGGGACCGTAATGAGGTAGGTCTCCTTAAGTAGGGAGAGATGGAACGGTCTGTTGCCAACCCGTCTTTATGAGGGCGGTCCAAAGGACGCCACCTGAACAAATTGGCAAAAGGCACGTACCTTGGAATAGACCCCTGGGTAACAAACGGTCACGTTTCAAATTTTTTATTTACTGCTCCCCTATCCGTTCGATTGCATCGAGAAAGAGAGAGCAAATGAAATAAGAGCCTAGTGATATAGGATTAGACATTTTTAATTTTTCAGGCTTTTATTTCGCCGCCCATCTTCCAACGATTGCCCTGTTTGAAGGGTAAATCAACTCCCTATTTGAACAAGTAAAATCGTAAAACTTGACCCTTATGAAAAGGTGTAAGTTTTACAACTGTGCTTATTCCGGAGATACTCATTACGGACCACTGATCGACACAAAATGGATGTAAACTACTTTCGACACTACTTAACAAAATTTGAAATTGAAACTATTTTAAATGCAATGTTACTTGTGCTACAATTGGTGTTTGTAGCGAACACCCTGTTTGTGCTTCTACTGGCTTGGGGGGTCTTGAAAGTGAACTGTATCGATCTTCCTTGTGTGATCGTTCTCTAAATAGGGTTTCAATCTTTGCCCATTCACCTTAAAAGGTTCCTAACCCTCCTTGCCAATTTCAACTGCACCATGACCAAACACCTTGTTTACCAGATAAGGCCCTGTCCATCTTGATTTAAGCTTCCCAGGAAACAATCTGAGTCTTGAATTGTACAAGTGAACTCTTTGTCCTTCGTGAAATGTCTTTATCTGGATTTTTCTATCGTGCCACATCTTGTTATTGTCTTTGTAATTCACTGCATTCTCATATGAAAACAACCTAAACTCCTCCATGTCATAGAGTTGCAGTCTTCGTTGGTCTCCCACAACCTGTTGCTCAAAATTTAAAAATGTTAATGCCCAAAAAGCCATGTGTTCCATTTCAACCGGCAAGTGATAAGACTTTCCGTATAACAATCTAAACGGAGACATTCTGATTGGTGTTTTATAGGCCATCCTATATGCCCAAAGAGCATCGTCAAGCTTGTTTGCCCAGTCTCTCCTAGAACTGCCAACAGTTTTTTCTAAAATTCTTTTGATTTCACGATTGGAAATCTCCACCTGTCCACTTGTTTGTGGATGGTAAGGTGTGGCAATTCTGTAAGAGACTCCAAGCTTGCCCATCAGCTTCTCAAATTTGGCATTGCAAAAGTGGGTTTCTTGATCACTAATGATCGCTCGTGGGACACCGAATCGGGTAAATAGCCTTTTCAGGAATTGTACAACCACACGGGCGTCATTGCACTACAAGAAATCTGTTTATATGTGACAATAATTTGATTGTCACCAAAATAGTTGTAACAAAAAATTTATTATTCGTTACAATAAATTTTTAATTATCACACAAAGTAATTTTGTGACTATTTTTTAAAATTATCACAAATAAATAAATGATTTTGTAACAATAATTTATTAGTTGTAACTAATTTTTTTATGTGATAATTAAAATTGTAACTATATATATATAATATGTTACAACACATTTATAATGGTCACAAAAACTAATTTTGTGACCGTTGAAAAGAAAATGTCACAAATTTTTTATTTTAGTTGCGACAATAAAAAAATTCTGTAACCGAAATATTTTTATTACAATTAATAGTTGTAGCTAAAAATTTAAAATACATGACATTATATTTAAAGTTGTCACGAAATTTAATTGTGACGTTTAGCTTAAATTGGATATATTTTGTAAACGTTAAGCTTAAATTCGTATTATTTTATAAACGTTGAGCCTATATTGGTGTTATTTTGTACGTGAGGCCTAAATTGATGCTATATTGTAAACGTTAAGCCTAAATTGATATTATGTTGTAAACATTAAGCCTATATTGGTACTATTTTGAACGTTGAGTCTAAATTGGTACTTCCCCAAAAACCTTAAACCTATTTTGGTACCTTATCCCCTATACAAATAAACAAAATTATCCATAAAATTCCAATCTTTTAATTTTAATTTAATTTTAGATCACACTTTTGTTTCATGCATTTTTTACCTTTGTGAATGATCAAGATGTTTTTTCAATAATCTTAATGTTCATTTTATCTGCTAGATTTTTATGATATTATTGACATTCCTTGGATATACTCTTCATACCAGAGTTTGTAATACTTTTTTTTGTAGTCCAAATCTCTAAGAGATCGGATGTGTAATGTGTATATGATTTCAGTTTCATGTAATTAGTTTAAGTTGAAGATGTAATGAACTTGGATTTTCTGCAGGTGAGAACTTTGGAAGGTTTACGGGAATCACAATTGGAGGAATGAAAGTAGAAAATGTACAAATCTTTTATCAACAACATCATAACTGTAGCATCCTTTTAATTTCTAGGAATAAAGTTCTCTTTAAAATTTCTATTTTTAGTTTTCCATTGTATCCTGTATCAACCAAATATTTTTAATAATTCCCTTCTAGCCAAACATTAAAATGTAGTGCATTATTTATTCATTTAATGTTTTAAACTTAATTTTTGTCAATATTATATTGCAATTCCTATCTGAAAACGTCTCCAAATGGTTTTGTCAGCATGTGAAAGGAAATTACATGAAAACATCTCCGTCAAAATTCTTTGTGAATATGATGAACTGGTTATCAACGAATTCAATCTATATTTCTATATTTCCACTGATTACAGCCGAATAATTCCATCAGTAATCAGCTAATTTGTAGTAGTGCAAAATATATTGTGATAACACAAAAAAAAGTACCTAATATATAATTGTTACAAGCAAAATATTGTTCCAAATTTAAATATGTGTTAATAATAATTGTCACAAAGAATTATTTCAGTGACAATAAATAAAAGTTGTCACGTGATTTTAGTTTAATTTAAAAGAAAATATGTGACAACATACTATATTTATGACAATTTTTTTATTTTTCGATTACAATAAAACTTGTAACAAATAAAATTAGTGTGACAATATTTTATTATCACAAATAATAATAATTTTTGTGACAAGATTTTATTGTCACATTTGTCAAAAACTTTTAGCAACGGAGTTTTACGTGACAACTCTCGTAACAACTAATTATTGTCACATAAAATTTTATGTGACAACTTTTAATGATTTTGTGACAATATATATTGTCACAAACAACTTGATTTCTTGTAGTGTTGGTGGGACTAGCCATTGCTTCAACCCACTTGCTCACATAATCTACAGCCACTAAGATATATTTATGCCCAACAGATGTAGGGAATGGACCCATAAAATCTATTCCCCATATATCAAAATTTTTACAAACAACTATGTTGTTGAGGGGCATGGCATTTCTAGCTGAGATATTGTCTGTTCGTTGGCACTCATTGCAAGTGCGAACGAACAGATTGGCATCCTTAAAGAGTGTTGGCCAGAAAAAACCTGATTGAAGTACTTTTGCTGCAGTTCTGCTGGCGCTATGGTGCCCTCCAGCTTCTCGGTCATGACAATGGCTTAAAACATCCTGTCCCTCCTCCTGAGATATACATCTTCGAATAATTTGGTCGGCGCACAACCTGAAAAGAAAGGGTTCTTCCCAAAAATAATATTTAATTTCAGCAAAAAACTTCCTCCTCTGATTAGTGGACAGGTTGTGAGGCTTAAGCGAACTGGCTAGGTAATTAGCAATATCGGCAAACCATGGCGCAGGCTGTGCGGCGTATAGTCGCTCGTCTGGAAATCTTTCCAAAATCTCTGGTTGTTCCTGGCTGCTTTGGTGAGAAATTCTTGACAAATGATCAGCCGCGACATTTTCCGTTCCCTTTTTATCCTTAATTTCGAGATCAAACTCTTGAAGCAATAATAACCAGCAGATTAACCTAGGCTTAGCATCCTTTTTCGCGAACAAGTAGCGTAGCGCAGCGTGGTCTGTGTGCACAACAACTTTGGACAGCACCAAGTAGGTCGAAATTTGTCGAAGGCATACACAACTGCAAGAAGCTCCTTCTCGGTAGTGTTGTAGTTCTGCTGGGCCTCGTTTAATGTTTTGCTTGCATAATAAATTGGTCTAAACTTCTTCTCTATCCTTTGTCCAAGAACAGCTCCCACACAAGTATCGCTAGCGTCGCACATCATCTCAAAAGGTTGTTCCCAGTCTGGTCCTGCCAGTATAGGCGAGTTGATCAGCTTGCTCTTTAATAGTTCGAACACCTTTAAACAGCTTGCATTAAAAGAAAATTCCGCTTCCTTATGAAGTAATGCTGACAAGGGTAGCGCGATCTTTGAAAAATCTTTGATAAACCTACGGTAAAACCCTGCGTGCCCCAGAAAACTTCGCACATCTTTTACATTGGCCGGAACAGCCAGCTTTTCTATCACTTCCACCTTCGCTTTGTCCACTTCCATCCCTTTTTCTGAAATTTTATGCCCGAGAACAATACCTCCCGTAACCATGAAGTGGCATTTCTCCCAATTCAAAACCAAGTGGGTCTCCTTGCATCGCACAAGCACTGCTTCGAGGTTGTTTAAACAGCTCTCAAAAGAGTTTCCATAAACAGAGAAGTCGTCCATGAATATTTCTACGGTCCGCTCCACCATGTCATGAAAAATGGACATCATACATCTTTGGAAAGTGGCTGGAGCGTTGCACAGTCCGAACGGCATTCGTCTGTAGGCATAGGTCCCATAAGGACACGTGAATATTGTCTTCTCTTGATCCTCACTGTGAATTGCAATCTGGTTGTATCCTGAATAACCGTCAAGAAAACAATAGAAGGCATATCCCGCTAACCGCTCCAACATCTGATCAATGAAGGGCAAGGGAAAATGATCCTTCCTTGTGGCTTCGTTGAGCTTTCTGTAATCCACACAAACTCGCCATCCTGTTATTGTTCTCGTGGGCACCAACTCGTCTTTCTTATTGCGGAGTACGGTTGTTCCTCCCTTCTTTGGTACAACATGAACAAGGCTGGTCCACACACTATCAAAGATTGGGTAAATAATGCCGGCATCAAGAAGCTTGATCACCTCTTTTCGCACAACCTCCTTCATGTGGGGATTCAGTCTATATTGCGGCTGGACAAATGGCTTGTGCTCCTTCTCCATCAAGATTCTGTGGACATAGACTGCCGGACTGATACCTTTGATATCATCAATTTTCCATGCGATTGCATCCTTGTTTCTTCGCAAAACTTCCATGAGCTGCGCCTTCTGATCAGGAGTTAACTTTGAGGATATAATAATTGGACTTCCGCTGGGTGGTTCCAGGAAGGCATACTCGAGGTGTGCAGGTAGTGGTTTCAATTCTGGTTTAGACACTGGCACAGTTGGTATCTCCGGTGGTTCTTGATGAGTAGGAATAGTAGGATCGAAAGGAGGTGTCGGTAAGTTGGATTCAATGGAACAGCCTGTTCCTTCACATAAGTTCACTTCTTCTCCCAATAGAGTCTCCAGAGTGTCTTGTTCATGCAATGTAGAAAGACTTCGAAACTCATCCAAGAAACAACATGTGTCATCATTATTGTTTGCTCGTCTCATTGCCTCGTTCATTTTGAAAATGACTTCCTCCCTATTAATCCTCAAGAATAATTGTCCCTCTCCCACGTCTATCAACGCTCTACCCGTGGCTAAAAATGGTCGACCTAGGATAATAGGAACGTCCAGGTCTTCATCTATGTCCATTATGATAAAATCAACAGGTAAGATGAATTTTCCTACTTTTACCAACACATCTTCTACCACTCCCCTAGGGTAACATACTGATCGATCGGCCAACTGAATTGACATACGAGTAGGTTGGGGTTCTCCTAATCCAAGTTTAGCATATACATAATAAGGCATCAGGTTTATCTTAGCTCCTATGTCACATAGTGCATTTTCAATATTTAGCTTTCCAATTGAGCAAGGAATAGAAAAAATCCCTGGATCTTTTAGCTTTTTAGGTAGCTGCTGCTTGTTTTGGAGTATCGACGAACAATCTCTGTTGAGTTGGATCATGGAAATGTTTTCCAGCTTCTTTTTGTTTGACAGGATATCTTTGAGGAACTTTACGTATGTCGACATCTGTGCCAGCGCTTCTACGAAAGGAATGTTGATGTGCAACTTCCTTAAGGTGTCCAACACCTTAGAATTCTGTTCTTCCAGCTTTTTATTGATCAACCGCCTTGGATATGACACAGGTGGAACATACGTCGGAGGTGGCTCATACATTCTTTCGCTTTCCCCCCTGATCCTGTTTACTGGTAATGGTTGTCTTCCTGGTTTCTTCTTCACTGGGAACAGCTTGTTCCTGCTCCCCTTCAGCTTCCTTGGATGTTCCTGCGCATTCAGCATTTTCATCAGTCGATATAATGGGTTGAGTGTGCTTACTAGATCTCAGAGTTATCGCCATGACATCACCCTTTGGATTCGGCTCTGTGTTGTTTGGCATAATTTCCTTCCCTTTTGACGTAGATGCCGCTAACTGGTGGACTTGTGTTTCCAGATTTTTAATTGATGCTTGTGTCTGTTTCATGAACTGCATCATCATCGTCTTCATATCTGGCTCTATATCTTCCTTTGGTGGAACAGGTTGTTTGTAATGCTGCTGAGGTTGTCTTTGGTAATGTCCTCCTTGCTGTTGTTGATATCTCGGTTGTTCCTGCTGGTTCGGCTGGCCTGTCCATCCAAAATTCGAATGGATTCTTATGGCAGGGTTATATGTGTTAGAGTATGGGTTAGGCGGATTCCTCTGATTATACCCTGCATAATCACATTCTGCCTGCGGACCCTTTCCCTGCTTAACTCCTGGACAGTTGATGCTAAAATGAAGGCCTCCACAAAAATCACAGATGTCATTGAATGGTGGTTCGTTGTGGATCGAGGATACATTTTATCTTGTCGAGCTGTCTAGCAAGCTGTTCTACCTGACTTGTCAATTTTGACACAACATCTTCATTTCCCGCTCTTTTTCCCTCACTTCTGGCAGAGTGCCAGTTATAACTTGTGCTTACTACCCTCTCAATAAGGTCGTACAAGGCATGAGGTTCCAGATCTTCAGGATTTCCATTGGCAATAGATTCGATCTGGATCTTATAAATGTTGGTTACCCCATTGTAAAAGTTCTGCATCTGCATCCACATAGGAATGCCATGATTGGGTACTCTCCTTAGTAGTTCCTTGTACCTTTCCCATGCTTCGGCTAGTGATTCATCTTCTTCTTGCACGAAATGGGAAACCTTATTTCTGAGCTTAATGGCTTATCGTGGTGGGAAATATTTCATTAAGAACGCACCAGCCATTTCTTCCCAAGTGGTGATCGTTCCTGGTTGCAAGCAGTTTAACCAAGTCTTCGCTTTGTCCCTTAGGGAAAAAGGAAACAACTTCAGTCTGATTACGTCGTAAAAAATGCCCCTATTTGATCTGAAAGTGTTGCACAACGTGATAAACTCAAGAATATGCCCATTTGGATCTTCCGACTAGTATCCATTGAACTGTACGGCAGCCTGCAACATTTGTATCATAGATGCTTTCACCTCGAACATGTTGTTCCCTTTGTTGGGCAACACGATGCATGACGAATGTCCTTCAGTGGTTGGTCTCGAATAATCTCTGATTCGCATGATAGGAGGGTTGTTATTCTCCCCTTCTTCTTCTTGGTTTGGTTGAACTGGTTGTTCGGGTGGTACCCTTCCAGCCATTCTTCTCTCTCTTTCTCGTTCTCTCTGTCTTGCACGTCGAGTTCCCGCTCTGTTTCGTCTACACGTTCTCTCTAACTCGAGATCGATAGGAAAAACAGGAGGTCCAACTCTGCGCATAAACTGATAAAGATTCCTTCTGACTGCACTATATAGCAGACAGATTAAAAACACCCTGTTTCACAGAAAAGTTCGTACAAACTTTGTTGCTTTCAATCCCCGGCAACGGCGCCAAAAACTTGTTGTCCTCACAATAGACTCTAGCAAGTGCACTAGATACAAGTAATAAAATGATAAGTCCAGTATCGTATCCACAGGGATTGAGGATCAAAGTTTACAAGAAATACTTTGTAGAACAGGGTGTGTGGTGTGTGTCAATTCTTTAATTTGAGAGGTGTTGTTCAAACATAAACAAGATCAAAGCTTTAGTTGATTTCAAAGAGTATTTAATGCTAAAAAGGCAGCACAGGTCAAGCACAGCAGAACAGGTTACTTTCAGTCTCTAAACACCCTATTTATTCATGAATGACGTAAAGTGAAGTCAAGGTCTCTGCTTTAATGCTCACTTAAGTCAACTCTCATGTGTTCTTAAGATTCTAAGACGTACTACAGCTTCAAGCATCCCTAAAGTTGGTTCTTTCTTGCATTACGATCAAAACAGCATTTCTATGTAAGAAAACCCTTGATACAACCTCCTGACATCTCTGTTTCGGGGTTGAATGCTTGATAAATAGTTCCGTGAAGATGAAAGCAGTTTCCTATCATGCATCTAACACTAACATACATGCCTTAAGCAATGGAGTTACAAGTTTATCAAGCACAACATAATATATCACCATTCATTCATAAATGAGATAATAGAAGACTTACATAACCGGCCCTAACTGGCCAAACCCGTTCAAAATGACTACTCACTCATAGTGAATAGCCACCATTAACTCCACAGACCTCCATTGGAGGCGTCATCGTCCTAAGAGAGCTTCGCCTCTCTTCAAAAGTTCTAACTAAAACTGATTGTCTCAAAAGTAAAAAGGTGTGTTTTTCCTTCCCTCGACTACGTCTATATAAAGGAAGAAAAACGAACCATGCACCAAAATATTACAAAATAAGATTGTTTTCCTACAGCTACTAATACTAGGGAATGATTAATTTAAGTTGACCCTTGAACACTCAAGGGGTGATCCATCTTTTCATCATGTTGCTTTCCTGCCTCCCTGCGTACTCTGCACCTGCAACTGCTGCCACGTTGCACCTGTCACTTGTCTAGTCGCTATCCTTCATCGGGTACACAACGAAAATCCGCTGGATCAAAAGGGCGCTCAACTCCTTACGGTTTGTTGCAAAACAGGTTGTGTTATTGCCCATTTTGACTTGATCAATACAATCTGCATAAAACACTTATAAGCCCATATGTTTCGGAATATTTTGCCTGAAATGCACATAAAATATTATTAAAATGCTGTTTAATTATATTCATATTCATGCCCAACAGTACCTGACATGGGAAGTGATGAAGTTCTTGAACCATGCAGACCCACAACCTATGTTATGATTTAGAGACTTCAACGAGATCATGTGGCAGTCAGAGAAACAAGGCGGAAGAACTCGAAATGACAAGGAAATGGAAGCCTTGTAGGGATGTCTGGAGGAATGCAATATTAAGGATTTAGGGGCAAATGGTAATTGTTTCACGTGGTATAATCGACGTGCGGGTGTGGAGGCCATATGGGAACGACTTGACCGCTTCCTCGCTGATCCTGACTGGGTGGAACTATTCCATGAGCATCGAATCTCTCACCTCCCTCAGATATCTTCCAATCATAACCCAATTCTAAAAAATTTACACGACACAGTCACTGATAAGGGATTCCGTACTCGTTTGTTCCGGTTTGAAAACTTCTAGACCCGATGCACGGACTGCTGAGAATTAATCAGTAAAGGGTGGACGGATAACAGCAGGGCCGGTCCTGACCTTTTAGGGGCCACAGGCAAAATAAGTGATAATGGACCTTTAATAAAAAAAAATGTACTAAAAAATCTAAAAATAGAAATTTGGGTCCATTTTAGACCTAAAACATCATATTATTTGATCAATTTTTAGACCTAATGGATATTATAACTAAATTTATAACAAAAAATATATATATTCAATAAAATTAAAATTTTTGGGCCCCTTTTAGCATTGGGCTCTGGGCGGCCGCACCTCAGGCTATGCCCAGGGTCGGCCCTGGATAACAGTAATGTCAGCACTCTTCAGAAGCGAATTGAGAGAGTTGCTTAGGCTTTATCGGGCTGGAATCATGTTTCCTTTGGTCACCTTCCGAGTAGATTTAAGGAATTGAACCGAGAACTGGAGATCCACTAGAATCGGTGCGACTTCGAGGGTAAAGCCAAAGAGGCTCTAATCACGAAACAAGATTTCAGAAAGTACATTATATGGAGGGGATGATGTGGAAACAGCGATCATGGATTGAATGGCTGAAATCGGGCGACAGGAATATCGCATTCTTTCATGCAAAATGAAGCGTTAGAAGACGGACCAATAAATTGCAGAATTTTAAAAACCCGCTGAGGGGGTGGGTGGAAGGAATGGAGCAGATTGGTAACGTAGCTACCGCCTATTTTGCGGAGTTATTCAAGAATTCGAATCCGACGGGGCTTGAGGACTTCACATCGGGTCTTGAAGGAATATCTAATGTGACAGTTAAATAAAATGTTACGATTAAATACTAAATTATACTTCCCGCAATTATTATGCTTTTTTTAAAATACATTATTTGTTAGTAAAATATGCAAGAAATTAATTAAAAGAATTGAAACTATAAATTTGATCAAAATTTTTACCCTAGTTAGTGAAGTGTAAATTTGACTCTAACATGAATGGTCTAAATTTAATTATAATGTTTCCAAGCAACATTAATTTTAGTTCTAAGTTACCGAAAATTTGAAATAAACTTATTTGAAAAGTCTGATGTGACAGTTAAATAAGAGTCAAACCAATTTTTTAAATTATCGGCAACATATAGCTAAAATTGATCTTACTTGAGATATTAGGATTACGTTTAGACAATTTCATACTTTAGAACTAAATATGCATTTATAGAAAACGTTACAATCAAGTATTGGGTTATACCTGATGCAATTGCTATATTCTTTTAAATACATTATTTGTTAGTAAGATATACAAGAAATTAATTAAAAAAATTGAAACTTTTTCATCAACGCTTTGACCCTAATTAGTGAAGTGTAAATTTGATTCTGACATATGAAATGGTCCAAATTTAACTCGGACGTATGAAATGGTCCAAATTTCCAAGACCTATTTTAGTTTTAAGCTACCAAAGATTTGAAATAAACTTGTTTGAAAGGTCCGGTGTAATAAATAAATAAAAGTCAAACCAGTTTTTTCATATTTTTTTATAACACATGGCTAAAATTGATCTTACTTAAGATTTTAGGATTAAATTTATACAATTTCATACGTTAGAATATGCATTTCTTAAAAAAATGTTACGATCAAGTATTAGGCTATACTTCCCGCAATTGCTATGTTTTTTTAAATACATTATTTATTAGTAAAATATACAATAAATTAATTAAAAAAATTGAAATTATAAATTTGATCAACGCTTTGACCTTAATTACTAAAGTGCAAATTTGGCTCTAACGTATGAAATAATCCAAACTTAAACATCACGTTTCCAAATAAGATTAATTTTAGTTTTAAGTTACCGAAAATTTGAAATAAATTTGTTTGGAAGGTCCGATGTGACTAGGACTGGGCGCAATCTTAAAAATATTATATTAGATCGAATATCTGATGAAAAAAATCCAAAATCGAACGAAACTGCTGATTTTTTTTTATCAAACTGGTCGAATTTGGTCAAAATTAGTTAAAATTTCATTCTAATTCTGAATCTTTTTCCTTAGGTATTTGGTCCAATATATTATCTTTAGGATCTGTGCTCAGTCTTAGATGTGACAGTTAAATAAAAGTTAAAGTAGTTTTTTTTCAAATTTTTTATAACACGTGTGTTAGACGAGGTGCCGCGGCCTAATCTCCCGGGCGGACCGGGGGGTGGACAACCTCATGGCGACGTAAGCGGTGATTGACGCTGAAAGCAACCAATCGTGGAATCAAGCTGCTCGGCAGGACCGGAGCTCGGAGATATGGAAGAGTCGCCACCCACGAATGGAAAAATGAACACCGATCCCTTGCGGGAGACCGGTGTGGGTTCGGGAAACTTAGGTACGAGCCGAGAAGGCTAGCTCCTTTCCGGAGAAAGGCTACTAGGCACCCCGACATCGCCCGGTTACGAACCACCGGCCTCCTACTCAGCATGTTAGGCGATAACGGACTAATCGTATACTTCTTTAAGTTTAAAATTCATTTGAAACCCTTTTCTTTCTCTTTTTGGAAACCATTTTGAGCATATGATATTGAAAAGCCACATCAGTAAAGAATCACCCATTTATGTTTATACATACACAGAGAGGGGGAAGAAAGAAGTGATTTATTTACAACCGTATTTAAATGTTATGTTGTGTGTCTATTCTACATTAACTTATTTCCCCAAAATGATGTTTACATGGTTCGCACCTTAATCGCCGTTGGAATGATTTAGGTGCGTTTTAAAATCCCGTTTGATAAAGCTTACCCGAATCGCCGTTGGAACGACTCGAGTAATTGAAAACGTTAAAGTAAAAGCCTTTTAATAAGAAAACGTGGTTAAACATACAAGTCAATTTTATTTTGTACAAATTCATTAAGAAAGCGATTCAAAATCTCCATTATTAAAAAAAAAACGATTTTGATTACAATGTTCGCTTAATCCGTCGTTGGAACGGACTAAGGTTTTAAAACGTGGTGTTTTGAAGACGATTTGAAATATCAACCAAAATGACTCTATTTATCTACATTAGAGATCTAAGAAAGCTCATTAGCTTAAATAATTTTAATTGAAAACTCTCTTTTTGTGACTTATTTTCCCCACTTATTTAATGGACTCTCTAACTATTATAATTACATCAATAAACACATTTAGGCCCAAAAATTAATTTTTCCAAGTGAAGCCCATTTGAAACATGGACTCATAAATGGCCAAAAGAGATAAAGAAAATAATATAGATATATATTTACACATTTTAGCCCAAAAGACATAAAATAAGAGTAAAAGAAAGTATACTATCCAATACATATATAAGAAAGAGTAATGAAAGTAATATATTTATACTTTAAATATATGAAAATAGTAGATGAAATTCATAAATAAGAGAATAGCATTTATCACTCAAAATAACTCTATTTGTCAATAATTAACATAACCCAAATATACTCCAAAACTATATATATATACATAACTAATATAATCTTAATGTCAAAAAGACTATATGTTTATTCCCTAATATCTATTAATTGTCTCACAAAATACCCAAGTAAATAACATTTAAAATAGATTTTAATGTGACTTAAATAAATAATGATAAAAAAAGAGAAAGTAATACATACATTTATAAAAATAAAATGGAACACCACTCTTCTAAAATAATTATATATGTTAAAATTCTAAAACAATTTGAAAATCATATATTACATAATTATATATATATATATACTAAGGATTAAAAGTCTAAAAGTTAAGAAAAGGGGACCAAAATGACATTTTTTACATTTTGGCAGATTTACCGACGGAAAATCCGTCGGTAAACAGCCTTTAGTGACAGAATTGGCAAATTACAGCAGCACTCCAACATTTTTCAGATTTGTTCAAAAGCATTAAATTAAATCTAATTCAAACGTTTTGGACTTCCGAACTACCAAAGATGGATCATAGTCGAAAACGGAAGTTCCTAAAACGATGTTTTTATTTTAAAACGTTATTTGGAAACCTCTTTTAAAAAAACTTATAATTACAACATTTTCGATACCCGAACTACCTTTTTATCGGATCACGGTTCGTATTGGGATATCCAAAATGAGGTTTTTATTTTAAGACAAAACCGAATTTTATTTAACACGAAACGAAAATTAAATAAATACGCTAACTAAATAAAACGTGACAAAATAAATAAATGACTAAAGGAATAAAAACTATAGCATAAAAAAATAAATAGAAGGAGAGAAATAAATTAAATAAAACAAAGAGTCTAGTCCTCGGATAATACCTTTGATTCGGTATCTGACAGTCGAAGCCGATTGATTCCACGAACCGCGAGCTCCCGATTTTAATAAAAATTTAGTAAAAATTAAACTTAGAAAATTTGGAATTTTTGAGAAAAAAATATTTTTCTCAAAAAAATCCACTCTCTCTCTAAAAATGTTTAGAGTGAGAAAGTTTTTCCCCCCAAAAAGGCCCTTCTTCACCTTGGGATCCGTGCCCTTATATAGGGAAACGGATCCCGGAACAATGGGCGACGCCCAAAAAAAATTGGGCGTCGCCCATTGTGGTTGGGCGGCCGCCCAACCTAGTGTTGGGCTACCGCCCAACCTTGTTGGGCGCCCGCCCAACATGAGTTGGGCGGCTGCCCAACATGAGTTGGGCGGCCGCCCAACAATAGTTGGGCGACCGCCCAACGGCGTTGGGCGAGCGCCCAACGCGAGGTTGGGCGCCCGCGCCCAACCCTCGTCGGGCGTCCGCCCGACGTGTTGGGCGTTCGCCCGACGTGGTTGGGTGCCGGCCGGCGACCCTCGGGGCGTGCCCCGCGCCATCGGACGCGTGCACTCCGTGGCCGCCGAGCGCGCGTCCCGCGCAGCTAGACGCTCGCACGTCGCGGCCGCCGAACGCGCGCCTCGCGCTGCCAGGCACGTGTGCTCAACGGCCCACAAGGGCGCGCACCGCCAGCGGTCCCAGGCATTGCCCGGGCGTCGAGAGCATGCCACTCGCGGTGCGTCCGACGGACGCCGCGCGCACATCTCGAGCCGTCAAGCGGGCGTTCGACCATCGTCGTCCGCGTGCGGGATGCCGTTGCGTGCCCGCGCCGTGCCGTTAATTTTCCTCAGCTTATTATTCTTTATATATTTTTCAAAACTTCCAGAATCAATCGCTTCGACCGTCTTGTTTCAGGTTTTCGTCACAGGTCCTCCGACTCGGTGTCTACAGTTGCCCCTACTTTTCTATTTTGACAGTGATGTGTGTGGTTCGAAAACGTTTTTGCTAACGTAACACATGCAATGTAAAACATATAAAAGTAAAAGACACGTAACGAGTAGGAGGAAACATACCTGACCTTTGCGCTGCGCGCTCCGGCGTTGCTCTCTGACTGCATCAGACTCTGCTTCGGGCTGCACCCTAGTTCACGACCGCGGGGATAATGGCTAAATAGCTACCCTAGTTTATGACCGCGGGGATAATGGCTAAACCGCTACCCTATTTCAAGATTGCGGGGATAATGGCTAAATAGCTACCCTGATTTACGACTGCGGGGATAATGGCTAAATAGCTACCCCATTTCAAGGTTCCGGGGATAATGGCTAAACAGCTATCCTATTTTAAGATCACGGGGATAATGGCTAAACAGCTACCCTGATTTACGACTGTGGGGATAATGGCTAAACAGCTACCCTATTTCAAGATTGCGGGGATAATGGCTAAACAGCTACCCTATTTCAAGATCACGGGGATAATGGCTAAACAGCTACCCTATTTCAAGATCGCGGGGATAATGGCTAAACAGCTACCCTGATTTACGACTGTGGGGATAATGGCTAAACAGCTACCCTATTTCAAGATTGCGGGGATAATGGCTAAACAGCTACCCTATTTCAAGATTGCGGGGATAATGGCTAAACAGCTACCCTATTTCAAGATTGCGGGGATAATGGCTAAACAGCTACCCTATTTCAAGATTACGGGGATAATGGCTAAAAAGCTACCCTATTTCAAGATTGCGGGGATAATGGCTAAACAGCTACCCTATTTCAAGATTGCGGGGATAATGGCTAAACAGCTACCCTATTTCAAGATTGCGGGGATAATGGCTAAACAGCTACCCTATTTCAAGATTACGAGGATAATGGCTAAAAAGCTACCCTATTTCAAGATTACGGGGATAATGGCTAAACAGCTACCTTATTTCAAGATTACGGGGAAGATGGCTAAAAAGCAACTCCGGTCAACGACCGTGAGTCAGATGGCTCAAAAGCAACTTCGGTCCACGACCGAGAGTCAAATGGCTCAAAAGCAACTTCGGTCCGCGACCGAGAGTCAAATGGCTCAAAAGCAACTCCGGTCTGCGACCGTGCGTCAAATGGCTAAAAAGCAACTCCGGTCTGCGACCGTGAGTCAAATGGCTAAAAGGCAACTCCGGTCTGCGACCGTGAGTCAAATGGCTAAAAAGCAACTTCGGTCTGCGACCGAGAGTCAAATGGCTCAAAAGCAACTCCGGTCTGCGACCGTGAGTCAAATGGCTAAAAAGCGGGGGCTGTTTCTGGATTTTCTTATCACACTGTTGTCTGTATTTTCTCACTGGAGCTATCATCTCGAAGATTCGATGGGCCCATGTCTTAGTCTGAAATGACATAGACTACTGATTGTTTTTCTGTTGACTGTCGTCTGTATTTTGACTGGTGTCACTGTTTTGTAAAAATTAGCTGTTGTCTGGAATTGATGTTTTGACGATGTTGGTTACTGTCTGGGAGAAACGCAGGCTGAAACGGACTGCAAATCGGAGGTCTGTGCACCTGGTAATTAATTATTTACTTTTTACCTTTATGTCAAATCGTACTTTTTTCACTATTTACGGGAATGCCATTCCCTTTTCCTATATAAGGTGGTGGGGTTTCATTCCAACCCCACACCTTCTCTCTCCTCTTTCTCTCACTAGACTTCAATTTGGATTATTCTCGGGATGGATTTAGATGAATGGGATGGCACCAGAGGCATGGACGAGGTTTACGTAAACCTGGATAGAGTGGATACCTTCCACGACCCTACGACACACTTGAGCAGGACACGCTGCAACGAGGTAAGTGGTTTCTCACTTTTATTTGATTTGAACTCTAGGCTTTAGCATTCCTATACGAACATGATTTGCATGCTAACTCTTAGGCTGCCTTAGAGGACTTTAGCTAGAAAACGTGAATTCCTTTATTTACACGTAACACCTGTTTGTTTTTGTAAGAATGCGCGCTATATGCATGTGAATAGTACACTACGAATTTATGCATGTTAACAGTAAAAACGATGTGAATAGTAAAAACGTGAATAGTGCACGTGAATAGTAAAAACGTGAATAGTGACAAACGTGAATAGTAAAACTTAGCTAATGCACGTGAATAGTACACGTGAATAGTGACAACGTGAATAGTAAAAACTTAGCTAATGCACGTGAATAGTGCACGTGAATAGTAAAAACTTAGCTAATGCACGTGAATAGTAGAACCTAATCTATGCTCCTCGTCACCGCAGACGAGGGTGGATTAAAGAATTGACTAAACCTTACGTGAATGACCCTACAAGAGAGATTTTTACAGAAAATTGGTCCTAACTGACCGGATGTCTCTAGGTTAGATAATGAAAGAATACCCGTTCTTGACACGTTCTTATCAAATGCATGCTTTAGGAGCCGTATTTAAATTTTCTTGTCTTGTTCTTTTTAGTTCATTGAGATTTCGGGGACCACCGCCGAGATACACTCATGGTACGACAGGCTAGGCGCCGCGGCGAGAGCCCGTGTGCGCGAGTTGGGCTTCGAGCCCTTTATTGCAGTGCTGCCCCGCACCAACGGGGTATGCGATCCTTTTGGCCTACGGGCCTTATGCGAGCGGTGGGTTGACTCGACCCACACCTTCCACCTTTCCTTTGGGGAGATGACCATCTCGCCTCGAGATTTTTCGCTGTTGACAGGCTTTAGCATTCCTATACGAACATGATTGGGCAGGGGCAGGCTTAGCCTTTCTTTACAAGTTCTTGGATCTGACTTGCCGGAAGCGCAAGGACTTCGGCGATTATACATTTGCCCTGCTGGTACGTGACGCCTTCTTGACTTATCCGTCTTGTCTTTTTCGCATTTTTCACACTCCTAGTCCTCATTTTTACCGCAGGTGTGGGCGTACGAGAGACACATCCTTCCCAGCCGGTCTCGATCTCGACCGAGAGTACCGAGGCCGCCCTTCATGACCGATGGAGGGATTTTGACTTGAGCGCCGAGAGGAGTCGGACAGTGTCGCGGCTTCTGGATTGGATCGACTCGCTGACCCTGGGACAGGTAGATTTTGCCTAATCATGCTAGATTTTTGTTTGAGTCCTTCTGACTTTCTCTTTGTGCATTTTTCTTTAGATTAAGTTCAGGTGGGATGATCTTGACTTCGGCCCTGATTATGCATACGCATCGATGATCCAGGAGCAGCAGTGCGTGCTCACCGGCCCTTGTGTGCGGGCGTGGTATTTGGGAGATCGAGGCATCACCGGAGTGAGTGATGTTCACTGGACGCCGGGGGAGATTCCCGTTTCCATGTTTGCTGTGCGGACTCTGCCCTTATCGACCATTCGTCGAGATCTGACCCGTCGTTTTATCGGTAGAGTGGTCTGGATTCATGCCGGGGGCCGCGAGCCTTATTTGTCTACTTTACTGAGCGCGAGGGATGCCCCGGCGGCAGCGATGGAGGTAGATCCGGTAGCGGACGTGTTTTCGAGAGAGGCGGTCGAGGCCGTCTTTGGTCAGGCGGAGGTTCCGGTAAGTGATTCCGCCCTCTTTTCATTTTATTCATGATATGCTCGGAGGTTTTATTGTGTGTTGTTTTTTTTTTACTTTTTTGCAGGAGGGATCCTGGCGGAGTGCCCACCTATCTGATTTTTTCGATGATACTCGGGCCCAAACCCCGGTGTGCGAGCATCCCTATTTTGTCGGCGAGTCCTCCAGTGCAGCTCGACCGGAGAGGTCGTCCATAGGTGTGCCTATACCAGACTATGGGAGAGATTATGCTAGGATCTGCTATGACGAGTCCGGGGCACCTTACGCGGGATTTGAGGCGGCCCCTCCTATCTTCTCCTCGAGGGTCCCGTTTGATCCCTCGGACGCTTCTCTGACCACGAGAGAGACTTGTACTGATTACGTAGGGCTGTCTGGTTATCTCCGAGACCGCCTCAGCTTGCGCTGCACCGATCACCTAGTATGTATCATTACTGTACTTTAGTGTAGTGAAATGTATGCATGTATATATGATTTATGCTTTTGCCTATGCCGCCTTTTATCTGTTTTTTTTTTCTTTTTCTGTAGAGTGATCTGCATGCCTATGAGCGGAGACAGAGCGAGCTAGTGCGGGAGGCTGATGCCCGAGTTGGTCACGTGTATCAAGAGAGGAACGACCACTGGTCGAGGATGATGCGATGGGAGACTGAGGGTCGCCTTGCCGTCGAGGAGAGGGCACGTGATGAATCGATCAGCCGCCTTGCTGCAGAGGAGAGAGCACGAGCTGCTGATGAGAGAGCACGGGTTTTCGATGAGAGAGCGCGAGTTTCTAATGAGAGAGCGCGTGCTGCCGAGGAGGCACTATCTGCGGAGCGGGCATCTCACCTGAGAGATTTTGAGAACTATTGGGACTTCCCTCCGTATTAGGCTCGTTATGTATTGCTTTGTAGCTTTCATTGTTGCTTTGTAGCTTTTATTAGAGTTTCCCCGATGTATAGCTGATGTATAGGGAGTGGGGTGGATAGTAGGTAGGCTTTTTGTGGAAAGTAGGATAGGAAATGTATAACCCGTGATTCATATTACCATGCATTCGGTAGATTATAATGATTCCAATCATTCTCGTCAAATATATTCATGCCTTTATTTATTTACAAACAACAGAAATACTTAGTCTCTTATACATTGTTTTTGTAATTGCTCAAGTTATAACTATTGTTACCAGGACCCGCCTTTCGGTTTTCGGATCCCGGCGATTTTTCTCCTCTCCTTTTACTATCCCGGAATTTTTAAATGAGTGCCCTTTCGGGTTTTCACCCATTGGGATTTCCCTTATTGTTGCATAGGTCGCCCTTTGCGGGTTTTCAACCTATCGGGAATTTTCTTTATTTTTCTTTTTTTTTTTTTACGAAAAGTATTTCTTAAGCCTATCCAGATTGGTAGGTTCGGAGAATTCCATGCCGTCCATTGTGGTTAACTTCACCGCTCCTTTGCTTAGTATCTTTTTTACGACGAATGGTCCTTCCCAGTTAGGCCTGAACTTCCCCCTCGGGTCGGTGTGCGTCACACGGATCTGTTTCAGCACCAAATCTCCTTCTTTGATAGGGCTGGTCTTGACTTTTTTATTGAAAGCCCGAGCCATCCTTCTTTGATATAACTGTACATGGTAAAGGGCTTCCATCCTTTTCTCATCAACTAAAGCCAACTGCTCACATCGCCTCTTCACCCATTCCGTTTCGGGAATTTCTGCTTCCACTGCGATTCTCAATGATCGCTTTTCGATCTCAATCGGCAGGACTGCTTCTGTTCCGTATACCAAGGAGAATGGCGTTGCCCCAGTCGAGGTTCTGACTGTCGTGCGATAAGCCCACAATGCGAGTGGGAGGTGCTCATGCCAATTCCGATGTGATTCCACCGTCTTTACGAGGATCCTTTTAAGGTTCTTATTAGCTGCTTCTACTGCCCCATTAGCCCGTGGATGGTACGGAGAAGACCTGTGATGTTCAATGCCATATTCTCGAAAAAGATTCCTTACTTCTCCCTGAAACTGGACCCCGTTATCCGTGATCATGTGATGAGGCACTCCGAACCTGGTGATCAAGTGTTTTTCAATGAACTTTCTCATCTGCTTGGATCCCAGTTTACTAAACGACTCTGCTTCTACCCATTTGGTGAAATAATCGATGGCGACTGCAATAAACTTATGTCCATTTGAAGCATTAGGCCTTACTTCGCCGACGATGTCAATGCCCCAGGCAGCGAATGGCCAAATAGGTGTTAGCACATGTAGTTCCATGGCCGGAAGATGACTGCAATCGCCGTGGATTTGACAATCGTGACATTTCTTCGCATACTCGTTACAATCTCTTTCCATGGTGAGCCAATAAAAGCCTTGCCTAATAATTTTCTTAGCTAGTACTGCTCCTCCCATATGGGCTCCACAAATTCCCGAATGTACTGATTCCATCGCCTCGCGGGCTTCTCCAGCATCCAAGCATCTTAGTTGTAATCCGTCAATGTGCCTTTTGTAAAGCAAGTCGTTATGGATGACGAACTGACGAGCTAGCCTTCTAATCACAGCTTGATCCCTAGGTTCTGACTCTGCTGGATATGTTCCATCTTTCATGAAGTTCACGATATCGAAATACCACGGTTTTTCATCTGCCCCTAACAGCATTACATCTTCGTAGCACGGTTTATGAGATCTTCTCAATACCAATGGTTTCGAAGCAAGGTTCCGGGGGTTGTCCCAAAGTGGCCAAGGCATCCGCGGCCTGATTCTGAGCTCGAGGAATGTGATAGAAGCGACATTCTTGGAATCTCAATGCCAACCCTTCTAGCTGATCTAGATACGGACGTAGCCTTTCTTCTCTCACTTCCCAGTTTCCTTGTGCCTGTTCGATGATCAACTTGGAGTCACCCCAAATTTCGACATATGACGCTCCCAGTGCTGCTAATGACTCCAAACCATAAATGCATGCTTCGTATTCGGCCATATGGTTGGTAAGGGGGAAGGATAACTTCTTCGCCATCGGGATTCTTTCTCCTTCCGGGGAGATAAGTAGTACTCCTACTCCGGCTCCATTCGAATTAACTGCTCCGTCGAAGAACATTTTCCACGGTATAACTTCGATTGCATTCAAATGTTCATCGGGGAAATCATAGCTTATCTCTTCTTCTTCTGTATTCAGGGGTTGATTAGCCAAAAATTCTGCCACGGCTCTTCCTTTGATAACCTTCTTCGTCACATATTCAATGTCAAACTCGGACAAAAGCAACAACCATCTGGCTAACTTCCCCGTCAAGGATGGAGTTCGGTATAGATACTTCACGGGGTCCATCCGAGAAATAATGATCACTTTATACGATTGGAAATAGTGCCGCAGTTTCTTCGTCAACCACACCACTGCCACACATGTCTTTTCGATCATGTTGTATTTGAGCTCATACTCTAGGAACTTCTTACTCAAATAATACACCGCGTGTTCCACACCGGTGTCTCCCTCTTGAGCTAATATTGCTCCGATAGATCGCTCCTCAATTGCTACATAGAGGAGAAGTGGCTTTCCCAGTTTAGGCGGTCTCAACACTGGCGGATTAGACAAGTAACTTCGGACACTCTCCAACGCCTGTTGACACTTATCATTCCAAACGACGGGTTGGTCTTTCCTTAACAACTTAAAGATTGGCTCGCAGATTGTGGTGAGTCTTGCTATGAACCGACTGATATACTGAACTTGCCCCAGAAACCCCCTCACTTCCTTCTCATTTCTCGGCGCTGGCATTTCCTTTATAGCCTTCACTTTATCGGGATCCACCTCAATTCCCTTATTTCCGATTACATAGCCTAAGATTTTCCCCAATGAAACGCCGAAAAAGCACTTCTTCGGGTTTAACCTTAGCTTGAATTCTGCAATTCGGGCCAAAAACTTCTCGAGTGCGGCAAAATGCCCTTCTCTTGTCTCTGATTTGACCATCATGTCATCCACGTAGACTTCTACCTCCTTGTGTATCATGTCATGGAACAGGGCTATGGCCATTCGCTGGTAGGTTGCCCCGGCATTTTTCAAACCAAATGGCATCACTCTGTAACAGTATGTTCCCCACTCCGTTGTGAACGAGGTTTTCGCTTTGTGCTTTTCGGCCATCTGAACTTGCATGTAGCCCATGAAACCATCCACATTTGTGTGTAAGACGCTTGATGCTGCACTGTCGATCAATACATCGATATGAGGCAAGGCGAACTCATCCTTGGGGCATGCCTTGTTAAGATCTCTGTAATCCACGCACATCCTCACTTTGCCATCCTTTTTCGCAATGGGCACTACATTTGCGACCCAAGGGGGATAGTCGATCACTTCGATAAATCCTGCTTCTAACTGCTTCTTCACCTCCTCTCTGATCTTATCTGCCCATTCGGGTCTCATACGTCGGAGCTTCTGCTTTACAGGCCTCGCCTCGGGATATGTTGGAATACGGTGAGTTACGATTGATTGATCGATTCCAGGCATGTCTTCGTATGTCCACGCGAATACAATTTTGTATTTTTTAATTATTCTCTCAAATTCTTTTCTCTCTTCAATAGTTAATTCTTGAGCAATTTGTATAAGTTTAGGATTTTCATCCGTACCAAGATTGAAAGTTGACATTTCTATTGTATTGATTTCAAATGTAGGCATGTTATATGAATGAGAATGCATGGAATGATCATGATCAACATCAAGCAAGTAAGCAAAATCAGAATTCATTTCATTGATAGCGTGGGTGATTACATCATCGGACTCAAACAAAGCAGTAATACAATTTTTATCCTCAATATCTTCGGACTTCTCATATACTCTCGAGGTACTAGGCTCAATTTCAGCTCCTGTAGCCGCTTCAATGGTAATGACCTACTCCTCGGCATTTGAATCCAGCATCATGATCTCCTCGACAAAGCAGCTTGCCTTTCCTTTGCCCCAGTCGGCGACATCATTGAAGATTTCAAACCCTGGCAGAATCTTTCCTTCCGTGCTAGTCCACGACTAGGAGGTTCCCGAATATGGCCTTCCATGCCCCTCGCTTACAAAATGCTTCCTCAAGCCTGTTTTTCTTTCGGTGCTCGCATTGGACGGACCTCCTCGCTCATATCCTAAACCCCTCCGGGTTTTCTGACTTTTAAAATCCGGAATCTCCGACAACCCTTGATGGTGTGCTCCTAATCCCATTCCCGGGATGAAACCTCCCTTCATCATCTTCACCACATCGGTGGTCATGCTTGACTCATAAATCCTAGAGACTTGGAATCCGGAGAAAAGTTGAGGCTCAATTCCCAAGGCTGCCACCGAGCTCAGTTTTTCAGCTCTAATTGTTACTATCTCCCAGTTTGTGGAACCAAGGGCGTCCCAACAACACAGCAAAAGTTACCGGGATGTCCAATACTGTGAACTCAGTCTCTTCTTCATGCAGCCCTACTTTCAATATGGCCTTGAAGACTCCTTCAATATGCCTACGGCTGTCATCGTATGCTTTGATCACTGTTTCAGAAGCTGTCAAGTTTCCTCTCTCCACTCCCAACTTCGACAAGAGTTTCAACGGACAAACATTAATGGCCGATCCATCATCGACCATCACACAGCTAGTCTTCTTCCCGTTAATTTCCGCTCGGATATACAATGGCTTGTTGTGAGCCTTCCCCTCTTCTGGGAGATCCTCATCGGTAAATGTGATCTCAGTCCTCTTTCGGGCCATAATTGCCCCTACTAGCGCTGTCGGCTCGGTATCGGTGGAAATAACCAAATTCTGCAACTCTTTCATCAGATTTTCCCGATGGTACCTAGAATGGCATAAAACTTCCCAGACCGTAGACTTAGCTTGCGTCTTCTTCAACTGTTCAAGAACTTGGTCGTCGGGCTTAGGAGCCGAACCTTCTCCAATCTCAGTCTCTACCATTGGTGCCTTTCCCTCGGCCACACGACCTGATCTCGTCATCACCGCAACTTCCGGCTCGTCCCAAATGTTGATAGGGACCCTTCGATTGGCATCCTCCTCGTCAGAGGAACTCGCCCAGATGTCTACGACCATTAAATCCATGACGTGAGGAACACTCGGATTCAGGAAAAAGGGATCCGCCGATCCATACAAGGCCCAACCTATCAACTCATCATAGTCACGGAGGGACACTCTACTCATCCTTCTTGCGGCCAACGGAATAGCGCCTCGTTGTATGCACATAAGCTGCACCTTATCGCTCATTGTCTCATTACACCGCTCATAACGGTGCCTCCACCTCCTAGCATAATCCACAAAATGTTCCTCGGGGAATTGCCTAATCCTGTCCAAATCATCCAGGGATCCCGTCCACGGAATGTACATTTCGTATCTCGCCACAAAGGCATTTCTGAGTGGTACCCAATGACACATCTCTTCCTCCGACAGACCCTGATGCCACAATAAGGCTTCACCCATCAAGGTTTCCGGAAAATGTTCATGCAACTCACACTGTGGAAATCCAGCGCTATACATATGATCGCGGAATATCCTTGCATGCTCCACAGGATCCTGGTATCCACCATACCTAGGCATCGCTAACTCCGCATCAGGTGTTTGGTAAGACGGGGAATCAGGGGTTTGCTCTGCTAACATCCATACCGTATATTCCTTGATAAATCTCTTCGTCATAGCTGCCCAATCGGTCTTAACATACATCGACAGTGACATGTACCACATCAGCGGTTCACCCATCAATGAATTACAAAACAAGCTAGTGATCTCTTCCTCTTTGAAACTCAAGGTTGTCATAGCCGACAAATAGAAGTGAAGATGCTCCATAGGGTCCTTATTGCCGTTATAATTGCTCACCCTTGGCAATGGATGCTTGATGGGTCCAATCTGCATTGCAAAGTGCTCCGCGGTTCTATCCTCTGCTCTCTGATACTTTTCAAGAAACAAATCCGACAACCGGTCCCAATCGTGCTTGCAAGAGTCGGGCAATGAATGGAACCATTGCAAAGGCTCACCTACTAGCGAATGGTGGAACCACTGAGCAATTTCATCTACCCCGAAGGATTCAATAAACATGTCGTGCATATACTCACGCAAGTGCACTTCGGGATCCCTTCCTCCACTGAACAAACCCAAATTTGGCACGATAGTCCGAGACGCCCCTTCACCGGTCTCTTCGGCACTATCCTCGTCATATGGTGCTCCACCATCTGATCCCTCCTCCATTGGTTCTTCCTCTTGTTCCTCACCCAAGAAGGACACATACAAACCATTTCCCACATTGCTTCTTTCGACGGAGTCCAACAACTCCTCTACATCTTCCTCAAAAGATTCCATCACTACAGTTTCCATCAAACCAACTCCGATCACGCTCACCCTATGATTAGGTAATGGATTGCGCCTAACGGAAGGGTTTGCTGACGAAGGATCAGCTATCTTCTTCTCCTCAATCAAATCTTGGATTTCGTGTTTCAGCCTCTCGCAATTCTCAATCGTATGTCCATAACCGCTGTGGAATTCACAATACCCTCTAGCCTGAATCTGTGGAGTAGGTTGAGCTTTGTTATACGGGGTAAGGGCTTTCAATAACCCCTTCTTCTGCAGACATTCAAAAACTTTCGCATAGGTCTGATCGAACTTGGCGAACCGCCTCTTTTCGATAGCATTAAGATCAACCACTTTCACCGTCGCAGATTCCGTACTCGCGCTAGGCCCTCCGGCACTATATCCAGACTTCATCCACTTGGTATAAGCTTTCTTCGGCTCCCCATCGCCTTCGACAGTCAAGGCACAACTATACATCCGATTGAAATCTGTGAACGGCATATATCTCAACTCATTCTTAATATACGGCAACATATTGCCAATCACCATTCGGATCTGATCTTGCTCAAGTGGCTTCTGTTTCATGACCGCGGCCTTAGCCCTCCATCTCTTCACGAAGTCTGAAAAGGATTCCCCAGTCTGCTGCTTAGTGCTCTCTAACTCTTTCAAAGTGACTTCCAACATGGTGTTAAAACTATACTGAGCGATGAATGACTTCGCTAACTCCTTCCAATCCTTCTTTGTCACCATTAGCAGCGCATGGAACCATGTGAGGGCAGCCCCCTCCAGGTAAGTGTTAAACAGCCCCAAGACTTGATCCTCGCTCAGGATCGTGTGCTTCATTACCGCAACGTACTGATTCATATGAGCGGTGGGATCTCCAGTTCCATCGAACTTTTTCATGTCAGGGAGCCGGAATTTCAGAGGCAAAGCTGTTGCTGTCAAGCAATTCTTCAAGTTATAGAAATCCTGACTTCCGGAGCTTCCTCTGCGCAAGTCCTGCACTTCCTGTGTGATGTGTTGCCTCCACTCCTCTTCCTTAGCTTTCTCCTTCTCTAACTATTTTCGGACATAATCCTGATAATCCTCCTCATTCCCGAAGCGAGGGCCATCGTTCACCTCATTCTCAGCACGCTTACTACCACTCTTGTTGTCCTTCAGTGCTAACTCAGCTAGCTGGGCCAAGATTGCGGCCAGCTGGTCGTTGATATTGTTCACAGAATTCTCCAATTCAGCCACCTTCTCGTCGGTTGCAGACATACTGACGGAAGACTGAGTATACTCGGATGAAGATGATTCAGAAGCCACAACTACTGATTCGGGACTGTCTACTCGCGACTGATCAAACTGTCTGACAAGCCGATTACTCTCGTGAAACCACAACCGCTTAATGATGACGTCTGCGCGAACGGTATTCATTAGTATGTATGCATGATTTCATATGCATGATTCGTGGTGTGTGCGTTTATTTATTTACGATTATAAGATAAGAAGAACAGACGTTAGTTCTATTTACACGTATCACAACATCTCTCTTCCACCCTTATTCCTCCACACACTCGTTGGTCCAGGTCTCTTTCCTAGGATTTTGGTTTGGGGCTCACATTGCGGTCCAGGGGACGTGTGATGCCGTCGATTATTGCGGGAAAATAAATCATTCATCAGACAATACAGTTCGTTTTGACGTATCAACGTTCAGTGACTCAGAAATCGACCAAGTTGGATTGTCCTTTCGGAATAACTCGTCTTTTGTCCTTTCGCGAGATGCGTTAATTCGGGTTTTGACTCCCTTTGAGCGCATCTCGGTTTTTAGACATGGTTCGAGTTATTCTTCTAGTCCAATCGTTCGTTATTGTCAATGACTCGTTCCCTTTTATTCGCGTGGGTTCATGTCTCGATTTTTGGATTACAACGGGATCTTTTGGATCTATCGAGAGACGTAACCACGTGTTTATTTAGTGATGGAATCACTTTTGGATTTTATTTTAGGGAACGGACTCATCGCGTAACGTGTTTGTTCTTAGCGTCGAGAATTCGTTTGCTCATTTTGCTACGTGAAAAGACGGCGAGTCTTATTTTGAGTGCACGATAATCTTTCGGCTAATTACAACTCTTTGTTCCTCCCAATCTATGGGATATATCATCTCAGTGTGGTTATAGAAAATAAACGTTTCGTTGAATCGCGTGTTTGTTCGAAGCGAGGATATCACCGTTTTCCTTTAGGCGCGAATTTAAGCAAACACGTATATCGGGCCATTTTCTTGCAGTTTTGGTAACGGTCGAAATGATCGAGCCGTTAGTCAAAACCCGCAGTCTCGTCCATATGGAGCAATTATATGGTTTGGCTTAATTCGGTTTTGAGATTTTAAACGGGGTGTACCCTCGTCCGAGGCACGTATTCAACGATATTGGTTTATTTTCTTTAACTACTCGCGGGATTAACATATATCGTAGATTCAGAATGATTTTGGTCGATTAGTTCCTTTTTTTCTTTTTATTTTCTTAGTCACCCTTTGCGGACACGTCCATTTCTCTTAAGAATGACACAAGGCATAACGTAAAAGCTCGTCTTTTATTCGGAAGGGACGGGCTACTTGTGCGAAACTTTTCACGTTACAACAAGGTCGTTCGAAACAGAAATGTTCTTCGTTTTTGTTTCGTCGTGATCTCGTTTTATCCCAATTTATTTAAAGAATGTGAATAACGGCTACCGTTAATATAGTCTTTTGTATCGAAATGTAACTATCCTTAACACCGAACCGATTAATACTAATACGTGCTTACGTCATAACGTATTTCCTGAACACGTGCCTTCGTCGGGACACCGAAAGGGACAAGGCGGGTCGCACATGTTCATTCATATGAGATGACTAAGTCGTCTTTAGTTCAAATCGTTTCGATGTTTTAGGGTAATTAGTATGTCGATTCATGAGTATATATTAACGCATCGTCTCATTTTCTTTACATAATTTAGGATTAGACACGTATCATGGCGGTTTGAAAACACGAACTGATTCATTTATCACATCAAAAATAGTAACGGGTAATCCTATGGAAACTTCTAAGGCTACTATATGCTGACACGGCTGACCGCGGGACCTCACAGGACCGCACAGATTCGCCCCTAACGAATGGATGGGGACCCTCTGGCGCCTTACTGTAAGGGGGAACTTACGCTATCCTCTTTCGAGCGACGAATGGACTCTCGCTAGAGGTTTCGCGGAAATTACCCAAAGGGTTTGCAATAATGCTCGTGAATGCATACGAAAAGAAGTAAAACGATCCGTCCCCGTTAAGGGCTTAGTGCATGCCTTCCGGAATCAAATTTCTCGCTTCCCCAGCAGAGTCGCCACTTGTTAGACGAGGTGCCGCGGCCTAATCTCCCGGGCGGACCGGGGGGTGGACAACCTCATGGCGACATAAGCGTTGATTGGCGCCGAAAGCAACCAATCGTGGAATCAAGCTGCTCGGCAGGACCGGAGCTCGGAGATATGGAAGAGTCGCCACCCACGAATGGGAAAATGAACACCGATCCCTTGCGGGAGACCGGTGTGGGTTCGGGAAACTTAGGTACGAACCGAGAAGGCTAGCTCCTTTCCGGAAAAAGGCTACTAGGCACCCCGACATCGCCCGGTTACGAACCACCGGCCTCCTACTCAGCATGTTAGGCGATAACGGACTAATCGTATACTTCTTTAAGTTTAAAATTCATTTGAAACCCTTTTCTTTCTCTTTTTGGAAACCATTTTGAGCATATGATATTGAAAAGCCACATCAGTAAAGAATCACCCATTTATGTTTATACATACACAGAGAGGGGGAAGAAAGAAGTGATTTATTTACAACCGTATTTAAATGTTATGTTGTGTGTCTATTCTACATTAACTTATTTCCCCAAAATGATGTTTACATGGTTCGCACCTTAATCGCCGTTGGAATGATTTAGGTGCGTTTTAAAATCCCGTTTGATAAAGCTTACCCGAATCGCCGTTGGAACGACTCGAGTAATTGAAAACGTTAAAGTAAAAGCCTTTTAATAAGAAAACGTGGTTAAACATACAAGTCAATTTTATTTTGTACAAATTCATTAAGAAAGCGATTCAAAATCTCCATTATTAAAAAAAAAACGATTTTGATTACAATGTTCGCTTAATCCGTCGTTGGAACGGACTAAGGTTTTAAAACGTGGTGTTTTGAAGACGATTTGAAATATCAACCAAAATGACTCTATTTATCTACATTAGAGATCTAAGAAAGCTCATTAGCTTAAATAATTTTAATTGAAAACTCTCTTTTTGTGACTTATTTTCCCCACTTATTTAATGGACTCTCTAACTATTATAATTACATCAATAAACACATTTAGGCCCAAAAATTAATTTTTCCAAGTGAAGCCCATTTGAAACATGGACTCATAAATGGCCAAAAGAGATAAAGAAAATAATATAGATATATATTTACACATTTTAGCCCAAAAGACATAAAATAAGAGTAAAAGAAAGTATACTATCCAATACATATATAAGAAAGAGGAATGAAAGTAATATATTTATACTTTAAATATATGAAAATAGTAGATGAAATTCATAAATAAGAGAATAGCATTTATCACTCAAAATAACTCTATTTGTCAATAATTAACATAACCCAAATATACTCCAAAACTATATATATATACATAACTAATATAATCTTAATGTCAAAAAGACTATATGTTTATTCCCTAATATCTATTAATTGTCTCACAAAATACCCAAGTAAATAACATTTAAAATAGATTTTAATGTGACTTAAATAAATAATGATAAAAAAAGAGAAAGTAATACATACATTTATAAAAATAAAATGGAACACCACTCTTCTAAAATAATTATATATGTTAAAATTCTAAAACAATTTGAAAATCATATATTACATAATTATATATATATATATACTAAGGATTAAAAGTCTAAAAGTTAAGAAAAGGGGACCAAAATGGCATTTTTTACATTTTGGCAGATTTACCGACGGAAAATCCGTCGGTAAACAGCCTTTAGTGACAGAATTGGCAAATTACAGCAGCACTCCAACATTTTCCAGATTTGTTCAAAAGCATTAAATTAAATCTAATTCAAACGTTTTGGACTTCCGAACTACCAAAGATGGATCATAGTCGAAAACGGAAGTTCCTAAAACGATGTTTTTATTTTAAAACGTTATTTGGAAACCTCTTTTAAAAAAACTTATAATTACAACATTTTCGATACCCGAACTACCTTTTTATCGGATCACGGTTCGTATTGGGATATCCAAAATGAGGTTTTTATTTTAAGACAAAACCGAATTTTATTTAACACGAAACGAAAATTAAATAAATACGCTAACTAAATAAAACGTGACAAAATAAATAAATGACTAAAGGAATAAAAACTATAGCATAAAAAAATAAATAGAAGGAGAGAAATAAATTAAATAAAACAAAGAGTCTAGTCCTCGGATAATACCTTTGATTCGGTATCTGACAGTCGAAGCCGATTGATTCCACGAACCGCGAGCTCCCGATTTTAATAAAAATTTAGTAAAAATTAAACTTAGAAAATTTGGAATTTTTGAGAAAAAAATATTTTTCTCAAAAAAATCCACTCTCTCTCTAAAAATGTTTAGAGTGAGAAAGTTTTTCCCCCCAAAAAGGCCCTTCTTCACCTTGGGATCCGTGCCCTTATATAGGGAAACGGATCCCGGAACAATGGGCGACGCCCAAAAAAAATTGGGCGTCGCCCATTGTGGTTGGGTGCCCGCCCGGCGACCCTCGGGGCGTGCCCCGCGCCGTCGGACGCGTGCACTCCGTGGCCGCCGAGCGCGCGTCCCGCGCAGCTAGACGCTCGCACGTCGCGGCCGCCGAACGCGCGCCTCGCGCTGCCAGGCACGTGTGCTCAACGGCCCACGAGGGCGCGCACCGCCAGCGGTCCCAGGCATTGCCCGGGCATCGAGAGCGTGCCACTCGCGGTGCGTCCGACGGACGCCGTGCGCACGTCTCGAGCCGTCAAGCGGGCGTTCGACCATCGTCGTCCGCGTGCGGGATGCCGTTGTGTGCCCGCGCCGTGCCGTTAATTTTCCTCAGCTTATTATTCTTTATATATTTTTCAAAACTTCCGGAATCAATCGCTTCGACCGTCTTGTTTCAGGTTTTCGTCACAGGTCCTCCGACTCGGTGTCTACAGTTGCCCCTACTTTTCTATTTTGACAGTGATGTGTGTGGTTCGAAAACGTTTTTGCTAACGTAACACATGCAATGTAAAACATATGAAAGTAAAAGACACGTAACGAGTAGGAGGAAACATACCTGACCTTTGCGCTGCGCGCTCCGGCGTTGCTCTCTGACTGCATCAGACTCTGCTTCGGGCTGCACCCTAGCTCACGACCGCGGGGATAATGGCTAAATAGCTACCCTAGTTTATGACCGCGGGGATAATGGCTAAACCGCTACCCTATTTCAAGATTGCGGGGATAATGGCTAAATAGCTACCCTGATTTACGACTGCGGGGATAATGGCTAAATAGCTACCCCATTTCAAGGTTGCGGGGATAATGGCTAAACAGCTATCCTATTTTAAGATCACGGGGATAATGGCTAAACAGCTACCCTGATTTACGACTGTGGGGATAATGGCTAAACAGCTACCCTATTTCAAGATTGCGGGGATAATGGCTAAACAGCTACCCTATTTCAAGATCACGGGGATAATGGCTAAACAGCTACCCTATTTCAAGATCGCGGGGATAATGGCTAAACAGCTACCCTGATTTACGACTGTGGGGATAATGGCTAAACAGCTACCCTATTTCAAGATTGCGGGGATAATGGCTAAACAGCTACCCTATTTCAAGATTGCGGGGATAATGGCTAAACAGCTACCCTATTTCAAGATTGCGGGGATAATGGCTAAACAGCTACCCTATTTCAAGATTACGGGGATAATGGCTAAAAAGCTACCCTATTTCAAGATTGCGGGGATAATGGCTAAACAGCTACCCTATTTCAAGATTGCGGGGATAATGGCTAAACAGCTACCCTATTTCAAGATTACGAGGATAATGGCTAAAAAGCTACCATATTTCAAGATTACGGGGATAATGGCTAAACAGCTACCCTATTTCAAGATTACGGGGAAGATGGCTAAAAAGCAACTCCGGTCAACGACCGTGAGTCAGATGGCTCAAAAGCAACTTCGGTCCACGACCGAGAGTCAAATGGCTCAAAAGCAACTTCGGTCCGCGACCGAGAGTCAAATGGTTCAAAAGCAACTCCGGTCTGCGACCGTGCGTCAAATGGCTAAAAAGCAACTCCGGTCTGCGACCGTGAGTCAAATGGCTAAAAAGCAACTCCGGTCTGCGACCGTGAGTCAAATGGCTAAAAAGCAACTTCGGTCTGCGACCGAGAGTCAAATGGCTCAAAAGCAACTCCGGTCTGCGACCGTGAGTCAAATGGCTAAAAAGCAATTTCGGTCTGCGACCGAGAGTCAAATGGCTCAAAAGCAACTCCGGTCTGCGACCGTGAGTCAAATGGCTAAAAAGCGGGGGCTGTTTCTGGATTTTCTTATCACACTGTTGTCTGTATTTTCTCACTGGAGCTATCATCTCGAAGATTCGATGGGCCCACGTCTTAGTCCGAAATGACATAGACTACTGATTGTTTTTCTGTTGACTGTCGTCTGTATTTTGACTGGTGTCACTGTTCTGTAAAAATTAGCTGTTGTCTGGAATTGATGTTTTGACGATGTTGGTTACTGTCTGGGAGAAACGCAGGCTGAAACGGACTGGAAATCGGAGGTCTGTGCACCTGGTAATTAATTATTTACTTTTTACCTTTATGTCAAATCGTACTTTTTTCACTATTTACGGGAATGCCATTCCCTTTTCCTATATAAGGTGGTGGGGTTTCATTCCAACCCCACACCTTCTCTCTCCTCTTTCTCTCACTAGACTTCAATTTGGATTATTCTCGGGATGGATTTAGATGAATGGGATGGCACCAGAGGCATGGACGAGGTTTACGTAAACCTGGATAGAGTGGATACCTTCCACGACCCTACGACACACTTGAGCAGGACACGCTGCAACAAGGTAAGTGGTTTCTCACTTTTATTTGATTTGAACTCTAGGCTTTAGCATTCCTATACGAACATGATTTGCATGCTAACTCTTAGGCTGCCTTAGAGGACTTTAGCTAGAAAACGTGAATTCCTTTATTTACACGTAACACCTGTTTGTTTTTGTAAGAATGCGCGCTATATGCATGTGAATAGTACACTACGAATTTATGCATGTTAACAGTAAAAACGATGTGAATAGTAAAAACGTGAATAGTGACAACGTGAATAGTAAAAACTTAGCTAATGCACGTGAATAGTGACAACGTGAATAGTAAAAACTTAGCTAACGCACGTGAATAGTGACAACGTGAATAGTAAAAACTTAGCTAATGCATGTGAATAGTGCACGTGAATAGTAAAAACTTAGCTAATGCACGTGAATAGTAGAACCTAATCTATGCTCCTCGTCACCGCAGACGAGGGTGGATTAAAGAATTGACTAAACCTTACGTGAATGACCCTACAAGAGAGATTTTTACAGAAAATTGGTCCTAACTGACCGGATGTCTCTAGGTTAGATAATGAAAGAATACCCGTTCTTGACGCGTTCTTATCAAATGCATGCTTTAGGAGCCGTATTTAAATTTTCTTGTCTTGTTCTTTTTAGTTCATTGAGATTTCGGGGACCACCGCCGAGATTCACTCATGGTACGACAGGCTAGGCGCCACGGTGAGAGCCCGCATGCGCGTGTTGGGCTTCGAGCCCTTTATTGCAGCGCTGCCCCGCACCAACGGGGTATGCGATCCTTTTGGCCTACGGGCCTTATGCGAGCGGTGGGTTGACTCGACCCACACCTTCCACCTTTCCTTTGGGGAGATGACCATCTCGCCTCGAGATTTTTCGCTGTTGACAGGATTGCGAGGGAGCAACACTCCCGTCCCTTTCCACTTTGGTATGATGCGACCACGGGTCGACCCTGCTAGGCTTGCTATCTTGATTGGACCGGGAGTTCGTCTATGCGCCAAGTCTACTCCAGTGAAGTTTGTCTCTACCGCGAGCCTCTTGAGTAGACGTGATTTCTGCGACACTGACGCTACCGACCTGGCGGTTCGTAGTTTCTTAGTATATGCTCTAAGTGAGACGATTTTCCACACGAAGGGCGGGAAGGTACACGCAGGTCTCATTCAGGCACTTAGCGATCTGGATGCAGCGGCTTCTTATGATTGGGCAGGGGCAGGCTTAGCCTTTCTTTACAAGTTCTTGGATCTGACTTGCCGGAAGCGCAAGGACTTCGGCGGTTATACCTTTGCCCTGCTGGTACGTGACGCCTTCTTGACTTATCTGTCTTGTCTTTTTCGCATTTTTCACACTCCTAGTCCTCATTTTTACCACAGGTGTGGGCGTACGAGAGACACATCCTTCCCAGCCGGTCTCGATCTCGACCGAGAGTACCGAGGCCGCCCTTCATGACCCGATGGAGGGATTTTGACTTGAGCGCCGAGAGGAGTCGGACAGTGTCGCGGCTTCTGGATTGGATCGACTCGCTGACCCTGGGACAGGTAGATTTTGCCTAATCATGCTAGATTTTTGTTTGAGTCCCTCTGACTTTCTCTTTGTGCATTTTTCTTTAGATTAAGTTCAGGTGGGATGATCTTGACTTCGGCCCTGATTATGCATACGCATCGATGATCCAGGAGCAGCAGTGCGTGCTCACCGGCCCTTGTGTGCGGGCGTGGTATTTGGGAGATCGAGGCATCACCGGAGTGAGTGATGTTCACTGGACGCCGGGGGAGATTCATGTTTCCATGTTTGCTGTGCGGACTCTGCCCTTATCGACCATTCATCGAGATCTGACCCGTCGTTTTGTCGGTAGAGTGGTCTGGATTCATGCCGGGGGCCGCGAGCCTTATTTGTCTACTTTACTGAGCGCGAGGGATGCCCCGGCGGCAGCGATGGAGGTAGATCCGGTAGCGGACGTGTTTTCGAGAGAGGCGGTCGAGGCCGTCTTTGGTCAGGCGGAGGTTCCGGTAAGTGATTCCGCCCTCTTTTCATTTTATTCATGATATGCTCAGAGGTTTTATTGTGTGTTGTTTTTTTTTTTACTTTTTTGCAGGAGGGATCCTGGCGGAGTGCCCACCTATCTGATTTTTTCGATGATACTCGGGCCCAAACCCTGGTGTGCGAGCATCCCTATTTTGTCGGCGAGTCCTCCAGTGCAGCTCGACCGGAGAGGTCGTCCATAGGCGTGCCTATACCAGACTATGGGAGAGATTATGCTACGATCTGCTATGACGAGTCCGGGGCACCTTACGCGGGATTTGAGGCGGCCCCTCCTATCTTCTCCTCGAGGGTCCCGTTTGATCCCTCGGACGTTTCTCTGACCACGAGAGAGACTTGTACTGATTACGTAGGGCTGTCTGGTTATCTCCGAGACCGCCTCAGCTTGCGCTGCACCGATCACCTAGTATGTATCATTACTGTACTTTAGTGTAGTGAAATGTATGCATGTATGTATGATTTATGCTTTTGCCTATGCCGCCTTTTATCTGTTTTTTTTTCTTTTTCTGTAGAGTGATCTGCATGCCCATGAGCGGAGACAGAGCGAGCTAGTGCGGGAGGCTGATGCCCGAGTTGGTCACGTGTATCAAGAGAGGAACGACCACTGGTCGACGATGATGCGATGGGAGACTGAGGGTCGCCTTGCCGTTGAGGAGAGGGCACGTGATGAGTCGATCAGCCGCCTTGCTGCAGAGGAGAGAGCACGAGCTGCTGATGAGAGAGCACGGGTTTTCGATGAGAGAGCGCGAGTTTCTAATGAGAGAGCGCGTGCTGCCGAGGAGGCACTATCTGCGGAGCGGGCATCTCACCTGAGAGATTTTGAGAACTATTGGGACTTCCCTCCGTATTAGGCTCGTTATGTATTGCTTTGTAGCTTTCATTGTTGCTTTGTAGCTTTTATTAGAGTTTCCCCGATGTATAGCTGATGTATAGGGAGTGGGGTGGATAGTAGGTAGGCTTTTTGTGGAAAGTAGGATAGGAAATGTATAACCCGTGATTCATATTACCATGCATTCGGTAGATTATAATGATTCCAATCATTCTCGTCAAATATATTCATGCCTTTATTTATTTACAAACAACAGAAATACTTAGTCTCTTATACATTGTTTTTGTAATTGCTCAAGTTATAACTATTGTTACCAGGACCCGCCTTTCGGTTTTCGGATCCCGGCGATTTTTCTCCCCTCCTTTTACTATCCCAGAATTTTTAAATGAGTGCCCTTTCGGGTTTTCACCCATTGGGATTTCCCTTATTGTTGCATAGGTCGCCCTTTGCGGGTTTTCAACCTATCGGGAATTTTCTTTATTTATTTTTTTTTTTTTACGAAAAGTATTTCTTAAGCCTATCCAGATTGGTAGGTTCGGAGAATTCCATGCCGTCCATTGTGGTTAACTTCACCGCTCCTTTTCTTAGTATCTTTTTTACGACGAATGGTCCTTCCCAGTTAGGCCTGAACTTCCCCCTCGGGTCGGTGTGCGTCACACGGATCTGTTTCAGCACCAAATCTCCTTCTTTGATAGGGCTGGTCTTGACTTTTTTATTGAAAGCCCGAGCCATCCTTCTTTGATATAACTGTACATGGTAAAGGGCTTCCATCCTTTTCTCATCAACTAAAGCCAACTGCTCACATCGCCTCTTCACCCATTCCGTTTCGGGAATTTCTGCTTCCACTGCGATTCTCAACGATCGCTTTTCGATCTCAATCGGCAGGACTGCTTCTGTTCCATATACCAAGGAGAATGGCGTTGCCCCAGTCGAGGTTCTGACTGTCGTGCGATAAGCCCACAATACGAGTGGGAGGTGCTCATGCCAATTCCGATGTGATTCCACCGTCTTTACGAGGATCCTTTTAAGGTTCTTATTAGCTGCTTCTACTGCCCCATTAGCCCGTGGACGGTACGGAGAAGACCTGTGATGTTCAATGCCATATTCTCGGAAAAGATTCCTTACTTCTCCCTGAAACTGGACCCCGTTATCCGTGATCATGTGATGAGGCACTCCGAACCTGGTGATCAAGTGTTTTTCAATGAACTTTCTCATCTGCTTGGATCCCAGTTTACTAAACGACTCTGCTTCTACCCATTTGGTGAAATAATCGATGGCGACTGCAATAAACTTATGTCCATTTGAAGCATTAGGCCTTACTTCGCCGACGATGTCAATGCCCCAGGCAGCGAATGGCCAAATAGGTGTTAGCACATGTAGTTCCATGGCCGGAAGATGACTGCAATCGCCGTGGATTTGACAATCGTGACATTTCTTCGCATACTCGTTACAATCTCTTTCCATGGTGAGCCAATAAAAGCCTTGCCTAATAATTTTCTTAGCTAGTACTGCTCCTCCCATATGGGCTCCACAAATTCCCGAATGTACTGATTCCATCGCCTCGCGGGCTTCTCCAGCATCCAAGCATCTTAGTTGTAATCCGTCAATGTGCCTTTTGTAAAGCAAGTCGTTATGGATGACGAACTGACGAGCTAGCCTTCTAATCACAGCTTGATCCCTAGGTTCTGACTCTGCCGGATATGTTCCATCTTTCATGAAGTTCACGATATCGAAATACCACGGTTTTTCATCTGCCCCTAACAGCATTACATCTTCGTAGCACGGTTTGTGAGATCTTCTCAATACCAATGGTTTCGAAGCAAGGTTCCGGGGGTTGTCCCAAAGTGGCCAAGGCATCCGCGGCCTGATTCTGAGCTCGAGGAATGTGATAGAAGCGACATTCTTGGAATCTCAATGCCAACCCTTCTAGCTGATCTAGATACGGACGTAGCCTTTCTTCTCTCACTTCCCAGTTTCCTTGTGCCTGTTCGATGATCAACTTGGAGTCACCCCAAATTTCGACATATGACGCTCCCAGTGCTGCTAATGACTCCAAACCATAAATGCATGCTTCGTATTCGGCCATATGGTTGGTAAGGGGGAAGGATAACTTCTTCGCCATCGGGATTCTTTCTCCTTCCGGGGAGATAAGTAGTACTCCTACTCCGGCTCCATTCGAATTAACTGCTCCGTCGAAGAACATTTTCCACGGTATAACTTCGATTGCATTCAAATGTTCATCGGGGAAATCATAGCTTATCTCTTCTTCTTCTGTATTCAGGGGTTGATTAGCCAAAAATTCTGCCACGGCTCTTCCTTTGATAACCTTCTTCGTCACATATTCAATGTCAAACTCGGACAAAAGCAACAACCATCTGGCTAACTTCCCCGTCAAGGATGGAGTTCGGTATAGATACTTCACGGGGTCCATCCGAGAAATAATGATCACTTTATACGATTGGAAATAGTGCCGCAGTTTCTTCGTCAACCACACCACTGCCACACATGTCTTTTCGATCATGTTGTATTTGAGCTCATACTCTAGGAACTTCTTACTCAAATAATACACCGCGTGTTCCACACCGGTGTCTCCCTCTTGAGCTAATATTGCTCCGATAGATCGCTCCTCAATTGCTACATAGAGGAGAAGTGGCTTTCCCAGTTTAGGCGGTCTCAACACTGGCGGATTAGACAAGTAACTTCGGACACTCTCCAACGCCTGTTGACACTTATCATTCCAAACGACGGGTTGGTCTTTCCTTAACAACTTAAAGATTGGCTCGCAGATTGTGGTGAGTCTTGCTATGAACCGACTGATATACTGAACTTGCCCCAGAAACCCCCTCACTTCCTTCTCATTTCTCGGCGCTGGCATTTCCTTTATAGCCTTCACTTTATCGGGATCCACCTCAATTCCCTTATTTCCGATTACATAGCCTAAGATTTTCCCCGACGAAACGCCGAAAAAGCACTTCTTCGGGTTTAACCTTAGCTTGAATTCTGCAATTCGGGCCAAAAACTTCTCGAGTGCGGCAAAATGCCCTTCTCTTGTCTCTGATTTGACCATCATGTCATCCACGTAGACTTCTACCTCCTTGTGTATCATGTCATGGAACAGGGCTGTGGCCATTCGCTGGTAGGTTGCCCCGGCATTTTTCAAACCAAATGGCATCACTCTGTAACAGTATGTTCCCCACTCTGTTGTGAACGAGGTTTTCGCTTTGTGCTTTTCGGCCATCTGAACTTGCATGTAGCCCATGAAACCATCCACATTTGTGTGTAAGATGCTTGATGCTGCACTGTCGATCATACATCGATATGAGGCAAGGCGAACTCATCCTTGGGGCATGCCTTGTTAAGATCTCTGTAATCCACGCACATCCTCACTTTGCCATCCTTTTTCGCAATGGGCACTACATTTGCGACCCAAGGGGGATAGTCGATCACTTCGATGAATCCTGCTTCTAACTGCTTCTTCACCTCCTCTCTGATCTTATCTGCCCATTCGGGTCTCATACGTCGGAGCTACTGCTTTACAGGCCTCGCCTCGGGATATGTTGGAATACGGTGAGTTACGATTGATTGATCGATTCCAGGCATGTCTTCGTATGTCCACGCGAATACAATTTTGTATTTTTTAATTATTCTCTCAAATTCTTTTCTCTCTTCAATAGTTAATTCTTGAGCAATTTGTATAAGTTTAGGATTTTCATCCGTACCAAGATTGAAAGTTGACATTTCTATTGTATTGATTTCAAATGTAGGCATGTTATATGAATGAGAATGCATGGAATGATCATGATCAACATCAAGCAAGTAAGCAAAATCAGAATTCATTTCATTGATAGCGTGGGTGATTACATCATCGGACTCAAACAAAGCAGTAATACAATTTTCATCCTCAATATCTTCGGACTTCTCATATACTCTCGAGGTACTAGGCTCAATTTCAGCTCCTGTAGCCGCTTCAATGGTAATGACCTGCTCCTCGGCATTTGAATCCAGCATCATGATCTCCTCGACAAAGCAGCTTGCCTTTCCTTTGCCCTAGTCGGCGACATCATTGAAGATTTCAAACCCTGGCAGAATCTTTCCTTCCGTGCTAGTCCACGACTCGGAGGTTCCCGAATATGGCCTTCCATGCCCCTCGCTTAAAAAATGCTTCCTCAAGTGGACCTCCTCGCTCATATCCTAAACCCCTCCGGGTTTTCTGACTTTTAAAATCCGGAATCTCCGACAACCCTTGATGGTGTGCTCCTAATCCCATTCCCGGGATGAAACCTCCCTTCATCATCTTCACCACATCGGTGGTCATGCTTGACTCATAAATCCTAGAGACTTGGAATCCGGAGAAAAGTTGAGGCTCAATTCCCAAGGCTGCCACCGAGCTCAGTTTTTCAGCTCTAATTGTTACTATCTCCTCCCCGAAAGGGAACTTGATCATTTGGTGGAGCGTGGAGGGCACACCTCCCAGCTTGTGGAACCAAGGGCGTCCCAACAACACAGCAAAAGTTACCGGGATGTCCAATACTGTGAACTCAGTCTCTTCTTCATGCGGCCCTACTTTCAATTTGGCCTTGAAGACTCCTTCAATATGCCTACGGCTGTCATCGTATGCTTTGATCACTGTTTCAGAAGCTGTCAAGTCTCCTCTCTCCACTCCCAACTTCGACAAGAGTTTCAACGGACAAACATTAATGGCCGATCCATCATCGACCATCACACAGCTAGTCTTCTTCCCGTTAATTTCCGCTAGGATATACAATGGCTTGTTGTGAGCCTTCCCCTCTTCTGGGAGATCCTCATCGGTAAATGTGATCTCAGTCCTCTTTCGGGCCATAATTGCCCCTACTAGCGCTGTCGGCTCGGTATCGGTGGAAATAACCAAATTCTGCAACTCTTTCATCAGATTTTCCCGATGGTACCTAGAATGGCATAAAACTTCCCAGACCGTAGACTTAGCTTGCGTCTTCTTCAACTGTTCAAGAACTTGGTCGTCGGGCTTAGGAGCCGAACCTTCTCCAATCTCAGTCTCTACCATTGGTGCCTTTCCCTCGGCCACACGACCTGATCTCGTCATCACCGCAACTTCTGGCTCGTCCCAAATGTTGATAGGGACCCTTCGATTGGCATCCTCCTCGTCAGAGGAACTCGCCCAGATGTCTACGACCATTAAATCCATGACGTGAGGAACACTCGGATTCAGGAAAAAGGGATCCGCCGATCCATACAAGGCCCAACCTATCAACTCATCATAGTCACGGAGGGACACTCTACTCATCCTTCTTGCGGCCAACGGAATAGCGCCTCGTTGTATGCACATAAGCTGCACCTTATCGCTCATTGTCTCATTACACCGCTCATAACGGTGCCTCCACCTCCTAGCATAATCCACAAAATGTTCCTCGGGGAATTGCCTAATCCTGTCCAAATCATCCAGGGATCCCGTCCATGGAATGTACATTTCGTATCTCGCCACAAAGGCATTTCTGAGTGGTACCCAATGACACATCTCTTCCTCCGACAGACCCTGATGCCACAATAAGGCTTCACCCATCAAGGTTTCCGGAAAATGTTCATGCAACTCACACTGTGGAAATCCAGCGCTATACATATGATCGCGGAATATCCTTGCATGCTCCACAGGATCCTGGTATCCACCATACCTAGGCATCGCTAACACCGCATCAGGTGTTTGGTAAGACGGGGAATCAGGGGTTTGCTCTGCTAACATCCATACCGTATATTCCTTGATAAATCTCTTCATCATAGCTGCCCAATCGGTCTTAACATACATCGGCAGTGACATGTACCACATCAGCGGTTCACCCATCAATGAATTACAAAACAAGCTAGTGATCTCTTCCTCTTTGAAACTCAAGGCTGTCATAGCCGACAAATAGAAGTGAAGGTGCTCCATAGGGTCCTTATTGCCGTTATACTTGCTCACCCTTGGCAATGGACGCTTGATGGGTCCAATCTGCATTGCAAAGTGCTCCGCGGTTCTATCCTCTGCTCTCTGATACTTTTCAAGAAACAAATCCGACAACCGATCCCAATCGTGCTTGCAAGAGTCGGGCAATGAATGGAACCATTGCAAAGGCTCACCTACTAGCGAATGGTGGAACCACTGAGCAATTTCATCTACCCCGAAGGATTCAATAAACATGTCGTGCATATACTCACGCAAGTGCACTTCGGGATCCCTTCCTCCACTGAACAAACCCAAATTTAGCACGATAGTCCGAGACGCCCCTTCACCGGTCTCTTCGGCACTATCCTCGTCATATGGTGCTCCACCAGCTGATCCCTCCTCCATTGGTTCTTCCTCTTGTTCCTCACCCAAGAAGGACACATACAAACCATTTCCCACATTGCTTCTTTCGACGGAGTCCAACAACTCCTCTACATCTTCCTCAAAAGATTCCATCACTACAGTTTCCGTCAAACCAACTCCGATCACGCTCACCCTATGATTAGGCAATGGATTGCGCCTAACGGAAGGGTTTGCTGACGAAGGATCAGCTATCTTCTTCTCCTCAATCAAATCTTGGATTTCGTGTTTCAGCCTCTCGCAATTCTCAATCGTATGTCCATAACCGCTGTGGAATTCACAATACCCTCTAACCTGAATCTGCGGAGTAGGTTGAGCTTTGTTATACGGGGTAAGGGCTTTCAATAACCCCTTCTTCTGCAGACGTTCAAAAACTTTCGCATAGGTCTGATCGAACTTGGCGAACCGCCTCTTTTCGATAGCATTAAGATCAACCACTTTCACTGTCGCAGATTCCGTACTCGCGCTAGGCCCTCCGGCACTATATCCAGACTTCATCCACTTGGTATAAGCTTTCTTCGGCTCCCCATCGCCTTCGACAGTCAAGGCACAACTATACATCCGATTGAAATCTGTGAACGGCATATATCTCAACTCATTCTTAATATACGGCAACGTATTGCCAATCACCATTCGGATCTGATCTTGCTCAAGTGGCTTCTGTTTCATGACCGCGGCCTTAGCCCTCCATCTCTTCACGAAGTCTGAAAGGGATTCCCCAGTCTGCTGCTTAGTGCTCTCTAACTCTTTCAAAGTGACTTCCAACATGGTGTTAAAACTATACTGAGCGATGAATGACTTCGCTAACTCCTTCCAATCCTTCTTTGTCACCATTGGCAGCGCATGGAACCATGTGAGGGCAGCCCCCTCCAGGTAAGTGTTAAACAGCCCCAAGACTTGATCCTCGGTCAGGATCGTGTGCTTCATTACCGCAACGTACTGATTCATGTGAGCGGTGGGATCTCCAGTTCCATCGAACTTTTTCATGTCAGGGAGCCGAAATTTCAGAGGCAAAGCTGTTGCTGTCAAGCAATTCTTCAAGTTATAGAAATCCTGACTTCCGGAGCTTCCTCCGTGCAAGTCCTGCACTTCCTGTGTGATGTGTTGCCTCCACTCCTCTTCCTTAGCTTTCTCCTTCTCTAACTATTTTCGGACATAATCCTGATAATCCTCCTCATTCCCGAAGCGAGGGCCATCGTTCACCTCATTCTCAGCACGCTTACTACCACTCTTGTTGTCCTTCAGTGCTAACTCAGCTAGCTGGGCCAAGATTGCGGCCAGCTGGTCGTTGATATTGTTCACAGAATTCTCCAATTCAGCCACCTTCTCGTCGGTTGCAGACATACTGATGGAAGACTGAGTATACTCGGATGAAGATGATTCAGAAGCCACAACTACTGATTCGGGACTGTCTACTCGCGACTGATCAAACTGTCTGACAAGCCGATTACTCTCGTGAAACCACAACCGCTTAATGATGACGTCTGCGCGAACGGTATTCATTAGTATGTATGCATGATTTCATATGCATGATTCGTGGTGTGTGCGTTTATTTATTTACGATTATAAGATAAGAAGAACAGACGTTAGTTCTATTTACACGTATCACAACATCTCTCTTCCACCCTTATTCCTCCACACACTCGTTGGTCCAGGTCTCTTTCCTAGGATTTTGGTTTGGGGCTCACATTACGGTCCAGGGGACGTGTGATGCCGTTGATTATTGCGGGAAAATAAATCATTCATCAGACAATACAGTTCGTTTTGACGTATCAACGTTCAGTGACTCAGAAATCGACCAAGTTGGATTGTCCTTTCGGAATAACTCGTCTTTTATCCTTTCGCGAGATGCGTTAATTCGGGTTTTGACTCCCTTTGAGCGCATCTCGGTTTTTAGACATGGTTCGAGTTATTCTTCTAGTCCAATCGTTCGTTATTTTCAATGACTCGTTCCCTTTTATTCGCGTGGGTTCATGTCTCGATTTTTGGATTACAACGGGATCTTTTGGATCTATCGAGAGACGTAACCACGTGTTTATTTAGTGATGGAATCACTTTTGGATTTTATTTTAGGGAACGGACTCATCGCGTAACGTGTTTGTTCTTAGCGTCGAGAATTCGTTTGCTCATTTTGCTACGTGAAAAGACGGCGAGTCTTATTTTGAGCGCACGATAATCTTTCGGCTAATTACAACTCTTTGTTCCTCCCAATCTACGGGATATATCATCTCAGTGTGGTTATAGAAAATAAACGTTTCGTTGAATCGCGTGTTTGTTCGAAGCGAGGATATCACCGTTTTCCTTTAGGCGCGAATTTAAGCAAACACGTATATCGGGCCATATTTCTTGCAGTTTTGGTAACGGTCGAAATGATCGAGCCGTTAGTCAAAACCCGCAGTCTCGTCCATATGGCGCAATTATATGGTTTGGCTTAATTCGGTTTTGAGATTTTAAACGGGGTGTACCCTCGTCCGAGGCACGTATTCAACGATATTGGTTTTTTTCTTTAACTACTCGCGGGATTAACATATATCGTAGATTCAGAATGATTTTGGTCGATTAGTTCCTTTTTGTCTTTTTATTTTCTTAGTCACCCTTTGCAGACACGTCCATTTCTCTTAAGAATGACACAAGGCATAACGTAAAAGCTCGTCTTTTATTCGGAAGGGACGGGCTACTTGTGCGAAACTTTTCACGTTACAACAAGGTCGTTCGAAACAGAAATGTTCTTCGTTTTCGTTTCGTCGTGATCTCGTTTTATCCCAATTTATTTAAAGAATGTGAATAACGGCTACCGTTAATATAGTCTTTTGTATCGAAATGTAACTATCCTTAACATCGAACCGATTAATACTAATACGTGCTTACGTTATAACGTATTTCCTGAACACGTGCCTTCGTCGGGACACCGAAAGGGACAAGACGGGTCGCACATGTTCATTCATATGAGATGACTAAGTCGTCTTTAGTTCAAATCGTTTCGATGTTTTAGGGTAATTAGTATGTCGATTCATGAGTATATATTAACGCATCGTCTCATTTTCTTTACATAATTTAGGATTAGACACGTATCATGGCGGTTTGAAAACACGAACTGATTCATTTATCACATCAAAAATAGTAACGGGTAATCCTATGGAAACTTCTAAGGCTACTATATGCTGACACGGCTGACCGCGGGACCTCACAGGACCGCACAGATTCGCCCCTAACGAATGGATGGGGACCCTCTGGCGCCTTACTGTAAGGGGGAACTTACGCTATCCTCTTTCGAGCGACGAATGGACTCTCGCTAGAGGTTTCACGGAAATTACCCAAAGGGTTTGCAATAATGCTCGTGAATGCATACGAAAAGAAGTAAAACGATCCGTCCCCGTTAAGGGCTTAGTGCATGCCTTCCGGAATCAAATTTTTCGCTTCCCCAGTAGAGTCGCCACTTGTTAGACGAGGTGCCGCGGCCTAATCTCCCAGGCGGACCGGGGGGTGGACAACCTCATGGCGACGTAAGCGGTGATTGGCGCCGAAAGCAACCAATCGTGGAATCAAGCTGCTCGGCAGGACCGGAGCTCGGAGATATGGAAGAGTCGCCACCCACGAATGGGAAAATGAACACCGATCCCTTGCGGGAGACCGGTGTGGGTTCGGGAAACTTAGGTACGAGCCGAGAAGGCTAGCTCCTTTCCGGAAAAAGGCTACTAGGCACCCCAACATCGCCCGGTTATGAACCACCGGCCTCCTACTCAGCATGTTAGGCGATAACGGACTAATCGTATACTTCTTTAAGTTTAAAATTCATTTGAAACCCTTTTCTTTCTCTTTTTGGAAACCATTTTGAGCATATGATATTGAAAAGCCACATCAGTAAAGAATCACCCATTTATGTTTATACATACACAGAGAGGGGGAAGAAAGAAGTGATTTATTTACAACCGTATTTAAATGTTATGTTGTGTGTCTATTCTACATTAACTTATTTCCCCAAAATGATGTTTACATGGTTCGCACCTTAATCGCCGTTGGAACGATTTAGGTGCGTTTTAAAACCCCGTTTGATAAAGCTTACTCGAATCGCCGTTGGAACGACTCGAGTAATTGAAAACGTTAAAGTAAAAGCCTTTTAATAAGAAAACGTGGTTAAACATACAAGTCAATTTTATTTTGTACAAATTGATTAAGAAAGCGATTCAAAATCTCCATTATTAAAAAAAAAACGATTTTGATTACAATGTTCGCTTAATCCGTCGTTGGAACGGACTAAGGTTTTAAAACGTGGTGTTTTGAAGACGATTTGAAATATCAACCAAAATGACTCTATTTATCTACATTAGAGATCTAAAAAAGCTCATTAGCTTAAATAATTTTAATTGAAAACTCTCTTTTTGTGACTTATTTTCCCCACTTATTTAATGGACTCTCTAACTATTATAATTACATCAATAAACACATTTAGGCCCAAAAATTAATTTTTCCAAGTGAAGCCCATTTGAAACATGGACTCATAAATGGCCAAAAGAGATAAAGAAAATAATATAGATATATATTTACACATTTTAGCCCAAAAGACATAAAATAAGAGTAAAAGAAAGTATACTATCCAATACATATATAAGAAAGAGTAATGAAAGTAATATATTTATACTTTAAATATATGAAAATAGTAGATGAAATTCATAAATAAGAGAATAGCATTTATCACTCAAAATAACTCTATTTGTCAATAATTAACATAACCCAAATATACTCCAAAACTATATATATATACATAACTAATATAATCTTAATGTCAAAAAGACTATATGTTTATTCCCTAATATCTATTAATTGTCTCACAAAATACCCAAGTAAATAACATTTAAAATAGATTTTAATGTGACTTAAATAAATAATGATAAAAAAAGAGAAAGTAATACATACATTTATAAAAATAAAATGGAACACCACTCTTCTAAAATAATTATATATGTTAAAATTCTAAAACAATTTGAAAATCATATATTACATAATTATATATATATATATACTAAGGATTAAAAGTCTAAAAGTTAAGAAAAGGGGACCAAAATGGCATTTTTTACATTTTGGCAGATTTACCGACGGAAAATCCGTTAAACAGCCTTTACTGACAGAATTGGTAAATTACAGCAGCACTCCAACATTTTCCAGATTTGTTCAAAAGCATTAAATTAAATCTAATTCAATCGTTTTGGACTTCCGAACTACCAAAGATGGATCATAGTCGAAAACGGAAGTTCCTAAAATGATGTTTTTATTTTAAAACGTTATTTGGAAACCTCTTTTAAAAAAACTTATAATTACAACATTTTCGATACCCGAACTACCTTTTTATCGGATCACGGTTCATATTGGGATATCCAAAACGAGGTTTTTATTTTAAGACAAAACCGAATTTTATTTAACACGAAACGAAAATTAAATAAATACGCTAACTAAATAAAACGTGACAAAATAAATAAATGACTAAAGGAATAAAAACTATAGCATAAAAAAAATAAATAGAAGGAGAGAAATAAATTAAATAAAACAAAGAGTCTAGTCCTCGGATAATAACTTTGATTCGGTATCTGACAGTCGAAGCCGATTGATTCCACGAACCGCGAGCTCCCGATTTTAATAAAAATTTAGTAAAAATTGAACTTAGGAAATTTGGAATTTTTGAGAAAAAAATATTTTTCTCAAAAAAATCCACTCTCTCTCTCTCTAAAAATGTTTAGAGTGAGAAAGTTTTTCCCCCCAAAAAGGCCCTTCTTCACCTTGGGATCCGTGCCCTTATATAGGGAAACGGATCCCGGAACAATGGGCGACGCCCAAAAAAAATTGGGCGTCGCCCATTGTGGTTGGGCGGCCGCCCAACCTAGTGTTGGGCTACCGCCCAACCTTGTTGGGCGGCCGCCCAACATGAGTTGGGCGAGCGCCCAACGCGAGGTTGGGCGCCCGCGCCCAACCCTCGTCGGGCGTTCGCCCGACGTGGTTGGGTGCCCGCCCGGCGACCCTCGGGGCGTGCCCCGCGCCGTCGGACGCGTGCACTCCGTGGCCGCCGAACGCGCGTCCCGCACAGCTAGACGCTCGCACGTCGCGGCCGCCGAACGCGCGCCTTCTGCTGCCAGGCACGTGTGCTCAACGGCCCACGAGGGCGCGCACCGCCAGCGGTCCCAGGCATTGCCCGGGCGTCGAGAGCGTGCCACTCGCGGTGCGTCCGACGGACGCTCCGCGCACGTCTCGAGCCGTCAAGCGGGCGTTCGACCATCGTCGTCCGCGTGCGGGATGCCGTTGCGTGCCCGCGCCGTGCCGTTAATTTTCCTCAGCTTATTATTCTTTATATATTTTTCAAAACTTCCGGAATCAATCGCTTCGACCGTCTTGTTTCAGGTTTTCGTCACAGGTCCTCCGACTCGGTGTCTACAACGTGGCTAAAATTAACCTTAACGGGGATATTAGGATTAAATTTGCACAATTTTATACATTAAAACTAAATCTACACTTCTTAAAAAACGTTATGATCAGGTATTGGGATATACTTTTGGAATAAGAGATCTATAATGGAAAAGAAGGGTATAGTTTTGAATTGAAGGAGGAGGCATGCATCAAAGTGAGAAATAGTAATATAATTTGGTAATAATAAGAAAGAAGGTAAACAACGTGAGAGAGAGCTGTGTTTCAAATTAAAAAAACGAGGTTGGAGGGACATTGTTTTCGCATGTACTTCCCGACAATTATCATATCTTTTTTTTTTGGGTAAATTACACCCATGCATGGCCACTAAACTTTACATATTTTAACATTGTGGCCACTAAACTTCAATTCTTAACAGTATGGTATGACTACTATTGCCGTCTACTTTCACCATATTTCTTAGTCGTATTTTCATCCATTTTGCGTGTTTTTCTAATGTTTTAGTATTAATTTCGTTAAATTTCATTCTATTTCACAATTTCACACACTATCACTTGTTTTTTTATATTAAATTCACAAGTTTTCTAGCACATTTCTCACACTTTCACACACCCCCACAAGTTGACAAGTTACTTTAGTGAGTTACAGGACAAAAAAATGGACGCATTTTGAGCAAAAACGGCACAAAGGAGCATTTTTACTTAGGTCTCGGCGAGACCTTATTGAGAAAGCTTGGAACTAAAAGTTCCAGGGGCTGATCTCGACGAGACTTGTAATTTCCAACAAGTTGCAAGTAGACAACTCATCTTCTCAATGCTCATCCATGCCCTTCCTCAATGGACTTCTCAGAGACATTAAATGCATAAATTAGTGTTTTTGGAGGCTTCTAATCATCAAATTCAGATTATCATCTAGATTGGAGTAGCAATTAGCCTATAAATAGATGAGATGTATGAGCATAGGGATATTCCATTTTTCCATTATAGTCAAGCTTTGGACAATTGTCAATTACTTTTGTTTTAGTTCATTTTCTGTAGTTTTTAAGTATAATTTCTAGTTTCAAAGTTATTTCCCTTTGATTTTGTAAGTTGATTTCATAGTTAAAGTAAAAGTTTTTTCATCTTTTGTTTTCCATCTTCTACTTTCAATGAATTTCACTTTATTTCATTCAATTTCAAGTGTTGTCTCCCCAATGACTATGTACTAATTCTTCCCTACTAGAGATAAGGGGAATCTTTCTAATATTTTGAGTTAAGCTAGAAGTCTATTAGGTAAACATTCGAAAAGAATTTGTGTTAAAGAATTAAGAACGTAAGCTTAATTTACATTTTAGTTAATCACTTTTTACTCACCATAGTAACAAGAGGTTAACGGAAAACTACATTCTTAGACTCGATAGCAAATAGATGTGGTTTCTAGCACTTCATCTTCAACCTCAGTCTTCTCCCTTCGACAGAAACTGAGAAAAAAAAGCTTATCGTCGGAATTAATGGGCAAACCATAAATCATGAAGAACAACTAACATGAATAGAGGATTGAAAATAATTCTACAAATCACTCTTAAGCAGTCCCCGACGTCTTTCTCATGGTTCTTTGTCTAGCTTCATTTGTAGACAAAAAAATTGAAAGAGAGAAGAAGATGGATGGACAATGAGAGATTATGAGGAAAAAGTTTAGTCTGAGTTTGAGGGAGAAAAAAAAAGCAACATGATGAAATTAATAAAGAGATATTTCTGTAGATAGAGAAGAAGAACTTTGCAAAAACAAACGTGAGAATTAATAAGAGAAAGAAATATTGTGATTTTGATTTATCATGGAAAGAGAAATATGTCTTTAGGTAACCTCTTGGTAACCTTCTATAGCAGGTCATTTAATCAGATTTTATTAGTCTCCATCCATGGAGAGCTCCATAGAGAAGAGAAGAGATCCATATGAGCTCGGTAGTGGCACTAGCAAATGCCTTGTACTCGTTTATTATGAAGGAGCAAATAATAGTAGGTAGCTTACATGTTTGCCAAGATATAAGATTAGAACCAAGAAATACATAGTAATCTCTAGCAGATCCATGATAATCTAGACATCCACCCTAATCATTATCAACGTAGTAGTGAATATCCTGAATGGGACGATGAAAGAACATCAAAGCATGATCGTCTATGCCATGGATACATCTAATAACCCTCTTTACAGAATTCCAATGTTTATCAGTGGGACAATGCATGAATTGACATGATTTTTTGATTGAGAAAGCAGAATCTGGGTGAGTGATGGTCAGATATTGAAGAGTGCCCATTAATCATTGATAATCATCAACACTACTGTAGACACCGAGTCGGAGGACCTGTGACGAAAACCTGAAACAAGACGGTCGAAGCGATTGATTCCGGAAGTTTTGAAAAATATATAAAGAATAATAAGCTGAGAAAAATTAACGGCACGGCGCGGGCACGCAACGGCATCCCGCACGCGGACGACGATGGTCGAACGCCCGCTTGACGGCTCGAGACGTGCGCGCGGCGTCCGTCGGACGCACCGCGAGTGGCACGCTCTCGACGCCCGGGCAATGCCTGGGACCGCTGGCGGTGCGCGCCCTCGTGGGCCGTTGAGCACACGTGCCTGGCAGCGCGAGGCGCGCGTTCGGCGGCCGCGACGTGCGAGCGTCTAGCTGCGCGGAACGCGCGCTTGGCGGCCACGGAGTGCACGCGTCCGATGGCGCGGGGCACGCCCTGAGGGTCATCGGGCGGGCACCCAACCACGTCGAGCGAACGCCCAACGCGTCGGGCGGACGCCCGACGAGGGTGGGCGCGGGCGCCCAACCTCGCGTTGGGCGCTCGCCCAACGCCGTTGGGCGATCGCCCAACACTAGGTTGGGCGGCCGCCCAACCACAATGGGCGACGCCCAATTTTTTTTGGGCGTCGCCCATTGTTCCGGGATCCGTTTCCCTATATAAGGGCACAGATCCCAAGGTGAAGGAGGGGGATTTTTTGGTGAGTGGAAAAACTTTCTCACTCTAAACATTTTTAGAGAGAGAGAGTGGATTTTTTTGAGAAAAATATTTTTTTTTCTCAAAAATTCCAAATTTCCTAAGTTCAATTTTTACTAAATTTTTATTAAAATCGGGAGCTCGCGGTTCGTGGAATCAATCGGCTTCGACTGTCAGATACCGAATCAAAGGTATTATCCGAGGACTAGACTCTTTATTTTATTTAATTTATTTCTCTCCTTCTATTTATTTTTTGTGCTATAGTTTTTATTCCTTTAGTCATTTATTTATTTTGTCACGTTTTATTTAGTTAGCGTATTTATTTAATTTTCGTTTCGTGTTAAATAAAATTCGGTTTTATTTTAAAATAAAAACCTCGTTTTGGATATCCCAATACGAACCGTGATCCGATAAAAAGGTAGTTCGGGTATCGAAAATGTTGTAATTATAAGTTTTTTATTTAAAAGAGGTTTCCAAATAACGTTTTAAAATAAAAACATCGTTTTAGGAACTTCCGTTTTCGACTATGATCCATCTTTGGTAGTTCGGAAGTCCAAAACGATTGAATTAGATTTAATTTAATGCTTTTGAACAAATCTGGAAAATGTTGGAGTGCTGCTGTAATTTGCCAATTCTGTCACTAAAGGCTGTTTACCGACGGATTTTCCGTCGGTAAATCTGCCAAAATGTAAAAAATGCCATTTTGGTCCCCTTTTCTTAACTTTTAGACTTTTAATCCTTAGTATATATATATATAATTATGTAATATATGATTTTCAAATTGTTTTAGAATTTTAGTATATATATCTATTTTAGAATATTTGTATATCTCTTTTTATTCTATTTTGTAATATAAGTATAAATATATATATGTATTTCCTTTTTTTATTAACTTAGGTTATATTTAAATGTTAGTTACTTGATATTTTGAGAAATAATGAATAGACATTAGCATATGGTATTTTTGATATTTAAACTATATTAATTATGTATATATATGTATAGTTTTTTTAGAATATTTGGGTTATTTTAGTGATTATTGAGTTAAATTATTTTTAGATAAGTATTACTTTCTTAGTTATAGGATTTACTTATTATTTTCACATTTCAAAGTATAAGATATATTGTGTTTATTATCTTCATATACATATAGTGATTTTTGGTTAAATCTTATTTTCTTATCTTCCTTTTTGATTTAAATGCATATATATATATATATATGGTCTAAAACCATTTTCTTTATTCTTTTGGCCCATTCATGGGTCCATGTTTCAAAAGGGCTTCATTTGAGTGTAAATGTTAGTTTATTGTAATTATAATAGTTAAAGAGTCCATTAAAGTAAGTGGGGAAAACAAATCACCAAAAAGAGAGTTTTCAATTGAATTATTTAAACTAATGTTTTTTTTAGATTTGTAATGTAAATAAATGGAGTCATTCTTGTTGATATTTCAAATCGTCTTCAAAATACCAAGTTTTAAAACCCTAATCCATTCCAAAGGCGGATTAAAGGATCATTGTAATTAAAATCGTTTTCTTTGCGAATAATAGAGTTTTGAACCATTTTCTTAAAGAATTTGTACAAAATAAAATTGACTTGTATGTTTAACCATGTTTTCTCATTAAAAGGTTTTTTATCTCAAACGTTTTCAAATACTCGAGTCGTTCCAACGGCGATTCGGGTAAACTTCATCAAACGGGGTTTTAAAACGCACCTGAATCGTTCCAACGGCGATTAAGGTGCGAACCATGTAAATAAATCCGTTTTTGGGAAATAAGTTAGTGTAGAATAAACACACGATATAATATTTAATACGGTTGTAAATAAATCACTTCTTTCTTCCCCCTCTCTGTGTATGTATAAACATAAATGGGTGATTCTTTACTGATGTGGCTTTTCAATATCATATGCTCAAAACGGTTTCTAAAAAGAGAAAGAAAAGGGTTTCAAATGAATTTTAAACTTAAAGAAGTATACGATTAGTCCGTTATCGCCTAACATGCTGAGTAGGAGGCCGGTGGTTCATAACCGGGCGATGTCAGGATGCCTAGTAGCCTTTCTCCGGAAAGGAGCTAGCCTTCTCGGCTCGTACCTAAGTTTCCCGAACCCACACCGGTCTCCCGCAAGGGATCGGTGTTCATTTTCCCATTCGTGGGTGGCGACTCTTCCATATCTCCGAGCTCCGGTCCTGCCGAGCAGCTTGATTCCACGATTGGTTGCTTTCGGCGCCAATCACCGCTTACGTCGCCATGAGGTTGTCCACCCCCCGGTCCGCCCGGGAGATTAGGCCGCGGCACCTCGTCTAACAAGTGGCGACTCTGCTGGGGAAGCGAGAAATTTGATTCCGGAAGGCATGCACTAAGCCCTTAACGGGGACGGATCGTTTTACTTCTTTTCGTATGCATTCACGAGCATTATTGCAAACCCTTTGGGTAATTTCCGTGAAACCTCTAGCGAGAGTCCATTCGTCGCTCGAAAGAGGATAGCGTAAGTTCCCCCTTACAGTAAGGCGCCAGAGGGTCCCCATCCATTCGTTAGGGGCGAATCTGTGCGGTCCTGTGAGGTCCCGCGGTCAGCCGTGTCAGCATATAGTAGCCTTAGAAGTTTCCATAGGATTACCCGTTACTATTTTTGATGTGATAAATGAATCAGTTTGTGTTTTCAAACCGCCATGATACGTGTCTAATCCTAAATTATGTAAAGAAAATGAGACGATGCGTTAATATATACTTATGAATCGACATACTAATTACCCTAAAACATCGAAACAATTTGAACTAAAGACGACTTAGTCATCTCATATGAATGAACATGTGCGACCCGCCTTGTCCCTTTCGGTGTCCCGACGAAGGCACGTGTTCAGGAAATACGTTATGACGTAAGCACGTATTAGTATGAATCGGTTCGGTGTTAAGGATAATTACATTTCGATACAAAAGACTATATTAACGGTAGCCGTTATTCACATTCTTTAAATAAATTAGGATAAAACGAGATCACGACGAAATGAAAACGAAGAACATTTCTATTTCGAACGACCTTGTTGTAACGTGAAAAGTTTCGCACAAGTAGCCCATCCCTTCCGAATAAAAGACGAGCTTTTACGTTATGCCTTGTGTCATTCTTAAGAGAAATGGACGTGTCCGCAAAAGGTGACTAAGAAAATAAAAAGACAAAAAGGAACTAATCGACCAAAATCATTCTGAATCTACGATATATGTTAATCCCGCGAGTAGTTAAAGAAAATAAACCAATATCGTTGAATACGTGCCTCGGACGAGGGTACACCCCGTTTAAAATCTCAAAACCGAATTAAGAAAAACCATATAATTGCGCCATATGGACGAGACTGCGGGTTTTGACTAACGACTCGATCATTTCGACCGTTACCAAAACTGCAAGAAATATGGCCCGATATACGTGTTTGCTTAAATTCGCGCCTAAAGGAAAGAAAACGGTGATATCCTCGCTTCGAACAAACACGCGATTCAACGAAACGTTTATTTTCTATAACCACACTGAGATGATATATCCCGTAGATTGGGAGGAACAAAGAGTTGTAATTAGCCGAAAGATTATCGTGCGCTCAAAATAAGACTCGCCGTCTTTTCACGTAGCAAAATGAGCAAACGAATTCTCGACGCTAAGAACAAACACGTTACGCGATGAGTCCGTTCCCTAAAATAAAATCCAAAAGTGATTCCATCACTAAATAAACATGTGGTTACGTCTCTCGATAGATCCAAAAGATCCCGTTGTAATCTAAAAATCGAGACGCGAACCCACGCGAACAAAAGGGAACGAGTCATTAACAATAACGAACGATTGGACTAGAAGAATAACTCGAACCACGTATAAAAACTGAGATGCACTCAAAGGGAGTCGAAACCCGAATTGATGCGTCTCACGAAAGGACGAAAGACGAGTTATTCTGAAAGAACAATCCAACTTGGTCGATTTCTTAGTCACTAAACGTTGATACGTCAAAACGAACTGTATTGTCTGATGAATGATTTATTTTTCCGCAATAATCGACGGCATCACGCGTCCCCTGGACCGCAATGTGAGCCAAAAAACCAAAATCCTAGGAAAGAGACCTGGACCAACGAGTGTGTGGAGGAATAAGGGTGGAAGAGAGATGTTGTGATACGTGTAATTAGAACTAATGTTTGTTCTTCTTATCTTATAATCGTAAATAAATAAACGCACACACCACAAATCATACATATAAAACCATGCATACATACTAATGGATACCGTTCGCACAGACGTCATCATTAAGCGGTTGTGGTTTCACGAGAGTAATCGGCTTGTCAGACAGTTTGATCAGTTGCGAGTAGACAGTCCTGAATCAGTAGTTGTGGCTTCGGAATCATCTTCGTCTGGGCATACTCAGTCTTCCGCCAGTATGTCTGCGACCGACGAGAAAGTGGCTGAATTGGAGAATTCTGTGAACAATATCAATGATCAGCTGGCCGCAATCTTGGCCCAGCTAGCTGAGTTAGCACTAAAGGACAACAAGAGTGGTAGTAAGCGTGCTGAGAATGAGGTGAACGATGGCCCTCGCTTTGGGAATGAGGAGGATTATCAGGATTATGTCCGAAAACAGTTAGAGAAGGAGAAAGCTAAGGAAGAGGAGTGGAGGCAACACATCACACAGGAAGTGCAGGACTTGCACGGAGGAAGCTCCGGGAGTCAAGATTTCTATAACTTGAAGAATTGTTTGACAGCAACAGCTTTGCCTCTGAAATTCTGGCTCCCTGACATGAAAAAGTTCGATGGAACTGGAGATCCCACCGCTCACATGAATCAGTACGTTGCGGTAATGAAGCACACGATCCTGACCAAGGATCAAGTCTTGGGGCTGTTTAACACTTACCTAGAGGGGGCTGCCCTCACATGGTTCCATGCGCTGCCAATGGTGACAAAGAAGGATTGGAAGGAGTTAGCGAAGTCATTCATCGCTCAGTATAGTTTTAACACCATGTTGGAAGTCACTTTGAAAGAGTTAGAGAGCACTAAGCAGCAGACTGGGAAATCCCTTTCAGACTTCGTGAAGAGATGGAGGGCTAAGGCCGCGGTCATGAAACAGAAGCCGCTTGAGCAAGATCAGATCCGAATGGTGATTGGCAATACGTTGCCGTATATTAAGAATGAGTTGAGATATATGCCGTTCACAGATTTCAATCAGATGTATAGTTGTGCCTTGACTGTCGAAGGCGATGGGGAGCCGAAGAAAGCTTATACCAAGTGGACGAAGTCTGGATATAGTGCCGGAGGGCCTAGCGCGAGTACGGAATCTGCGACAGTGAAAGTGGTTGATCTTAATGCTATCGAAAAGAGGCGGTTCGCCAAGTTCGATCAGACCTATGCGAAAGTTTTTGAACGTCTGCAGAAGAAGGGGTTGTTGAAAGCCCTTACCCCGTATAACAAAGCTCAACCTACTCCGCAGATTCAGGCTAGAGGGTATTGTGAATTCCACAGCAGTTATGGACATACGATTGAGAATTGCGAGAGGCTGAAACACGAAATCCAAGATTTGATTGAGGAGAAGAAGATAGCTGATCCTTCATCAGCAAACCCTTCCGTTAGGCGTAATCCATTGCCTAATCATAGGGTGAGCGTGATCGGAGTTGGTTTGACGAAAACTGTAGTGATGGAATCTTTTGAGGAAGATGTAGAGGAGTTGTTGGACTCCGTCGAAAGAAGCAATGTGGGAAATGGTTTGTATGTGTCCTTCTTGGGTGAGGAACAAGAGGAAGAACCAATGGAAGAGGGATCAGATGGTGGAGCACCATATGACGAGGATAGTGCCGAAGAGACCGGTGAAGGGGCGTCTCGGACTATCGTGCCAAATTTGGGTTTGTTCAGTGGAGGAAGGGATCCCGAAGTGCACTTGCGTGAGTATATGCACGACATGTTTATTGAATCCTTCGGGGTAGATGAAATTTCTCAGTGGTTCCACCATTCGCTGGTAGGCGAGCCTTTGCAATGGTTCCATTCATTGCCCGACTCTTGCAAGCACGATTGGGATCGGTTGTCGGATTTGTTTCTTGAAAAGTATCAGAGAGCTGAGGATAGAACCGCGGAGCACTTTGCAATTCAGATTGGACCCATCAAGCGTCCATTGCCAAGGGTGAGCAAGTATAACGGCAATAAGGACCCTATGGAGCACCTTCACTTCTATTTGTCGGCTATGACAGCCTTGGGTTTCAAAGAGGAAGAGATCACTAGCTTGTTTTGTAATTCATTGATGGGTGAACCGCTGATGTGGTACATGTCGCTGCCGATGTATGTTAAGACCGATTGGATAGCTATGACGAAGAGATTTATCAAGGAATATACAGTATGGATGCTAGCAGAGCAAACTCCTGATTCCCCGTCTTACCAAACACCTGATGCGGTGTTAGCGATGCCTAGGTATGGTGGATACCAGGATCCTGTGGAGCATGCAAGGATATTCCGCGATCATATGTATAACGCTGGATTTCCACAGTGTGAGTTGCATGAACATTTTCCGGAAACCTTGATGGGTGAAGCCTTATTGTGGCATCAGGGTCTGTCGGAGGAAGAGATGTGTCATTGGGTACCACTCAGAAATGCCTTTGTGGCGAGATACGAAATGTACATTCTGTGGATGGGATCACTGGATGATTTGGACAGGATTAGGCAATTCCCAGAGGAACATTTTGTGGATTATGCTAGGAGGTGGAGGCACCGTTATGAGCGGTGTAATGAGACAATGAGCGATAAGGTGCAACTTATGTGCATACAACGAGGCGCTATTCCGTTGGCCGCAAGAAGGATGAGTAGAGTGTCCCTCCGTGACTATGATGAGTTGATAGGTAGGGCCTTGTATGGATCGGCGGATCCCTTTTTCCTGAATCCGAGTGTTCCTCACGTCATGGATTTAATGGTCGTAGACATTTGGGCGAGTTCCTCGGACGAGGAGGATGCCAATCGAAGGGTTCCTATTAACATTTGGGACGAGTCGGATGACGAGCCAGAAGTTGCGGTGATGACGAGATCAGGTCATGTGGCCGAGGGAAAGGCACCAATGGTAGAGACTGAGATTGGAGAAGGTTCGGCTCCTAAGCCCGACGACCAAGTTCTTGAACAGTTGAAGAAGACGCAAGCTAAGTCTACGGTCTGGGAAGTTTTATGCCATTCTAGGTACCATCGGGAAAATCTGATGAAAGAGTTGCAGAATTTGGTTATTTCCACCGATACCGAGCCGACAGCGCTAGTAGGGGCAATTATGGCCCGAAAGAGGACTGAGATCACATTTACCGACGAGGATCTCCCAGAAGAGGGGAAGGCTCACAACAAGCCATTGTATATCCGAGTGGAAATTAACGGGAAGAAGACTAGCTGTGTGATGGTCGATGATGGATCGGCCATTAATGTTTGTCCGTTGAAACTCTTGTCGAAGTTGGGAGTGGAGAGAGGAGACTTGACAGCTTCTGAAACAGTGATCAAAGCATACGATGACAGCCGTAGGCATATTGAAGGAGTCTTCAAGGCCAAATTGAAAGTAGGGCCGCATGAAGAAGAGACTGAGTTCACAGTATTGGACATCCCAGTAACTTTTGCTGTGTTGTTGGGACGCCCTTGGTTCCATAAGCTGGGAGGTGTGCCCTCCACGCTCCACCAAATGATCAAGTTTCCTTTCAGGGAGGAGATAGTAACAATTAGAGCTGAAAAACTGAGCTCGGTGGCAGCCTTGGGAATTGAGCCTCAACTTTTCTCCGGATTCCAAGTCTCTGGGATTTATGAGTCAAGCATGACCACCGATGTGGTGAAGATGATGAAGGGAGGTTTCATCCCGGGAATGGGATTAGGAGCACACCATCAAGGGTTGTCGGAGTTTTCGGATTTTAAAAGTCAGAAAACCCGGAGGGGTTTGGGATATGAGCAGGGGAGTCCATCCAACATGAGTGCAGAAGGAAAAATAGGCTTGAGGAAGCATTTTGTAAGCGAGGGGCATGGAAAGCCATATTCGGGAACCTCCGAGTCGTGGACTAGCACGGAAGGAAAGATTTTGCCAGGGTTTGAAATCTTCAATGATGTCGCCGACTGGGGCAAAGGAAAGGCAAGCTGCTTTGTCGAGGAGATCATGATGCTGGATTCAAATGCCGAGGAGCAGGTCATTACCATTGAAGCGGCTACATGAGTTGAAATTGAGCCTAGTACCTCGAGAGTATATGAGAAGTCCGAAGATATTGAGGATGAAAATTGTATTACTGCTTTGTTTGAGTCCGATGATGTAATCACCCACGCTATCAATGAAATGAATTCTGATTTTGCTTACTTGCTTGATGTTGATCATGATCATTCCATGCATTCTCATTCATATAACATGCCTACATTTGAAATCAATACAATAGAAATGTCAACTTTCAATCTTGGTACGGATGAAAATCCTAAACTTATACAAATTGCTCAAGAATTAACTATTGAAGAGAGAAAAGAATTTGAGAGAATAATTAAAAAATACGAAATTGTATTCGCGTGGACATACGAAGACATGCCTGGAATCGATCAATCAATCGTAACTCACCGTATTCCAACATATCCCGAGGCGAGGCCCGTAAAGCAGAAGCTCCGACGTATGAGACCCGAATGGGCAGATAAGATCAGAGAGGAGGTGAGGAAGCAGTTAGAAGCAGGATTCATCGAAGTGATCGAATATCCCCCTTGGGTCGCAAATGTAGTGCCCATTGCGAAAAAGGATGGCAAAGTGAGGATGTGCGTGGATTACAGAGATCTTAACAAGGCATGCCCCAAGGATGAGTTCGCCTTGCCTCATATCGATGTATTGATCGACAGTGTAGCATCAAGCGTCTTACACACAAATGTGGATGGTTTCATGGGCTACATGCAAGTTCAGATGGCCGAAAAGCACAAAGCAAAAACCTCGCTCACAACAGAGTGGGGAACATACTGTTACAGAGTGATGCCATTTGGTTTGAAAAATGCCGGGGCAACCTACCAGCGAATGGCCACAGCCCTGTTCCATGACATGATACACAAGGAGGTAGAAGTCTACGTGGATGACATGATGGTCAAATCAGAGATAAGAGAAGGGCATTTTGCCGCACTCGAGAAGTTTTTGGCCCGAATTGCAGAATTCAAGCTAAGGTTAAACCCGAAGAAGTGCTTTTTCGGCGTTTCGTCGGGGAAAATCTTAGGCTATGTAATCGAAAATAAGGGAATTGAGGTGGATCCCGATAAAGTGAAGGCTATAAAGGAAATGCCAGCGCCGAGAAATGAGAAGGAAGTGAGGGGGTTTCTGGGGCAAGTTCAGTATATCAGTCAGTTCATAGCAAGACTCACCACAATCTGCGAGCCAATCTTTAAGTTGTTAAGGAAAGACCAACCCGTCGTTTGGAATGATAAGTGTCAACAGGCGTTGGAGAGTGTCCGAAGTTACTTGTCTAATCCGCCAGTGTTGAGACCGCCTAAACTGGGAAAGCCACTTCTCCTCTATGTAGCAATTGAGGAGCGATCTATCGGAGCAATGTTAGCTCAAGAGGGAGACACCGGTGTGGAACACGCGGTGTATTATTTGAGTAAGAAGTTCCTAGAGTATGAGCTCAAATACAACATGATCGAAAAGACATGTGTGGCAGTGGTGTGGTTGACGAAGAAACTGCGGCACTATTTCCAATCGTATAAAGTGATCATTATTTCTCGGATGGACCCCGTGAAGTATCTATACCGAACTCCATCCTTGACGGGGAAGTTAGCCAGATGGTTGTTGCTTTTGTCCGAGTTTGACATTGAATATATGACGAAGAAGGTTATCAAAGGAAGAGCCGTGGCAGAATTTTTGGCTAATCAACCCCTGAATACAGAAGAAGAAGAGATAAGCTATGATTTCCCCGATGAACATTTGAATGCAATCGAAGTTATACCGTGGAAAATGTTCTTCGACGGAGCAGTTAATTCGAATGGATCCGGAGTAGGAGTACTACTTATCTCCCAGGAAGGAGAAAGAATCCCGATGGCGAAGAAGTTATCCTTCCCCCTTACCAACAATATGGCCGAATACGAAGCATGCATTTATGGTTTGGAGTCATTAGCAGCACTGGGAGCGTCATATGTCAAAATTTGGGGTGACTCCAAGTTGATCATCGAACAGGCACAAGGAAACTGGGAAGTGAGAGAAGAAAGGCTATGTTCGTATCTAGATCAGCTAGAAGGGTTGGCATTGAGATTCCAAGAATGTCGCTTCTATCACATTCCTCGAGCTCAGAATCAGGCCGCGGATGCCTTGGCCACTTTGGTGTCAGTTTGGGACAACCCCCGGAACCTTGCTTCGAAACCATTGGTATTGAGAAGATCTCACAAACCGTGCTACGAAGACGTAATGCTGTTAGGGGCAGATGAAAAACCGTGGTATTTCGATATCGTGAACTTCATGAAAGATGGAACATATCCGGCAGAGTCAGAACCTAGGGATCAAGCTGTGATTAGAAGGCTAGCTCGTCAGTTCGTCATCCATAATGACTTGCTTTACAAAAGGCACATTGACGGATTACAACTAAGATGCTTGGATGCTGGAGAAGCCCACGAGGCGATGGAATCAGTACATTCGGGAATTTGTGGAGCCCATATGGGAGGAGCAGTACTAGCTAAGAAAATTATTAGGCAAGGCTTTTATTGGCTCACCATGGAAAGAGATTGTAACGAGTATGCGAAGAAATGTCACGATTGTCAAATCCACGGCGATTGCAGTCATCTTCCGGCCATAGAACTACATGTGCTAGCACCTATTTGGCCATTCGCTGCCTGGGGCATTGAGATCGTCGGCGAAGTAAGGCCTAATGCTTCAAATGGACATAAGTTTATTGCAGTCGCCATCGATTATTTCACCAAATGGGTAGAAGCAGAGTCGTTTAGCAAACTGGGATCCAAGCAGATGAGAAAGTTCATTGAAAAACACTTGATCACCAGGTTCGGAGTGCCTCATCATATGATCACGGATAACGGGGTCCAGTTTCAGGGGGAAGTAAGGAATCTTTTCTGAGAATATGGCATTGAACATCACAGGTCTTCTCCGTACCGTCCACAGGCTAATGGGGCAGTAGAAGCAGCTAATAAGAACCTTAAAAGGATCCTCGTAAAGACGGTGGAATCACATCGGAATTGGCATGAGCACCTCCCACTCGCGTTGTGGGCTTATCGCACGATAGTCAGAACCTCGACTGGGGCAATGCCATTCTCCTTGGTATACGGAACAGAAGCAGTCCTGCCGATTGAGATCGAAAAGCGATCGTTGAGAATCGCAGTGGAAGCAGAAATTCCCGAAACGGAATGGGTGAAGAGGCGATGTGAGCAGTTGGCTTTAGTTGATGAGAAAAGGATGGAAGCCCTTTACCATGTACAGTTATATCAAAGAAGGATGGCTCGGGCTTTCAATAAAAAAGTCAAGACCAGCCCTATCAAAGAAGGAGATTTGGTGCTGAAACAGATCCGTGTGACGCACACCGACCCAAGGGGGAAGTTCAGGCCTAACTTGGAAGGACCATTCGTCGTGAGGAAGATACTAAGCAAAGGAGCGGTGAAGTTAACCACAATGGACGGCATGGAATTCTCCGAACCTACCAACCTGGATAGGCTTAAGAAATACTTTTCGTAAAAAAAAAAAAAAAAAAGAAAAATAAAGAAAATTCCCGATAGGTTGAAAACCCGCAAAGGGCGACCTATGCAACAATAAGGGAAATCCCAATGGGTGAAAACCCGAAAGGGCACTCATTTAAAAATTCCGGGATAGTAAAAGGAGAGGAGAAAAATCGCCGGGATCCGAAAACCGAAAGGCGGGTCCTGGTAACAATAGTTATAACTTGAGCAATTAAAAAAACAATGTATAAGAGACTATTTCTGTTGTTTGTAAATAAATAAAGGCATGAATATATTTGACGAGAATGATTGGAATCATTATAATCTACCGAATGCATGGTAATATGAATCACAGGTTATACATTTCCTATCCTACTTTCCACAAAAAGCCTACCTACTATCCACCCCACTCCCTATACATCAGCTATACATCGGGGAAACTCTAATAAAAGCTACAAAGCAACAATGAAAGCTACAAAGCAATACATAACGAGCCTAATACGGAGGGAAGTCCCAATAGTTCTCAAAATCTCTCAGGTGAGATACCCGCTCCGCAGATAGTGCCTCCTCGGCAGCACGCGCTCTCTCATCAGAAACTCGTGCTCTCTCATCAGAAACCCGTGCTCTCTCATCAGCAGCTCGTGCTCTCTCCTCTGCAGCAAGGCGTCTGATCGACTCATCACGCGCCCTCTCCTCGACGGCAAGGCGACCCTCAGTCTCCCGTCGCATCATCCCCGACCAGTGGTCGTTCCTCTCTTGATACACATGACCAACTCGGGCATCAGCTTCCCGCACTAGCTCGCTCTGTCTCCGCTCGTGGGCATGCAGATCACTCTACAGAAAAAGAAAAAAAAAACAGATAAAAGGCAGCATAAGGCAAAAGCATAAATCATACATACATACATACATTCCACTACACTAAAGTACAGTAATGATACATACCAGGTGATCGGTGCAGCGCAAGCTGAGGCGGTCTCGGAGATAACCAGACAGCCCCACGTAATCCGTACAAGTCTCTCTCGTGGTCAGAGAGGCGTCCGAGGGATCAAACGGGACCCTCGAGGAGAAGATAGGAGGGGCCGCCTCAAATCCCGCGTAAGGTGCCCCAGACTCGTCATAGCAGATCGTAGCATAATCTCTCCCATAGTCTGGTATAGGCACGCCTATGGACGACCCCTTCGGTCGAGCTGCACTGGATGACTCGCCGACAAAATAGGGCTGCTCGCACACCGGTGTTTGAGCCCGAGTGCCATCGAAAAAATCTGATAGGTGGGCACTCCGCCAGGATCCCTCCTGCAAAAAAGGCAAAAAAAAAACACATAATAAAACCTCCGAGCATATCATGAATAAAATGAAAAGAGGGCGGAATCACTTACCGGAACCTCCGCCTGACCAAAGACGGCCTCGACTGCCTCTCTCGAAAACACGTCCACCACCGGATCTACCTCCATCGCTGCCGCCGGGGCATCCTTCGCGCTCAGTAAAGTAGACAAATAAGGCTCGCGGCCCCCGGCATGAACCCAGACCACTCTACCGAAAAAACGACGGGTCAGATCTCGATGAATGGTCGATAAGGGCAGAGTCCGCACAGCAAACATGGAAACGAGAATCTCCCCCGGCGTCCGGTGATGCCTCAATCTCCCAAATACCACGCCCGCACACAAGGGCCAGTGAGCACACACTGCTGCTCCTGGATCATCGATGCGTATGCATAATCAGGGCCGAAGTCAAGATCATCCCACCTGAACTTAATCTAAAGAAAAATGCACAAAGAGAAAGTCAGAGGGACTCAAACAAAAATCTAGCATGATTAGGCAAAATCTACCTGTCCCAGGGTCAGCGAGTCGATCCAATCCAGAAGCCGCGACACTGTCCGACTCCTCTCGGCGCTCAAGTCAAAATCCCTCCATCGGGTCATGAAGGGCGGCCTCGGTACTCTCGGTCGAGATCGAGACCGGCTGGGAAGGATGTGTCTCTCGTACGCCCACACCTGCGGTAAAAATGAGGACTAGGAGTGTGAAAAATGCAAAAAAGACAAGACGGATAAGTCAAGAAGGCGTCACGTACCAGCAGGGCAAAGGTATAACCGCCGAAGTCCTTACGCTTCCGGCAAGTCAGATCCAAGAACTTGTAAAGAAAGGCTAAGCCTGCCCCTGCCCAATCATAAGAAGCCGCTGCATCCATCGCTAAGTGCCTGAATGAGACCTGCGTGTACCTTCCCGCCCTTCGTGCGGAAAATCGTCTCACTCAGAGCATATACTAAGAAACTACGAACCGCCAGGTCGGTAGCGTCAGTCTCGCAGAAATCACGTCTACTCAAGAGGCTCGCGGTAGAGACAAACTTCGCCGGAGTAGACTTGGCGCATAGATGAACTCTCGGTCCAATCAAGGTAGCAAGCCTAGCAGGGTCGACCCGTGGTCGCATCATACCAAAGTGGAAAAGGACGGGAGTGTTGCTCCCTCGCAATCCTGTCAATAGCGAAAAATCTCGAGGCGAGATAGTCATCTCCCCAAGGAAAGGTGGAAGGTGTGGGTCGAATCAACCCACCGCTCACACAAGGCCCGTAGGCCAAAAGGATCGCATACCCCGTTGGTGCGGGGCAGCGCTGCAATAAAGGGCTCGAAGCCCAACTCACGCACGCGGGCTCTCGCCGCGGCACCTAGCTTATCATACCACGAGTGAACCTCGGCGGTGGTCCCCGAAATCTCAATGAACTAAAAAGGAACAAGATAAGAAAATTTAAATACAGCTCCTAAAGCAGGCAATTGATAAGAACGCGTTAAGACTAGGTATTCTTTCATTTTCTAACCTAGAGACATCCGGTCAGTTAGGACCAATTTTCTGTAAAAATCTCTCATGTAGGGTCATTCACGTAAGGTTTAATCAATTCTTTAATCCACCCTCGTCTGCGGTGACGAGGAGCATAGATTAGGTTCTACTATTCACATGCATTAGCTAAGTTTTTACTATTCACGTTCTACTATTCACGTGCATTAGCTAAGTTTTTACTATTCACGTTTTAGCTAAGTTTTTACTATTCACATGCACTATTCACGTTTTTACTATTCACGTGCACTATTCACGTTTTTACTATTCACATCGTTTTTACTGTTAACATGCATAAATTCGTAGTGTGCTATTCACGTGCATATAGCGCGCATTCTTACAAAAACAAACAGGTGTTACGTGTAAATAAAGGAATTCACGTTTTCTAGCTAAAGTCCTCTAAGGCAGTCTAAGAGTTATCATGCAAATCATGTTCGTATAGGAGTGTTAAAGCCTAGAGTTCAAATCAAATAAAAGTGAGGAACCACTTACCTCGTTGCAGCATTTCCTGCTCAAGTGTGTCGTAGGGTCGTGGAAGGTATCCACTCTATCCAGGTTTACGTAAACCTCGTCCATGCCTCTGGTGCCATCCCATTCGTCTAAATCCATCCCGAGAATAATTCAAATTGAAGTCTAGTGAGAGAAAGAGGAGAGAGAAGGTGTGGGGTTGAAATGAAACCCCACCACCTTATATAGGAAAAGGGAATGGCATTCCCGTAAATAGTGAAAAAAGTACGATTTGACATAAAGGTAAAAAGTAAATAATTAATTACCAGGTGCACAGACCTCCGATTTGCAGTCCGTTTCAGCCTGCATTTTTCCCAGACAGTGACTAACATTGTCAAAACATCAATTCCAGACAACAGCTAATTTTTACAGAACAGTGACACCAGTCAAAATACAGACGACAGTCAACTGAAAAACAATCAGTAGTCTATGTCATTTCGGACTAAGACGTGTGCCCATTGAATCATCGAGATGATAGCTCCAGTGAGAAAATACAGACAACAGTGTGGTAAGAAAATCCAGAAACAGCCCCCGCTTTTTAGCCATTTGACTCACGGTCGCAGACCGGAGTTGCTTTTGAGCCATTTGACTCACGGTCGCAGACTGGAGTTGTTTTTGAGCCATTTGACTCTCGGTCGCAGACCGAAGTTGCTTTTTAGCCATTTGACTCACGGTCGCAGACCGAAGTTGCTTTTTAGCCATTTGACTCTCGGTCGCAGACCGGAGTTGCTTTTGAGCCATTTGACTCACGGTCGCAGACCGGAGTTGCTTTTTAGCCATCTGACTCTCGGTCGCAGACCGAAGTTGCTTTTGAGCCATTTGACTCTCGGTCGCGGACCGAAGTTGCTTTTGAGCCATTTGACTCTCGATCGTGGACCGAAGTTGCTTTTGAGCCATCTGACTCACGGTCGTTGACCGGAGTTGCTTTTTAGCCATCTTCCCCGTAATCTTGAAAAAGGGTAGCTGTTTAGCCATTATCCCCGTAATCTTGAAATAGGGTAGCTTTTTAGCCATTATCCCCGTAATCTTGAAATAGGGTAGCTGTTTAGCCATTATCCCCGCAATCTTGAAATAGGGTAGCTGTTTAGCCATTATCCCCGCAATCTTGAAATAGGGTAGCTGTTTATCCATTATCCCCGCAATCTTGAAATAGGGTAGCTGTTTAGCCATTATCCCAACAGTCGTAAATCAGGGTAGCTGTTTAGCCATTATCCCCGCGATCTTGAAATAGGGTAGCTGTTTAGCCATTATCCCCGTGATCTTGAAATAGGGTAGCTGTTTAGCCATTATCCCCGCAATCTTGAAATAGGGTAGCTGTTTAGCCATTATCCCCACAGTCGTAAATCAGGGTAGCTGTTTAGCCATTATCCCCGTGATCTTGAAATAGGGTAGCTGTTTAGCCATTATCCCCGCAACCTTGAAATGGGGTAGCTATTTAGCCATTATCCCCGCAGTCGTAAATCAGGGTAGCTATTTAGCCATTATCCCCGCAATCTTGAAATAGGGTAGCTGTTTAGCCATTATCCCCGCGGTCATAAACTAGGGTAGCTATTTAGCCATTATCCCCGCGGTCGTGAACTAGGGTGCAGCCCGAAGCAGAGTCTGATGCAGTCAGAGAGCCACGCCGGAGCGCGCAGCGCAAAGGTCAGGTATGTTTCCTCCTACTCGTTACGTGTCTTTTACTTTTATATGTTTTACATTGCATGTGTTACGTTAGCAAAAACGTTTCGAACCACACACATCACTGTCAAAATAGAAAAGTAGGGGCAACTGTAGACACCGAGTTGGAGGACCTGTGACGAAAACCTGAAACAAGACGGTCGAAGCGATTGATTCCGGAAGTTTTGAAAAATATATAAAGAATAATAAGCTGAGAAAAATTAACGGCACGGCGCGGGCACGCAACGGCATCCCGCACGCGGACGACGATGGTCGAACGCCCGCTTGACGGCACGAGACGTGCGCGCGGTGTCCGTCGGACGCACCGCGAGTGGCACGCTCTCGACGCCCGGGCAATGCCTAGGACCGCTGGCGGTGCGCGCCCTCGTGGGCAGTTGAGCACACGTGCCTGGCAGCGCGAGGCGCGCGTTCGGCGGCCGCGACGTGCGAGCGTCTAGCTGCGCGGAACGCGCGCTCGGCGGCCACGGAGTGCACGCGTCCGACGGCGCGGGGCACGCCCCGAGGGTCGCCGGGCGGGCACCCAACCACGTCGGGCGAACGCCCAACGCGTCGGGCGGACGCCCGACGAGGGTTGGGCGCGGGCGCCCAACGAAAGTTGGGCGATCGCCCAACATTGTTGGGCGGCCGCCCAACTCATGTTGGGCGGCCGCCCAATAAGGTTGGGCGGTAGCCCAACACTAGGTTGGGCGGCCGCCCAACCACAATGGGCGACGCCCAATTTTTTTTGGGCGTCGCCCATTGTTCCAGGATCCGTTTCCCTATATAAGGGCACGGATCCCAAGGTGAAGGAGGGGGATTTTTTGGTGAGTGGAAAAACTTTCTCACTCTAAACATTTTTAGAGAGAGAGAGTGGATTTTTTTGAGAAAAATATTTTTTTTTTCTCAAAAATTCCAAATTTCCTAAGTTCAATTTTTACTAAATTTTTATTAAAATCGGGAGCTCGCGGTTCGTGGAATCAATCGGCTTCGACTGTCAGATACCGAATCAAAGGTATTATCCGAGGACTAGACTCTTTATTTTATTTAATTTATTTCTCTCCTTCTATTTATTTTTTATGCTATAGTTTTTATTCCTTTAGTCATTTATTTATTTTGTCACGTTTTATTTAGTTAGCGTATTTATTTAATTTTCGTTTCGTGTTAAATAAAATTCGGTTTTATTTTAAAATAAAAACCTCGTTTTGGATATCCCAATACGAACCGTGATCCGATAAAAAGGTAGTTCGGGTATCGAAAATGTTGTAATTATAAGTTTTTTATTTAAAAGAGGTTTCCAAATAACGTTTTAAAATAAAAACATCGTTTTAGGAACTTCCGTTTTCGACTATGATCCATCTTTGGTAGTTCGGAAGTCCAAAACGATTGAATTAGATTTAATTTAATGCTTTTGAACAAATCTGGAAAATGTTGGAGTGCTGCTGTAATTTGCCAATTCTGTCACTAAAGGCTGTTTACCGACGGATTTTCCGTCGGTAAATCTGCCAAAATATAAAAAATGCCATTTCGGTCCCCTTTTCTTAATTTTTAGACTTTTAATCCTTGGTATATATATATATATAGTTAAGTGATACATGTTTTTCAAATCGTTTTAGAACTTTAGTATATATATTTATTTTAGAATGTTTATATATCATTTTTATCCTATTTTACAATATAAGTATAAATATATATATATATGTATTTCCTTTTTCTTAACTTAGGCTATGTTTAAATATTAGTTATTTGATGTTTTGAGAAATAATGGATGGATATTAGTATATGTCATTTTTGGTATTTAAACTATATTAATTATGTATATATATGTATAGTTTTGGGAACATTTGGGTTATGTTAATTATTGGTAAATAGAGTTATTTTGAGTGATAAATGCTATTTTCTTATTTATGAATTTCATCTACCATTTTCATATATTTAAAGTATAAATATATTATTTTCATTACTCTTTCTTATATATGTATTAGATAGTATACTTTCTTTTACTCTTATTTTATGTGTTTTGGGCTAAAATGTGGAAATATATATCTATATTATTTTCTTTATCTCTTTTGGCCATTTATGAGTCCATGTTTCAAATGGGCTTCACTTGGAAAAATTAATTTTTGGACCTAAATGTGTTTATTGATGTAATTATAATAGTTAGAGAGTCCATTAAATAAGTGGGGAAAATAAGTCACAAAAAGAGAGTTTTCAATTAAAATTATTTAAGCTAATGAGCTTTCTTAGATCTTTAATGTAGATAAATAGAGTCATTTTGGTTGATATTTCAAATCGTCTTCAAAACACCACGTTTTAAAACCTTAGTCCGTTCCAACGACGGATTAAGCGAACATTGTAATCAAAATCGTTTTTTTTTAATAATGGAGATTTTGAATCGCTTTCTTAATGAATTTGTACAAAATAAAATTGACTTGTATGTTTAACCACGTTTTCTTATTAAAAGGCTTTTACTTTAACGTTTTCAATTACTCGAGTCGTTCCAACGGCGATTCGGGTAAGCTTCATCAAACGGGGTTTTAAAACGCACCTAAATCGTTCCAACGGCGATTAAGGTGCGAACCATGTAAACATCGTTTTGGGGAAATAAGTTAATGTAGAATAGACACACAACATAACATTTAAATACGGTTGTAAATAAATCACTTCTTTCTTCCCCCTCTCTGTGTATGTATAAACATAAATGGGTGATTCTTTACTGATGTGGCTTTTCAATATCATATGCTCAAAATGGTTTCCAAAAAGAGAAAGAAAAGGGTTTCAAATGAATTTTAAACTTAAAGAAGTATACGATTAGTCCGTTATCGCCTAACATGCTGAGTAGGAGGCCAGTGGTTCATAACCGGGCGATGTCGGAGTGCCTAGTAGCCTTTCTCCGGAAAGGAGCTAGCCTTCTCGGCTCGTACCTAAGTTTCCCGAACCCACACCGGTCTCCCGCAAGGGATCGGTGTTCATTTTCCCATTCGTGGGTGGCGACTCTTCCATATCTCCGATCTCCGGTCCTGCCGAGCAGCTTGATTCCACGATTGGTTGCTTTCGGCGCCAATCACCGCTTACGTCGCTATGAGGTTGTCCACCCCCCGGTCCGCCCGGGAGATTAGGCCGCGGCACCTCGTCTAACAACTAATCAGAGGTTGGTTGAGATCCTTAGAAAGGTTAATGGTGGTAGCTAATGACGTGAGAGAGGGTTTGCAACCATCCATGTCGTTGCATTTAAGTATAACATTTATATATTTGGAGTGAGAGAGGTGAATTTCTTTTAGTGTGTACTAAATTTCTAACCTCAAAAAATAAGCAGCATGATTAAGGTTGCGAATAGGAAATTCACTTTCAATTTGAGCCACAATTTGATAGAAGATGGTGGAGTTGGTACCTCAGATCAAGATGTCATCCACATAACATAACATAAAAAAATTTGTCAGTTTGAGTGTGTTGGATGAATAATTAATGCTCAATAAGAGACATGTGAAAACCAATATGAGACGAGTAAACCATCCACGAGGTGCCTATTTCAGACCATACAAAGATTTTTTTTTTAAGAGGTGCACATGGTTTGATTTATCACAATCAACAAATCCCTGAGGTTGCTCCATAAAAATGGTCTCAATAAGGTTTCTATGGACAAAGATTATTCGAACTTTGGTAGTTTTGATGAGTGGATTGTAAGTTTTCTTAAATTCAGACCATATTGTTAAGTGAAGCCACGTGCAATGAGATGAGCTTTATATAGTTGAACCGAACCATCTGCCTTTTGTTTGATACAAAACAACCAATAAAAATTGACAATATTGTGACTAGAAGAGCGAGGAACAAGAGTCTATGCATCATTATCAATAAAGTGTTTAATCTCAGGTGACATAGCCTTTCTCCATTCTAGTATTTTATGAGTGATGCATGCAAAACGTACATAGGACTAGACCTGTCCATATGCCTGGGTACCCATCCGGTCTGTCTAGGCCCGTCTCGCTCAGACCTGGCTTGGACAATGAAAAAGCCCGCCTATTTTTTAGGCGGGTTTGAGATTGATAAAAGTAGCATGGAATGATCCGCTTATTGATGTTAATTAATCAAGTTATATATTTATATATTAAATATTTATTTTTAAGTATAAATTTTATTTTTATAATTAAAAATTATATATATATTTTTAAGTGGGTTTATATTGGCTGGGCTTGTGATTTTATTTTTAAGCCTGGGCTCAACCCGATTCAAACCCGTCTAAATTAATAGTGGAATGGTCTGAGTTTGGACCGACTATTTTTACATAAAAGCCTATTAGATTTGGCTCGAGTCCGACCCAGCTAGACTCATGGAGAGGTCTACATAGGACAAATGCATCCTATCACGGACAAGTAATAATGAAAGTCAAAGTTGGTCCTATGAGGACTATAATTGGATTACCAATTCTACTAAAACTCTATATTATTTAAGCAATCATTAATCAAGATGTTTTTTTAGAACAAAAGAACAATCAAATAAAAATTAAGAAAATAGATTTGATTATTTTTAATGATAAGTAGAAACTAGGGCATGGTTCACTTAGTTAACTTGCATTGCATAAGATAAAAAAAATTCAACATAACTTTTGAGTATATTTATTAATTAAATAGATTGTCATTTTCTTTAGGGATGGCAACGGGTAAGGTATCCGCAGGTAATACCAATTTCAAACTCTTACCCTTTTATTTTTTAATTATCCGTACTCGTCCCATTATCCTAACATGTATATTTTTTGCATCCCATATCCGTCCCATTTAATTCGCGGGTACCCACGGGTACTCTTACCCGTCAAGAATCAATAAATAAAACAAAAATATTACAAATTTAACAAAGTATAAATTTAATAAATCATCTATCTAAAAGTTGAACAAATTGAACCTTAATTAATAAGAATAAAATAGTTAGTGGTATCACTCAGTGATTAAAAAAACAAAAGATTGGAGTTCAAATCTCACGTTTTACATCTAAAAAACAACTATATTTATTAATATATAAAAAAAATTATGACGGGTAACGGGTACCGGATACCCTAGGGGGTATTCTCATACCCGTCCCATTATCCTAACGGGTAATGGTTTTGATTCCAAACCCGTCTTATACCCTTTTATACATGGTACGGATAATCTCATTAGGATCAGATAGTGTCGGATACCCGCGAGTATACTACCCGTTGCCATCCGTGATTTTCCTTAAAGGAAAAAAAAAGGTAACAATCTGACTAGGATTTATTAACTCTAGTTCCAAACTTAAAACTTTTACACATTATGTCTTGATAAGGCATTTGGATTTTAGGCTCGACCAATAACTTCTAGGGCTTGTTCAAAGACCAGCTCACCCAAAGTTCATAGGATAGAGGCTGAAAAACCATGGTAAACCCATCTCGCGTGTAATGGCGAATACATGATTGTTCAGTTGGGGGATCGATTTTATACGTGGTATGTAATTTTTTTTTTTTGCTAAATCAGTGTCTAACAGAAAAAATTCGGATTTAGAGAGAGCCTAATAAGTGAAACAACTAGAAATTTAGATTTAAGAGAGGCCTAACAGGTTAAAAAAAATTAGAAACTTGGATTTAACGAGGGTCTAATAGGCCAAAAAAATTAGAAATTCAGAGGGTCTAACAGACCCAAAAACATTGAAAATTTGGATTTAGAGAGGATTTAACGGAACATTGACCAATTTTGGGTACTAATATAGCACCCGAGATCAATTTCTTGGAAACAGGAGGACCATAATCACCATAACCTTAAATTTTACTGAGGAAAGGGGGCCGAAACTACTCGTGGCCATGGTGGTTCCGGCGGCCGGAGGGGTCCGGGCCATCCTATCTCCGCCCCTGCTCACGAGTCCAAATCGGACACCCTTGAAGTGTCAGACTTAGAGAGGTAAAAATAAGGCTCAATGACATTATCAAACTTCCCTACCACCACATGTCTATATAAAGAACTCAAGTAACACTTTAAAGGGGTCAAAGTTATCTCTATGTCACACCCACTCTCTCTAAGTAATCTCATTATTCCTCACTAACTTGATCATCAGAACATATGGATCGTTCCCGATGCAAGACATCTGATCCTCGTGGGACTACATTGTTCAATCTCTATACCTCATTAGGTCTCAAGTTAATTAAGTTATGAAGGAACACCGGGTATAATATATGAAGATAATGCAGCTTGTATTGCTCAACTAAAGGAAGACTACATTAAAGAAGACAGAATAAAGCACATTTCACCAAAAAATTTCTTTACGCTTCAAAAGAACAGTGAAATCAATATTCAACAAATTTGATCAAGTGACAATCTGGTAGATTTGTTAAAAAATGCATTACTTTCTACAACTTTTAAAAAGTTGGTTTATGGTATTGGAATGTGATGTCTTAGAGGCTTGCAGTAATATTACGAATAGGGGGAGTAAACATTGTACTCTTTTTTCCTTAACCAATGGTTTTGTCCCACTGGGTTTTACTTGGTAAGATTTTTAATTAGGCAGTGTCCTATTTGCATGGATGGACATTCAAGGAGGAGTGTTATGAATGAATTGATAGATGTCCATAAGTATAAACGTTGTAACTCTTCATTCCTTAACATTATAACTCTTCATTCCTTAATGTTTGTAACTCCATAATTTATGTTCTTATGTAACCCATATGGAGGGTCGGTCCTAACATTTTATGGGCCCTAGGCGAAATTGGAGATATGGGCCCTTAAATTATATTTAAAAGTCTAAAATAGAAATTTGGACCAGTTTTAGACATAAAATATCATATTATTTGGTCAATTTTTAGACCTAAATAAGTATTATAACTACACTTATAATAAAAAAAAGTAGTATATATTCAATAAAATTAAAAATTTTGGGTCCCTTTTAGCCTTGGGCCCTAGGCGGCCGCACCACGGGCCTATGCCCAGGGCCGACCCTGCCTATATGTTTATAAACCTATAAATATAGGTTTCTTTTATATGTAATATAGAAAAAATAAAAATACAAGTGAAATACAAATATACACTTACTTTCTCTTTATTGTTCTTATTTTATTTTATTGTATATTACATTCTTTACTATAATTATATATGATAACTTGTCGGATTTAATTCGATGGTCCTCATCGTAGTTACCTACAAAACAAAACCGGAGACAGGATCTCCGGAAAAACTCTCCGACGATCAAGTCAGTTTTATGTGGAAGGCTAGTAGATTGATAATAGTATTGAGGGGAAAAATGTGAACCTACCTCCCCATTTGCTTTCATGTCTCTTTTATAAGTATCTCTAGGTAACCGCCGAGGGCGGTTACTCTTTCTATGCCACGTCCCTTACGTGGCCACCAACGTGGTTTCGTTTGTTTGAGTGGGAGGTTTAATGCCCTGTTAGGATTTCGGGGCGGTTATCCGCTTTACCCGCTTCCTTTATTAGGAGCCCATTTGATCTTGAACCATGGACCTAAGTATAGGTTGGGCCCGTGTTTATGATTCGGCCCGGTTTGGCTTCGCGGATCATCACATGCCTCCCCCTTAGTTTGGCAAGAGCCCTTTAGGGTCTTTTCATATGTTATAGGCAACTCTTCGTCTTTGTCTGGATATTCAAAATTCGAAAGTGGTTCTTTCGTTCTCCGTCATTTCCTCTCCGGCGTCAACATCTTTGCGTTCGTTCTTCTCTGTATTCTTTCTCACATGTAAGTTTTCCCCTTCTGTAACTTGCAGCTCGTTCAACTATTTCTTATTTCTGTTCGTTCCCTTCCCTGATATGTCGAACCCTGAACTTGATTTCGCACCTTTCGACAAAAATTACGATCGCGAGGTGTCTCACGAGGTCGAGGAGATGGTTGATGAAGTTTCAACTAGCTCTCCTAGGTCGGACTCTCATCCCGCCGATTTTCTCCATTTGGCAAATACAACTGATGAGGGCCTAGGTTTCGACCCCAAGAAGTTGATTCCACCACTTGTCCCAACTCCCCGTTTATTACCGAAAAAGGATAGGTCCGGAAGCTTAGTTTGCCGCGAGACGATTGACGACTTGCGGGAGCAGTATCCTTGGCTTCAAGGCCTGGAGACAAGCATTCTCGGGGAAAATAGAGGGCCTGGCGACTACCCAAAGGGGTACTTTACCATTTTTGTCGCCCAGATTATCTGCGGTTTCACGTATCCGCTGGCGGATGAGATTGCTTCCATCCTTGGTGGTTATGGAATCGCACCTGGACAACTACATCCCAATGGATGGGCCGACTTAACCCTAGATAAGTTTCTGGCGGATTGTTTTGAGGTTCCCCTCTTGCTCAAGATTTTCTCTAAGCTTCATCATTTCAAGAGTCGGGGGAGTACTTTACTTTCATCCGACAGAGCGGTTACTACGGCTTTGATGAGAAGTCGAACAAAATCCGTGAGTGGGATAAGTCCTATTTCTTCATTAAGTTCCATGAAGGGAATCCAAACTTTCTTCGCTGCTGGGGCCGACCCAATGTAAAGAGTTTGAACTTTGGTTACCCCAGCAAGGAAGAATCCGCTATTATAAAGTTCTTGAAGAGTACTCCTCCTTTTGTATGGACATATGATCAGGCATTCCATATGCTAAGAAGCCGAGTAGCGATTGCCTACCGCGAGGGAGATCGTATTGTCTATATCCCTTATCGCGTTTTTGTACAAGGTACTATTAACTTATTTCCAAGTTGATGATTTCTTTGAACCCTTTGCAGGGGTGATCCTTTATCTCAACTCGCTGCAGATCGGGAAGCGAAAGCCCTGGCGAGAAGGAAGAAGCGGATGGCGGGAACAACTTCTGTTGCAGGGGCGAATTCTCCTGTGGGGGCGACTTCTGTTGAGGCGGCTTCCCCCACAATTACTTCCGTTTCACAGGACCCCGCTTCTGTTTCTGAGGAGCTTCCCTTAAATAGGAAGCGGAAGAGTAATGTGGATGTGGAGTCTTCTCGCCCTAGGAAGAAGAATACCTCCGTATCCTTGCCTGTCGTTGGTACATCTACATCCACTCCATCCAAAGCCAAGGGTGGTACCCCATTTCATGAGGTATCATAATTTATTCGCTCTTCTTGCGTTATTTATTTTCTCTTATCAGTTTTCGCTGTTCTCCTGACCCTTCTCCTTGTGTATCCATAGCCGATTCCTGATATCAGCGGATGGTGGACCAGAACCTTTGGTAAAGCCGTGAGCTTTTCCTGTAGGGACATTATTTCTTCCATATGCAATGTCCTTGGGCGACTTCCCTCTGCTTCTCGTGTGCGCGAACAGGTGCCGCTTCCGACTGCCATGGAGGGGATTGAGAAGCGTGCTATAGAGGTATATTGCTTTCTACTCATGTTCCATCCCTCAAATGCATGTCTCCATTCGCTCTTTTTATTCACGTATCGTCCTATATGCAGATTATCAATTTCGCGGAGGGTGCTCTCTGCAGGGATGCTGAACGAGCTAGAGAGCTGGAAAGCCTTGGCACTGAATTGGCGACTCAGAAGTCGCTTTTTGATGATGTCCAAGGCAAAGTAAAGGCCCTTGAAGGTGCTTGTCAGAAGGCCATCAGCGAGAAGGAGGAAGCTCTCAAATCCCTCCAGGCTAAGTCCGATGAGCTTCAGAAGGTTATTGATGATCTGAATTCGTCCAAGGAAGCTTTGGAGATGCAAAAGAGGAGGGCCGAGGAGATCATCGCTGAAGATGGTGCTCGCATCTATTGGTATGGAGAGCGGATTCATGCGGCTTATGAGCATGGACATCCAGATCATGTACTTAATCGCCCCAAGGTTCCCATTCCTGAAAAGGATTTAGCTGAAAAATGGGACAAGTTGGAGGCCGAGGATGCCGATATGGATGAGGTACTTCTCCTAGATTGGCAGAGTTTTCATGACTCTCCAATTAGCTGTGAGATCCCAAATCAGAACGTAGAATGAGGGGTACCACAAGATGTTTCTCACGTTGAACAAGAGGTACCTCGCTCCGATGCGGTTACTGATTTGACTGTTGGGGATTCGCTTGAAGCAGATCACCCCACAGGAGAAGATGAAGGAGCCACTGAAGGCGAAGGGGGCAATAGAGGCGAAGGAGAAGAAACTGTAGTATAATTTTATTTATATCCGAACTGTTGTATGTAACAAACTGCCAGTATATATATCAACCGAGCGACTTTGCCGCCGCTTTTACATATATGCGCAATTATTGTTTTATTCTTCTTCGCTTTAATGCCGGTTATTTTCGTATGCGACCCTTGCCTCTTGCCGACTTCATACTTGTAATTTTTCGTAGTTAGTTTTGTTTTCATTAGGGTGGCCAGACCCTTTTTGCAATTTTTTGAGTACTCATTTATTCGCTTAATTTTATGCCTTATAATTTTTCAAATAATCATAAGGTTAACCATAAGGTTTTGCGAATGATGCGTAATCATGCATCCGCCTTTCTTTTGTAGGCAACACATTTATGTGTTTAAGGTTAACCATAAGGTTTTGCGAATGATGCGTAATCATGCATCCGCCTTTCTTTTGTAGGCAACACATTTATGTGTTTGTATTAGCAGTTTGAAAAGGACCTGCATTCAGCCGTAGCATAATGAATAATTGTAACCAATGAACCTCTTTATTGATAAAGAAAAAAGACTTCTTGTTACATGGGTACCTAAACTGTGTGGGATCAAAGCCTCATTAAAACCTTTTATCAGAAAACCCAGTGGGAAAAAACTCATAAAAGGAAAAAGAGTACTCGTCATTTCCCTGAACTACTCGGCCTGTTTATATAGGCGTAGATTCTCTAGATTCCAGGTGTGCGGGAGCTTTTTGCCACTCATTTCTTCTATTTCAAAAGTTGATGGTCCCAACTTCTTGGATACCCTGTAAGGCCCGATCCAGTTGACGCCTAATTTTCCTTTGCCTTCTCTGGACTGTATTTTATCTGCTTTTTTCAAGACCAAGTCGCTCTCATTGATTATCACCTTTCGCACCCTTCTATCATGATACTTCTTGATTCTATTGCGATATACTGCCATTCGCATGTAAGCTTTTTCCCTTCGTTCTTCAACAGAATCCAATGCATCTCTAATGTTGATAGGATTTTGGGTGTCGCAGTAATAAATTACCCGATCTGTAGGCGACTTGATTTCAACAGGTAGGACTGCTTCGGCTCCATAAACCAGCGAGAAAGGTGTTTCGCCTGTTGCTGCTTTTACAGAGGTTCTGTATGCCCATAACATATGAGGTATCTCATCCGCCCAACCTGTTTTCTTATCACCTAGTCGCTTCTTGATTCCCTGAATCATGGCCCTGTTGGTAACCTCTGTCATACCATTCGACTGGGGATGATTTACGGAAGAAAAATGATTCTTGATCCCCATGCTTTCGCAATATGCTTTGAACTTGACACAGTTGAACTGGGTGCCATTGTCGGTTATAAGCGTTTGTGGGATTCCAAACCGCATGATAATGTTCTCTCGTAAGAACTCGATCATTCGCTCAGGTGTTTGAGCGGTTACTGCCTCCGCTTCTACCCATTTGCTGAAGTGGTCAACTGCGACTATCAAGTACTTCCTTTTCTTTGTTGTTTCTGGGAACGGACCCACTATATCGATTCCCCATGTCGCGAATGGCCACGCCGTCATTATAGTGACTTGTTCGGCTCCGAAAACATGCTTTTCATTTGCATGGATTTGACAGCTGTGACATTCCGCTACCATCTTCTGGGAATCCTCCACCACCTTTGGCCAATAATAACCCATCAACTTGACTTTTCTTTCCAACGCCGCGGATGCTTCATGTGCGCCACAAATTCCTACATGGAGTTCTCGCAGCACGTAGTCTCCTTCATTGCGGCTAATACATTTCAACCATGAACATGTATATGATTTTCGGTATAAAGTTCCATCCCGAATTGAGTATCTTGCTGACTGCCCGAGTAGCTTTCTAGCTAAACTTTTATCAACCGGCAAACCTCCATGTTCTAGATAGTGGCGGATGGGCATCCGCCAATCTTCATCGTCTTCTAGCTCTTCGATGACCATAATCTGATCGGCTTCGAATGCTGGTGACGACCTTATTTCCAAATTACATGCCTTTTGACTCCATGGGTCTCTACTCGCTGCTGCCTTTGCCAACTCATCAGCCTTTATGTTCTGGCCTCTTGGAACATGCACCATCTCCCAGACGACTCCTTTATGTGTTAACTCCTGCGTCAATCTGCCGACAACCTGATGGTACTTGACCAGATCCTCCTGTTTCACCAGATAATTTTTTGTGATCTGATTTATCATAAGTTTAGAGTCGCTGTAGATTACCACTCTTTCTGGCATAAGTTCATTAAGCAACTTCAATCCGCATATCATTGCTTCATACTCCGTGGCATTGTTGGTAGTTTTGAATGTTAACCGTGCCGCATAGTACAGGCGAATAACATCCGGACCCTTGATGGCGACTCCTAGTCCAGCTCCATCTGTGGATAATGCCCCATCTGTGAACATACTCCAGTCTTCTTTTTGTGCCTTTGGACATTCGTCTTCATCCCATGTGAACTCATTCACGAAATCGGCAAGTACTTGACTTTTTAGAGCTGGTCTTCCTTCGTAGCGAATATCGAACTCTCCCAAGCGAATTGACCACTCCATTAATCGGCCAGATGCGTCAGGTTTCTGTAGTACCTTTCGCATTGGAATTCCAGTTCTCACAATGATAGTATGCGTCTGAAAGTATGGCTTTAACCTAGCCGCCGTGGTTATCACCGCGAGGGCCATTTTGTCTAACCTCGAATATCGAAGTTCTGCGTCCTTCAAGACTTTACTCACGTAGTACACCGGATATTGTTGCCCTTCTTCTTCCCGTACCATTACGGTGCATATCGCCGTGCTGGTGACGGATACATAAAGAAATAAATCTTCTCCATCCTCTGGCCTGCTCATTAAGGGCGGATAACATAATAATCGTTTTATCCCCTCGAATGCTTCTTGACAATCTGGTGTCCATTCAAAGGACTTAGATTTTTTGATGGCATTGTAGAAAGGTAGACATCTTCTAGCCGAGCATGATATGAACTGCCCTAATGCCACCAACCGCCCATTGAGTCGCTGTACTTCTCTTATATTCCTCGGTGTCTTCATCTCCATCACTGCTTTAACCTTCTCAGGATTCGCCTCAACTCCCTTGCCACTAACAATGAAACCCAGGAACTTCCCTGCTCTTGCTCCAAACGTGCATTTCTCTGGGTTCAATTTGAGGCCATATTTGATCAGCACTTCCAGGATTTCTTTAATATCCTGCGGGTGGTCTTGCATCTTCTTGCTTTTAATGATCATGTCATCTACATAGATCGAGAAGTTCTCGCCTGATTTGTCTGAAAATATTTTGTTCATCATCCGTTGATAGGTTGCTCCAGCATTTTTCAGTCCAAAGGGCATCACCTTAAAGCAATAAGTTGCCTGATGAGTTATGAATGACGTCTTGATCTCATCCGCCTTCTCCATTGGTATCTGGTGGTAACTGGATTTCACATCGGTGAACGATAAAGCTTCAAATCCCGCAGTCCCATCTACCAATATATCAATGTTAGGTAGCGGATACATATCCTTCGGACAAGCTTTATTCAGATCTTTGAAGTCTACGCACATTCTGTACGTTCCATTTGGCTTTTTGACTAGCACCACATTGGGTAGCCACTCCGGATAGGTGACTTCTCGAATTGCATCTGATTTTAGCAAATCCGCCACTGCTTTTTCAATCGCCTTCTGCCTCTCTGGAGCATGTCCTCTCTTTTTCTATCGCACTGGGGTTGCACTTTTGTCCACATTCAAACGATGTGTCGCTATTTCTGGGCTTATCCCCTTCAGCACTTCATTTGGAGCGGCGAATGCCGAATCGCACTGGATCAACACATCGGTAATGGCTTTCTTCGTTTCCTCTGGAAGTCCTGCTGCTATCCGTACATTCTTGTCATTTGAGATGGCGAATAGTTCTGTTTCTCCTAACGCTTCAGCCGGCAACTTCTCATCAACTTTATCCTCTTCATCTGGCTTTGGTTCAAGTGACAATGTATAAGCTTGTTGAGATATAAGTTGATCTCCCTCAACAACGACTCGCCCTTGGTGTGTTGGCAAATGCAATGTCAAATGCTTCATTGAAATGAGCGACTCCGTTTCCGATAGGAACGGACGCCCCAGGATTATATTATAAACCAATGGGAGATCAACAATTGCGAACTCCAGATCACCTCGCCATTTTAGATTTTTATCGCCCATTTCTGTCTCCAACACCACCTGTCCACTTGTTTGAGATGATTGACCTCCAAAACCAGTTACATCCATGAACGTATGTTCTACCCGCTCGTCGTTAATTCCCAATTTGTTGAATGCAGTTCGAGTAATAACATTGCAAGAACTGCCTGTATCGATAAGGACCCGCTTAACATCCCATCCTTCAATGGCCACCGTAATCACCAACGCATCTACATGCGGCTCCGTAATTCGCGCAAATGAGTAATTGAGGGCATCCTCCCTACTCGTGTTGCTTTTTCGCTGTTCACGACGAGCCCTTTTTGTTGGAGGCTCGTAGACCCCGCCTGCTATCACGTTAATCACTCCTTTTTTCTGCTTCTTTTCTAGTCTTACTTCTACCTCACGCGGAAGTGTTACCTTTTCATCTATCTTTTCTTTTCTAACGAATTGACTCAGTTTGCCTCTCTCAATCAGCTTTTCAATCTCCCTCTTCAGTTCGTAGCAATCGTTCGTGTCATGGCCGTTCAATCTGTGGAACCTGCAATATTTGTTAGGATATCGCCCCAAACTAGTTCGACCTTTCGTCTCAGGAAACTGCACATCCTTCTTCAGGGGGTTCTTTTCAATCCAAAGTAACACCTCATGGCGAGTCGTATTCAATGGCGTTTGATATCCCCCTCCCTGGAAGGAGCGATCGCCCTTCCGAATAAAATTACCCTTGGACTGGGTTTGATTTTGATGGCGCCGATTGTCCGAAGCGGATCTAGTGGCATCTCTTTCTCGCCGGGTTTGAGCTCTATGTTCCCTGTTGACATCATCCACTTCCATGAACTCCTTTGCTATCTTCATGAGTTCGGCCACTGTGCGTGGCTTGTTGCGGATGATTTCCTCCCGCATGCTCCAATCTGTGGTTCCATCCGCCATTATGTTGCGGATGCTCACGATATCCGGGTTCTGTAGCCGCACTAGAATATCATTGAAGGCTACAACAAATTCCCTTAGGGAATTGTAATTTCTCTGTTTGATCTCTTTCAGCTGTCTATCCGTCACATCTGCTGCTTTACAGCCCACGAACTTTGCACAGAAATCACGACTGTATTGAGTCCAGTTGTGAATAGATTCAGTAGGTAGAGACCGAAACCAATCGGATGCTGCACCGACCAAAGTGGTCGAGAACAATCGGCAAATTATGCTTTCGCTTGCTCCTGCAACATCCATCAACTCCCTATAGTTTCTGACATGTGCCTCAGGGTCAGAATTTGGATCCCCATAGTATTTAGGTATCGCCGGCGCTTTTATTCTGTGATCTGGAATAAACTCCCGCAACGATGGGGCAAAAGGCGAATCACTCTGCACCACTGCTCTCGCCCTAGGTGTGTACCCCATTCGCTCCATCATGCTTCGCAGTTGATCTTCCAATTCAGTATTGGGTTCCCGCCGAACTTCTTCCATCCGCTGCTGGTGAATTCTGGGTGACATCCACCCGCCATACTGTGTCGACATTTGTTCTCGCTGTGGGTCTAACCGCTGTCCAGTTATAGGATCAAAGTTCCAAGTGTGCTCCCTCCCAGACATATTCATTCCAGACGTCATCAACTCTGAATGTCTGTGGACAAAGGGCTCCATTTGTTGTAGCGGAAGAATTCCTTGCATTCCTGACATCGGCTGGGATGTTTGCCAGGTCGGATGGATCGTCATAATAGGATCCTGGTGCGAGTAGTTGCCTGGATGGCTGTGTGGGTTCATGCGACTACTCTGACCCATCCGAGTTGTCTCTCGAGATGGCTGCGGAAGCGCAGATATGGCAGGAATAGTCGGTGATTGTGTCGAGATGACAACGGGTTCTTGAGGAGCAGCCGCTACGGCGGTATTGTGATCAGCGATTGCAGTTAACAAACTAATCATTCGATCTCCAGCCGCTTGGCTCATATTCGAAGCCAAGACTTGTCCTGCCATCTGTACGAAATCGCTATTGGACATCTCCCTCTCAGTTTGCACTTGGACCTCCAATAATGGACTCAACTGTCCCGAAGGATTCGACGAGCTGGGTACCACAGGCTGTGTACTCGCAGGCTGCGAATTCACAGTCCGTGGACCTCTTGAGTTCATACTAGTTGATCTGGTTGTAACTCCGGTCGTTCGTGATGGTTCTGACATGTTCTTTGTGTACCTTTACCCAGATGTTGGTAAAAAAGGTCCACGTTCACCGCACCAATGATAACTTGTCGGATTTAATTCGATGGTCCTCGTCGTAGTTACCTGCAAAATAAAACCGGAGACAGGATCTCCGGGAAAACTCTCCGACGATCAAGTCAGTTTTATGTGGAAGGCTAGTAGATTGATAATAGTATTGAGGGGAAAAATGTGAACCTACCTCCCCATTTGCTTTCATGTCTCTTTTATAAGTATCTCTAGGTAACCGCCGAGGGCGGTTACTCTTTCTATGCCACGTCCCTTACGTGGCCACCAACGTGGTTTCGTTTGTTTGAGTGGGAGGCTTAATGCCCTGTTAGGATTTCGGGGCGGTTATCCGCTTTACTCGCTTCCTTTATTAGGAGCCCATTTGATCTTGAACCATGGGCCTAAGTATAGGTTGGACCCGTGTTTATGATTCGGCCCGGTTTGGCTTCGCGGATCATCAAAATATATATATATATATATATATATATATATATATATTACTTTTAGAATGATAATTCGACCATGGGATATATCATTTATTTAGGTCGCTTCAGATGGATTGTATAGTCCTATGGAAATTATATTTTTTTTTAGGAAAAACATTATTTTCTGGTTTTTTATATTAGTGATTAACATTTAATACGTTTTTATATAATAATTGTAAATTTAAAGGATAAGTTGTATTGATTTGAAAAGTTCTAGAGTGAAAAGTGATATTTTCTATAAATTATGATCGACTAGATACTTGTTACGTCCGACTACACCCTATGTGACCCATCGAAACATTCTCGTGACCACCAAAGGCAAACCTTACCGCCTAGAGGCTTTCGTGACCGTCTAGAGGCGATGCGTACGTCTAAAGTCCTTATGCTACTTTCCAGACTTATCTTGTGACCGCCCAAAGGCTTATCGCTACTACCTTGGAACTTGCTACAACCCAGATTGGGATGCACTCCCAAACCCTTTTTTTTTTTAATTTGTATTTCAATTGATTTATTATTCTATCTGATTTATTTGTGTTTTGTAAGATATAATTAGTCACTATATAGAAATTCAGGAGTAAGAAGCACAGAGCGGAGACCCAAAAATGCCCGGATCTATATTGTATTTTTTATTTGCTTTTCTTGCCACAGGTCCAGTGTATGTAGGATTTTAATTTTCGTTTCTCATATCCTTTGAACTAAAAACATGACGTGCTAAAGATTCAGTTTAAAAATTCGTGATTTAAACCTAAAAATGTTAATTGACACACAATATACACGCACTTTCACATAAATTTAAAAGAAAGTGGGCGGGTTAGCAAGGCATTTTTAGAATGCTTGATATTTCCTTTCAGGAGATATTGACATTCTCTAAATATATCCGATTTTCCAAACTCATGCATGTTTCTGTAAGAAATTTCTATAACTTTTCCAAATCTAATATGACCGGTGACTCCATTTCCAATAACCGGCTATACCAAGCTTATTGAACATTCTAAATGAGCCCGAGCCCAAATAGTATCGTAGGCGTCACAACGAGAATCATCCCGCAATCAAAAGCCCGGTCTGAGGGGTTCTGCACACACCAAGTTGAAGCTTAAATACGCCTCATTCCTTGTTTCATAATTAAGGGGGCATTTGGTTTAAACTTCGGAATCGGAATGTGACGGAATCAGAATCAGAATAACTATTTATTTATTATGTTTGGTTCAGTCTAAAATCAGAATCTACTACCATTTAAAGTAGTTTGGTTTTTTAATGATCGGAATCAGAATGAATATAATATCTATTAAAAATAGTTTAGTAAATAATTATTATTATTATAACTACAATAAAAAAAATCAAATCATTCTTACAATACAAAAAAAAATGTAGCAAAACTAATATATTAAAATAAAATGAATAGAATAGTTTAATACATGTAATAATTTTATTATTACTGTAAACAAACAATTGTATTATAAATTGAGAAGAAAAATATATTTTTAATGTATACTATAATCATAACTTCTTTTTCGAGTAATATAATGTGGATAGTTTGTTTATCTGATCGTGAAGAAACGTGGTTTATGTGTAGGTGAGAACGTGGGTTTTTTTTTTTTTGGGTTAAGGTGTAAAAATACACCTAACGTTTTGGATCAAGAGTAATTTTATTTTTAATGTTTAAAATTGTGCAATTTTACTCCTAACGATGGAAGTCAAAAGCAATTTTATCCCTAAAACTGATAAATTGAGTCAATTTGAGAAATAATTCATCAAACTGTCTTCTCGATCATGAATATTGTATCTACACTTCACACGTGCGTTATTTTATCAGTAATAAATCACAAACATATGTTGATATGTGAGAAAAAATATATATATAATGTCTTTTGTACAAATTAAACAAAAAAAATTCAAAAGATTCATCGAATTTATAAATATTATTCTCTAATTCTATTGTTAAATTACAACAAAAAACATGAAATCTTTTTTTTAGAACAAATTGGTATACAATTGGTGCAAAATAAGGAACAAATATGTGTGTTTTTTTTTTTTTTGTAGAAACAGGAAAGGAAAACAAAACAACAAAACACCTAACCTGGGATCAGTCTAGGGAAGCTAACTCCAATGCTATCCTTTAACAGAAGAGAAGAAAGAAAGGTAGGAGGAACAGAAAGGGTAGAAATACCAAGCATCCCCTCATGCCCAGCTGCCGCCAAGCGATCCGCAACCCTGTTCTGCTCTCGGAAGATGTGGCTGAAACTTAAGGACTCAAATGACGAGGAAATCCGTTTGATAGCACTAATAAGATTACGGCTACTGAAACAAATAGCATGATTCTCAGAAATCATGTTGATGGCTTCCAAGTTATCGGACTCCACCGCTAACCTCCTTACACCCAGATTCTTGGCAAGCTTGATGCCAGAAAGAATACCCCAAAACTCAGCAGAAAAGGAGGAGCCCATCCCTAGATTCTGGGTAAACCCAGACAGCCAGGCGCCCCCCGAATCTCTGAGAACCCCACCGGCAGCAATCTTTTCATTATTGAGGCAGGAACCATCCGTATTCAATTTAACCACCCCATCATTAGGCCTGCTCCAACTGACAAGGTGGACATCTCTACTCTGGGTGGATCTAGCAAGGGAATCCCCTTTATAGCTCTCAGTAATAACAGAGAGTTTTTTTCGAGAAGAACTCATGTAAGTTAGGAATAAACACCTTTTTGCCACCAAAATTATCAATGTTATGGGTACAATTACTCTTGGCTACAAATATTAAAAGTAAAATTGTAGCATTTTAGATTTTAGGGGTAAAATTGCTTCTAACCCAAAACGTTAGGGGTATTTTTCCACCTTAACCCTTTTTTTAATAAATCAATAGGAATGAGATTGAGATTTGATTGATGTGGGGAGTAAGGGGAATCAATGATTCCTATAGCTGGGATAATAAAATTCTCATTCATAAACTACACTTGTTTAACCAAATACCCACAAAGCGAATGATTCATATTCGTTCTCATTCCATTGTCAAAATTTATCTAACCAAACACACACTAATAGTATACAACTTGGTTACTTTTTGGCCCCAATTTCCACGGGATGAAGGCTTGATGGGGCATTTCGTATTATATTAGGATAGAAATAAGGATAAAAGTCGGGATAAAGATAAGGATAAAAATATGATAGTAGAGAATTATTATTCAATGTTTAGTATGTGTGATAGAAATAGGGATAAAACAATAGATTTGACTATTTCAACCTTATTTAAACTACATAACATTAATTTGGGGATAAGATAAGCTTTTTCCATCCTACTAAAATTGCAGAAGTTTATCTCATTTTCTTATACCACCCTGGATTTAAGGGATACGATTCATATCCCTCTCTTATTTTCCTAACTTATCTCTAAAACAAACATGAGATAACTTACCTCAGTTTTTTTTTATCTCTATCTCCGTGTTTTTATTCCCTCTAAGGGAAATTTTCAGCTAGATCCCAAGGATGTTGCAGGGTCGTTAATCTTAGAACCATTAGTAAAAAACATTAGTAAATCTAAGTTTGATTTGCGGTTTTTCTTTTCTTTTTCTTCAAATCTTGAAGGATTAGTCTATTTGTAAGTTCAGCTATTCCGATTGTTTGTGGGTAAAAAATATTAGTAAATCTAATCGGAAGATAAAGGTCCTGTTTGGGAATTAGCTGTTAGCTTATTACATTAGATGTTCGCTGATTACATTAGCTGATTTGACTAACTGATTTGACTAGCTGTTTGTGTAGATATATTTGGTAAAAATTAGCTGATTGATAATAGCGATTTGTGCAAAAAGATGAATAAAGACATTAATTTTGACGCAGGAGAAGAGAGAATCTATCTATTATGATTAAAGGGAGTCCATTAATTTTAATATTACAAAACGTTAATTGAAAAAGCTCATCTAAATTAGCATTTCCATCCCAAAACTCTCTCCACCAAACACTCAAATCAGCGGTTTCGGTGGTCAAACCTCTAAAGTTGGTCAAAACCGTTTTTTTTTTCAAAACGCTCTTTACCAAACAGGGCCAAAAAGTATTTAGTAAAAATTCGAAACAGTTGATAGCTGAAAAATCAACTAATATTTGATGTTTATCGTAACAGTAAGCAGCCGAAACAAACACCCAAAATTTGATATGGGTAATTTTTTTTTTTTTCCTTCGACTTTTAACATTCAACCCCTTACAAAATAAAGAAACAAGAAACACAAGTAATACGAGTTTGATGTCATCATCAGAAATTAGACTAGTCCTAAAGTATGCAGTAAAATTTTAACAGGGAGAGAGCTAATTAATCAGATAAAATATCAAAAAATCATCATTCTGATTCTTGATCCAACAATCATCTTTAAAGAAGATAATCAGAAACAGTCAATTCCAAATTAAAAAACAGATTCAATCTAACTGCACAGTACATCAAATCAATTGATTTTGATCAATAATCAATCAATCAATCTGAACAATTCCTATAAAAATTCCCATTTACATCTCAACAATCTTTACATCATAAACACAATCAATATTGATAATCAATCAATTCCAGAATCATCAACAATGGTTTATGAACAAATTAAATAAAGAAGAAAAAAGAACCTCCATGGATGGATCATTGCAATTGAGCTTGAAGCAACCAACAATTCTTCAACTGAGACATTGCACTTTCTCTGAAACTCTTCACCTTCATCAAACAAAAGTGCGTGCAACACGACCCTCCCCTTCCCGACTCAGAACACACCCGACTCGTCTTCAACAAATAACAAACCGGTCCACAACCTTCCCCCTTCCCTTGCACAACAATCCCCCACGCTCTCGTTATCTCATCCTCTTCCACACCGCCGCCGCCACCGCAGGCGGCGGCGGCGTCTTCCTCCAACTGATCAACGAATATCACACCTTCCGGCACCGGAACCTCTTTTTTCCCCCAATTTTCCATAACCGCAGGCCACGTTTCCTCCTCCACAGCTAACGTCGTCGTTTCACCTCCTTCGTAAACCTGAACCAACAACGGCGCTCCTCGTAGATTCTTGACGATCTCCGTCACCGATTCTCTCATCCACTCATCAACCTTCTCATGAACAATCGCCCTATCGTTACTCTCATTACTATCCTTCCTATCCTTCCTATCGTTATCATCATTACCGATCATCTTCTTGTTACGCTTCACCACCGCTATTTCATCCGGCGATTTCGTCGATGCGGCGGAAATCCTCCACCGTTTCCGATCGGGATAATTTCTCGAGAATGCGATGGAATTACAGGTAGGGATGGTACGAGCATTGTTGTTCGCTGGAAGGAAATCGGAGAGAGAGAGGTCAGGCTGAGAACGATAGGCGATCGATGCCATGGAATTGTGAGATTGAAGGTAGGGGGGATTGGTGAAGAAGAAGGTGGCGAGGAAGAATGAATGAGTGGCTGGGAGGGTCAAGATTGGTGGAGACGTATATATATTATTCGGTGTGTGCGAGCGTAGAGTAAGAGGTTTGAGATTTGAGGACCTTGAGTGACCATGTTTATACATGGTCCAATGTGGGGTAGCCCTAGCTAGTCCAATAATTTCAAAGTCAAAATTTTAATCCTGTGAGGTTGATTCTTGCTTCTTTCCTTATAACCGCACAAATCATGGCACTATATTTATTTATTTATTTATTTATTTTAAAGTTGAAGGTTAATACATCCCCAAAAAATAAAATAAAATAAAATATAGATTATTTTAGGAAATAAAATATTTTTAAATATTTTGAATACGATATTTAAATAAATTTCATGATGATCTTTAAATAAAATATTGAATTCAAAATTTGTATGACATTCAGATTTACGTTAAATGTTATAAATTAAATTGTAAAATTTTCTAATAAAATCAATTTTAGCTATATGTTATAAAAAACTAGTTTGAATGATATTTAACTGTGACTTCAGATGTTCTAAATATATTTAATATATTACTATCAAAATTACAAAGGCTGTGTTTGATAAAGAGTTTTTGTCCTAATATATTACTACCAAAATTACAAAGGCTATGTTTGGTAAAGAGTTTTTTAGGACAAAATTAGAGGTTTGAGCAACTTTAAAAGTTTTGACTAATCAAAGATAACGGTATTTGATGAAAATAGAGTTGAAAGAGCTTATTAGTTTAAAAAGCTAATTTTGAAAAAATTGGGTTTACGAGTTTTTTTAATTAGTTTATTGCTCCATCTCTTTTGAATGACATTTTTACCCCTAATTAATATCCTTTAACCTCAAATAAAGATTATGTTTTTATTTGTCATTTTATACAAACATATATTAGCAACCAGTTAAATTTTACCAAACAACTTTACATAGGCCCGTTTGGGAATTAGCTGTTAGCTGATTACATTAGCTGATTTGACTAACTGTTTGTGTAGACCTGTTTGGTAAAAATTAGCTGATTGATAATAGCGGTTTGTACAAAAAGACGAATAAGGGCATTTCTTTTTTTAATATATAAAAATATACATAAAATAATTAGGGTTAAAGAAGTCCATTAATTTTAGTATTGCAAAACGCTAATTGAAAAAGCTCCTAAAGGAGATTTTTCTAAATTAGCGTTTTCATCCCAAAACTCTCTCCCAAAACTCTCTCCACCAAACACTCAAATCAGCGGTTTCAGTGGGCAAACCGCTAAAGTTGGTCAAAACCGCTCTTTTTATCCCAAAAACGCTCTTTATTAAACAGGGCCATAATCGGCTAACAAAAAAGATAATAAGCTAACAACTAATGCAATTAGCTAACAGCTAATTGTCAAACATGACATTGGTTTTAATGTACACAATATTATAAATTTAATTCTAGCGTTTTCAAGTAAAATCAATTTTAGCCGTTATCGAAAATTAGAAAAAACTGATTTGACTGATATTTACTTGTTACTTTAAATATTTCAAATATCAATTATGTTTAAGATATTTAGTATATTACTAACAAAATTACAAAAGTTCTGTTAAAATGCTAAAAACTAAATCTGCTGCATATAAGTTAATCACACTTTTTTTTATCAAACAATCTAAAAGTATTTAATATGTTATTAATATAGTTACAAAAAATATACAGAACTGATTCAATTTCTCGACAAACTTATTTGGAAGGTCTGATATGCAATTAAATAACAATAAAACCAGTTTTTTCAAATTTTCGAGTGCTGAACTAAAATTGATCTTATTTGGAAATGTTAGAATTAAATTTGCATTATTTCATACGTTACAGTTAAATCTACATTTCGTTTGAAACATTAAGATTAAATTTGACCATTATCTTAATAAAATTTATCTGAAATTTATTACTCATTAATAATCTTAAATTTCTTTTAAGATCACAAATCAAATATTCAATTTTTATCTATCAAAATGCTTGTTTATCGGTTACTATTTGCTGTTTATTTTTTTATTTTTTTATCTTTTTTTTAAAGTAAATCGAAGAATTTTATTAATTCAGATCAGACAAAAGAATATCCATAAGGAATGGGGTGGACAGGCCCACTCACCACGGACAGACAAAGAACTAACTACTCTGGTTAAAGAATGAGCGGCTAAGTTCGTTAACGTTTAATAAAAGAAATAGAGACGTTAACTAAATCTTGTAAAATGGAGATACAATCATCAATAATATCAGCAAGGTAAGATAGATGAAGAGAGTGCTTGTTAATTGTTTGGACGACTAAAAGGCAGTCGGAGAAAACCGTAACATGAGAGCGGCCACTCGACTTTAACCATGAAAGGGCCTCGCGGACAGCCATAGCTTCGGCAATAATCGGCTCGAAAAAGCCTTCAACAGGGGCATGGAAAGCGTATTCACAAACACCATAATGATTTCGGATAAGGAAACCAACTGAGCAGTACCCAGCTTCAGCGAAAACACCGGCGTCCAAATTACAGTAGAAATGATGTTCGGGGGGCCGTTTCCATTTGGTTGGAGCCGAAATTATCGTAGGCTGAGAGATTGTGCGCAGAGCTTGGGCTGTTTTCCATTCAGTAATTTCCTAATGGGCACGGTTAACGATCAACGGTGGGAGTGACGAACAGTTCACGCAGATATTGTCAACGGTACAATGACGGCTGATGAGATTGGATAGAGTCGGAAGAGAGGTCGTAAAGAGTCTCCAAAGACAATTTTTAAGCTTAGGCGCCACATGGAGTGACCAAACACAGCGCCAATCCACAAGGGGAACTGACAGTCTAATTTTTTAGGCAGCCGCGGACAGAATAATTGCCGGATTTTTCGCAGAGCCAGAACCATGAGTCAGGTCGGGACATGGGTCGATTCGGCAAGGATAAAATGAGCCACTGGTCCCGAGAATTGAAAGTATTACGGATCAGATTCAAGTCCAAGGAGCCCGAAGGAGTAAGGAGGGATTTTTATTTTTTTATCTAAAAACAATTTTTAATTTGATTTTTATATTAAATTAATCTTTTTTTTTGAATCATTTATTAAATTAATCTAAATATATATATAATCATGAAATACATATTCATACATTATTTTTGAATTAATTTAACAAAAATATCAATTTGAAATTAAATTAATATCTAAATTTTATTTTAGTTATCCGAGCTAATTTCAACGGATCAAATTGATATTTTATTCATTTTCAGTGTTAAATAAGTGTTTTTTTAATATGAAATTGTATATTTTTTCACTGTTCAGATCATAGTCGTAATTAAAAGTATTTTATTTTCATTTGTTAATGTATTTTAAAATAAAAAATTAATTTTTTTTTTTTGATAACGATTGATTCCATTAAACTGAGTAACATTGTCAGAATACACTAGATGTCACGCACAATCCAGGCAATCCTCTACCAAAAAAATCGGGGAAGCTAGGTTCCTAGCCCAACTTGCTATCCTATGGACTACCGAATTACATTCCCTACGAACAAAATTAAAAGTGCAGGAAGAAAATCTCAAACTGAAATCAACTATATCAACATAAATATCATAGAGAGTTCTTCGGAAAATTGTCCGATCTGATTGTGTCAATTACCACTTTGGCATCCGATTCAATGACGACGGATGAAAATGCACAATCAGCTCCAAACAAGCCCCCCCTGTAGAATAGTTTGAGCTTTCGTTGCTTCCACATACATACAAGGATCGAGTGGAATACCCGCTGAAGCAAGTACCAACCCCCGCTCATCCCGTGCAATCAGACCAACCCTGCAAATAAGACCGTTATCCCCCCATGCGGCATCGCAGTTAATTTTAACAATGCCAGTAGGGGGAGGATACCAACTTTTTTTAGGATCAGGATCTGAAGCGTCGAGAGGAGGGGCCGTTAGTACAATTGCTAAATTAGAAACAACAGCAAGCTTATACTCCACCCGTTTCATATTACATGTCTTTTTAGAGAATTGTATAGAAATTAAGGATATTACAAAAAAGACATTGTTGTCCCTTATTTATTGATTCCAATATTTATTTATTCTATAATAAGTTCATTATTCTAATTAATTTCCGTAAACTTGCGTTTTGTAGCAGAAAAAAAGATGACTTAACATGTGCTGATCATATAAATGACATGTAATATGAAACAAAAAAGAATCTCTAGAAAGACATGTAATATGAAACGGAGATAGTAATTGGCAAGGTACTGCTGCACCTTACCAAGAATTACCTCCGGTTCAAGCCATATTCGGTCGTGTATCCACTTATTCTTTCGATACCACAACCACCATGCGGTTACAAGCACATGTTCTGCATCAGTACGAGTGAAAGAAGAATAGCACAGTTCAAACCATTCCACCATATTAGTTACAAGAAACTTGTCTGGTCGGTGTGGTTTTATTCCGCCATATTATTTATTTAAATTGATTAGATATTTTTAAGCAATTTTTTCCTACTTAAAATCCAATTGAAAATTTTAAATTTAAATGAAATAATATAGTACAAAATAGTATATCATACATACATAAATCCAACGGTAATAGAGATGAATCAAGGGTGCGGGTGTAGGATAGGTACATACACGTAATGGAGACAATAAAACCAACGCGTAAAGCGGGAGGCAACAATAAGAAATGAATCCAATGGTTGAGATTATAAATAGGAAGAAAAACTAAATGAGGACCGTAGATGAAGAATAAAAAAACGAGTCCAACGTGGAAAAACAAAAACACGGGAAGGCACGCATATAATGCATGGGGAATGAAGCATACACGCGCCAAACTTCCTCGTCCAATGATTTACACGCGATTTTCCTACTTAAGAAATGCTGACGTGGCTGGTAATTGACACTTCCATACGTTAACATAATGCTTTTCTTTTTCTTTTTCTGTTTCTTTTTGTTTAGGAAAATGACATTTTTTAAAAAAGAAAAAGGAAAATGACATTTTAATTATTGATTTTTTTTTCCTTTTATAAAAACTGACATATTCACGTTTATTCATTTTCTAATTTTGTTTTCTGCTATAATTTGGGTTCCATGAAATAAAAATGAATTTAAGTAGGTAGAATTTGCTCATTCACTGTTAGATCTAGGCTTATTAGAATCCTAAGATGGAGATTCAAAGCATCCCGAGGCTTAGATTTAATAAATCTATATCTAACGGTGAATGAGCAAATTCACTTGCTCATTAAGATGCATGTGAAAATTCCTGTGAATTTACTATTGATTGGTATAGGACAAACCGATAACCGAACCAAAACCCAATTAACAGAATCGAAAAAAACGGTTAATCGAATTGACGGTTTTGTTATAAGGTTGAAAAATAGTTTGGGTTCGGTTTCGGTTTGGGGTATACAAAAACCGTTGTTGATGATTAACCGAACCGTATAATGTATATGTATTTAATATATATTTATTTACTTTGTAATTACATATAAATAAATATTAATTATAAAATTTAATTTAATTGTATATTTGAAATAAATATTAATTATATACTTTAATTTAAAATAAATATTTACTTTGGATATTTGAAATTATTTATATTTTAATATTATTTAAAAATTTAGGTTTGGGTAAAAATTATGGTTAACCGTTGATTTTTGGTTAACCAGTGAGAATTGGTTAAAAACCATTAACCGAAAATCTAACCAAAATTAATGTCGTAAGGTTAACCGATATGTATGGATCGGTTTCGGTTTTAATGGTTAAAAAACCGATAGTTTCGGTTCGGTTAATTTTTTTTACCTCATGAATCGGTTAACAAAACCGTGCTCACCCTTATTATAAACTGATATTTTTCAAAATGAGTAAAACATATATTTCATTCGTTCCATTGTATAAGTCGTTTTTAAAAAGTGATTCTTTTTCAAAAATGTAAATTGTTTTAATTTAAAAAAAAAATTAGTTTTATTTTTTTTGTTCAAACATTGAAGTTTTATTTTAGTTTTCAATGTAACTATGTTTTTTTTAACATTTCAATGATTATTTATTCCCAATTATTACACGAGAGAGATTTTTTTTTAAAATTAGCCAATCTAAATTCATTAATTTAACTTTATATTAATTACATTTATATTTTATTTAAGAAAATTAATTATATTATCTTAAAATGATTTATATAATGGAACGGAGGGAGTATTAATTTTGATAAGGGACAAATTTATTATGGTAACGATTTTGTATTTAAAAAAATATAAATTTTGTAATTGACTATTTATTTTGATAATGAGTTAGTGTTTTATAAGATGCTTTAAATATGTATTTAAGTCTCTTCTTATAAATAAGTTTTCTAATTTTCATTTAAAAAAAAAAGAAGAGAAGAAAACCTTTTCTTTCTGAGGCATTTCTTCATAATAGCTATGTGTATTTTAATTGATATTTTCAAGTTGCTAACCTGCAGTGCGCGAGTTTTTATGGCTCGATGTGTTTACTTTAGAGAGCGAGGTTAAGATTGCACTTATATCTATCGAAAATTTTGCTTTCATGGCATTGGTCTGTCCACGGTATAACAATTTTTCGATAAATTTTTATTATTTTGTTTTTTATTTCTAACAATTTAAAAGCGATTTATTTAAATAAAAGGGTTAATTACAAATAACTACTTTATGGTTTGGCCGATTTGCGATGTGGTACCTGTGGTATTTTTTTTGCAAACACAGTCCTATGATTGCAAAATTTTACATGTTTTTTTTACTTTGCTAAATTTGGCCAATAACGACTTCAAAATGAAAATTTTCAAGAGTTAAATGATATTTTAAGCAATTTTAATTCTTCAACTTTTTAGATTTGAGGTCAATTAGGTGTTGTTTTTTTATGAGAAAGAAAGATAATGTTTAGAGAGAGAAAACTCCAAAAATGATGATTTTGAAAAATTAAGAATATGGTTCCATAGTAAATATGATATCAAACAAGTTTAATTCTTGAAAATTTTCATTTTGAGATCGTTATTTGTCAAATTTGGCAAAGTAAAAAAAACATGTAAAATTTTACAACTATAGAGTTGTGTTTGCAAAAAAAATACCACAGGTACTACATCACAAATGGGCCAAACCACATGATAGTTATTTATAATTAACCCTAAATAAATTTAAGTTATATCTGTGTATTTTTTTTAGAGGAATAAAACTGTTCGGGAAGACTCTATATTGAATAGGAGCTATCCAAATATAAATCTTTATAGAATTTATAAAAAAATGTTTAATACATTGATCTAAAAATGATTGCTACAAACAAGAAAAAGGTTTTCTCGTTTTCCAAGTTCAATTTTAACATAAACAATGTAAATTCTATTAGTATAAGATTCAAGAAGTATATCAGTTAAGATAATGAGATAGATACAAGTAATTAAAAAATGGTTAAAGTGTAAAAATACTCTTAATGTTTTGAGTAAGAAGCAATTTTACTCTCAACGTCTAAAATGGTGCAATTTTATCCCTTACGTTGGAAGCCAAGAGCAATTTTACCTCTAACGTTGATAAATTGAGTCAACTTCAGACACTATTATAAAACACAAATATTTTTGTTCCTTATTCTCCACCAATTGCATAACAGTTCGTTCTAAAGAAGGATTTCATGTTTTTTTTTATAATTTAATAATAGAATTGGAGATTAATATTTATAAATTCAGTGAGTTTTTTGAATTTTTTTTGTTGTCTAATTCGTACAAAAAGATAATATATTTTTTTTTATTTTTTTTCGCATTCCAACATATGTTTGTGATTTGTTACTGATAAAATGACGCACCTGTGAAGTATATATGACAAGATTCATGACTGAGAAGACATTTTGATGAATTATTTCTCAAATTGGGGTAAAATTGCTTTTGGCTTCCAACGTTAGGGGTAAAATTGCTCCTAACCCAAAACGTTAATTAAGGGTATTTTTGCACCCTAACCCATTGAAAAATAAACGGATAAGAATTTGGGATCAACATTATCCGTAGATATCCTATCTGTTGCCATCTCTAGACAAAAAAAATAGCTAAAAATATAAAAACGTAAAGGTATAAATATAACATTATCTGTTGATATACAGTAAAACTTCGATAAATGCATATCCTTGGGACCGAAAAAAATATTCATTAAGCGAGATTATTTATTTATTATTTTATAGATAATTTTTCATTGTAAAATGCATACAGACGAAGAAATTATCCAATCAATAATGAACAATGATGATGGAAATGATCCGGAACCAGATGATAGTTGTATTGTCGCAAATGTATCGTCAAAAGAAACCTTCAAACAATGGTCACCTTAAACAACTACTTGCTACAACATGAGCAAAATATATCAGAAGTTGTGTTTGCACTACAAAAAGTTAAGGATAATATTCATTTTGGTTTAGGTGGAAAGAAAAAACAATAAACTATAGATGCATTTTTTCAGAAGAAATGACTTCTAGTTGATTGAAAGATTTTGATATATATATATATAAAATTCAATAATTATTAATTTATATTTTCATTGGGCCTTTAAGGATTTAAATATTTTTATTACTTAATGCATTTAGCGAGGTTATTACTTTAGTCTATTGGCCCAAGTCGGGACCGAAAGAATTTATTATATAAACGAGGTTATTACTTTATCGAACATTCATTTATCGAGGTTTAACCGTACTACCTGTTACCATCCCTAATTATGTTGTTTAGATGCAAGTTGAAACAATTTACAGTAAAACTTCTATAAATTAATAATATGAGATCATAGAATTTTATTAATTTATAAAGATATTAATTTATCGAGTATTAATTTAATAAATTGATCCAAATCAAAACTAGAAGAAATTATTATTTTAAAAAGACTATTATTAATTTATGAATGTTTTACTATGTTTTAAGCTTGTTTTAAAATTACAACACCAAGCACAACAATAACTTTTTGGCCCATCATGAATTGTACAAGAAACAACACAATATCTTCAACATTTTTTTTTCTTGATACAAACAACAAATAAAGAACAATACATCAAATTTAATGTTTTAATGTTTATTCTTGAGGTTAAATTTGACTGGAAGACCCATGGCTGGATAAGGCATAGGGTTATAACTTATCGGTTCATTAGCGACGATTTCTTTCCACTCATATTTTGTCACTAAATGATGAATTACAAGCATTGCTTCAATTCTAGCAAATTCAGCTCCGGGACAAATTCTTGGTCCGGCTCCAAAAGCAACGTATGTGTATGGAGGATAACTTTGTTTCGAATTCTCGAATCTCGATGGATCGAACTTGTTTGGATCTTCAAATATCTTCTCATTCATATGTGTACCAGCAGGAACCAAAAGTATCTGCATCGCAACAAAATAGTTAGAAAGATAATGAATGAAAACATATTAAAATTTACAGATTTTTTCTGGGACTAAAATTTTTAAGCAATTTCTGTTTGGTTACATTACTGAAAATCTGCTACAAATTCTGAACATAGTGAAATTACCGACAAAAGTATATATATTTAACGGTGAAAATTCATATTGGTAAATATGTTTATTTATTATCTTATGAGTTGGCGGAATCCCCCGGTTGGGGATAGAAAATCCCCAATTAGAATCCCACGGGCATGGATGGAGATTGTTTTGTTATCCGCAAGACGGACGGGGATAGGCATTCCCGTCCCGTGGAGATCCCTGTATCCGTCCCCATCATCAATATGCCCCCACCCCCATCATCAATATGCCCCCACGGGGATCACCTCAAATTCCCCACTTAACATTTATTTTTTTTGTTCTTTTCACTTATATTTTTTGTGATTCTATTTATATTTACTTAGTTAAGTCAATTTTATTCTTTCTTTTCGTCACTCAACTCAAACTTAATATCTTATTCTTTGTCGTTATATTATTGCCAAATACCAAAAAGATAGAGAAAAAATAGAATAAAAGTTTATATATATAAAACAAAACGAAACAGGAAATGAGAATTCCCATGGAAAAAAAATTCCCCGTAGGGCTAGGATGGGGGTAAAATTATTCCCGTTTAAATTTCAAGGACAGGAACAGGGAATCCCTGATAGATCGGGGAGTAGGGATAGGAAATGTAATCTCCGCCCTCGCCTCGTCCCGTTTACATCCATATGAGTTTCTCCATGCCCATATATGTATATATTTTTGGGTTAATTTCAAATAAATGCCACATGGTTGGTAAAATTTTCATTTTTCCAAATTTGGCCGATAACACTATGCAACCACATTTTTTATTTTTCAAAATCATCCGTTTTTGAGTTTTCTCTTTCTAAACATTAACTTTTTCTCTCGTAAAAAACAACAAATGACCTCTAACCTAAAAGTTGAAGAATTAAAGTTGCTTAAAATATTATTTAATTCTTGAAAATTTTCATTTTGAGGTTATTATCAGTCAAATTTGAAAAAATAAAATTTTTGCCAACCACGTATACCGATCTGCAAAAAGAAAAAAAAAAAAAACCACAAGATTTTATTTGAAATTAACCTTATATTTTTTTTTTGATAAATCAAGAAAGTAATTGAAAACTCACCTGCCATCCTTTAGGAATATCGAATCCATCCAAGCTTATGTCTCTCGTTGTTTGTCGAAAATTAGCAAGAATCGGAGGAGTAATTCTCATCAACTCCCGAGCTACTCTCCACGTATACTTCATCATTTGTATTTCTTTCCAACTCACTCTTCCATCTTCACTTTCTCCTTTAATCTTCTCAACTTCTTCTTGCTCTACACAAAGTTAAAAATACTATACATCAAATCAAATATAAAAAAAAAAAATTTACCGACAACATTTCCGTCAGTAAAACCGTCAAAATGTTCCTCCGAAACTTTTTTGCGACGGAAATATAGTTTTCGTCGGTAATTACCTTCAAGAACTTTGTTGTAAACCTCATTATCTCTACAAAGATGTCTTATAAAATGGGTCATAAGAACTGCTGTACTGTCATGGCTAGCAGCAACCATGGAAAAGAAGACATCAATCATTACTTCTTCTTCTAACATCTCGCCGTTTTCGTCTCTCAGATTAACGAGTCTCGTGAGGAAGTTATCATGTGTTTTTAGTTCCATTTCGCCTTTTTTGATTCGGATGAGTTCCGATAGCCTTTCGCGGAGCCTGGCTCGGGCTTTCATTGCCTTGTGAAATGTAGTTCCGGGGAAGTTTATCGGAACTGCGAATGATCCTTTCACCGCGGTGGTGAAATCTTCTAACATTTTGTTGTCTTTTTCGTTTTGTTCGGTTAACCCGAAAAATATACCCCAAGCGACTTTGAATGCAATCTTCTTCATTAAATCTACAATTTGTATTGATTTCTTTCCTTCAAGTTCCTGCAGAAATTGACAATCTGTTAGATTTTTAGTTTTCGAGGTTTATCGGACACTTTTTCTTCGATGGGCCCCTCCTATTTATGATTTTTTGCGTCCACTAAAAACCGGACTGAAAGACTATCTTAAGTGACTAGAGCCCGTTAGCCAATAGAAATTCTATATGTGTAGCCCGGAATTAATTAGTCCAGGACCACTTAGAAAATGACACATCAATAGTGATACTGATGTGTGACCACCTCAATAACTATTCAACATGCTTAAAATATCTATTGATTGGATTTATCTAAAATGACACATTGATCTCTAAACTTGCTTAAAATAACACGCCTTTCAATTTTACTTTTGACTGTTTTAGTTTGGATTAATACTTTTGGAGTCCTCTTATCTACATTGTCTTTCTACATATTTGTATTAACCAGGAATATATTATTGTTTTATGTTTTTTGTGCATTTTATGGATTTGTTTTGCTCTTTGTAGTCATTTTCATCCATTAGTGGATATTGTATTTGCATTAGTCTGTAATCATACGAAGTTTTATTCCTTACATTATGCTTGTTGTACTTCTTCATTTTTTATCTAATGAAATTACAAGCATTTTTCTCAAAAAAAAAAAAAAATTTGGGAGTCCTGTATTTGGTGAAATATCCGATTGACATCCAAAACTTTAGAGATGTCTCAACCGTTAATAAACTTGCTAAAAGGGACCTATGGCTCCTTCTGAACTTTCTTAAAATTACCAATTAACCCTTATATTTGCTTAAAACGTGATGTGCTTCAACTTCACTTTGTTTTGCCACGTATCATTTAGAAGGTAATCATGTCATTTTAAGCAAGTTCAGAGGATATAAACTATCTCCAAAGTTCAGAGTGCCATTTCTTCATAAAAGCTATGTGTATTTTACTTGGCATTTTCAACTTGCTAACCTTTAGTACGCAAGTTTTTATGACTCGATATTTTTACTTTAGAGAGCGACAAGTGGTTGAGATTGCACGTATATCTATTCAAAAAATTCGCTTTTTAAGACAGTGATCCGTTTTACGGCATAGCAATTTTTCAATAAATTTTTATTACTTTGTTCTTTATTTCTAACAATTTAAAAGCAATTTATTTAAACAAAATTAAGTTGATATATCTATACATTTCTTTTAGAGGAAGAAGACTGGGAAGACTCTACGTTGAATGAGAGTTATCCAAAGATAAACTTCTCAATAGAATTTCTGAAAAAATGTTGAATGCATTGATTTGAAAATTATTGCTACAAATTTTCCAAGTCGGATTTTAATATAAACAATGTAAATTCTATTAATATACTAAGATTCAAGAAGTATACGAGTCAGGATAATGTGATAAATATAAATAAGTAAAAAATAAACGGATAAGAATTTGAGATTAGTATTATCCGATCTGTTGCCATCTCTAGACAAAACGAGTAGTTTAAAATAGGCTTAATACATCGTTTACCTCCGAACTTGTCCAAAAAGCTTGATTGATCCCCTGAACTTTTGAAGTGTCTCGATAGCCTTGCATAAAATGTCCAGTTAACTCCTTGAACATGCGTAAAATGCAATCAATTAATCACTCGGTTGCAAAAAAATAAGTTAAATGCGGAATATGTATCATACACGTCTTAGATTATTATTACATAATTCATAAAATAGATTAAAAATGAAGTTATTACTTAACTATAAAATTTATTTTCTTTAATATTAGAACAACATACCCCGACCTTGATCGTTTTATTTTTTTTAAAGATGTGTGCAATACATCTTTCGTATCTAACTTACTTTTTTGCAACCAGGTGATTAATTGATTACATTTTACACAAATTCAAGGGGCTAACTGAACATTTTATACAAGTTCAGGAGACTATCGAGACACTTCGAAAGTTCAGAAGGCCAATCAAGCTTTTTGGACAAGTTCAGGAGGTAAATGATGTATTAAGCCTTCAAAATATTAAAAATGTAAGAGTATAAGTATAACTTTATCCGCTGATATACTACCTGTTACCATCCCTAAGTTAATATTTTTTAAGCTTGTTTTAAAATGGGTTTCCTACTGAATATCATAATTAAATTTAAAATTACAATTATATCAGATTGTCAAATTTAATTTTGAATATGTCATATATAACAAATAAAAAATAAAGTATGCTTTTATCTCTAAGTGAAAAATGTCAAACTCAAATTCATAAATTATGAACTCTAAATAATATATTTTAGATCTCCAATTTTTAAATTTAAAATTAGATTAAAAGTAATAATTTTATTAGTTTGATATAATTTAAAATTATAATTTATCCTAATTTTAAATAATTTATGTAAATTTCTCTATTAAAATTACAACAATAAGCCAAGCCCAACACCAACTTTTTGGCCCATCATGAATTGTACAACACAATATCCTCAACATTTTTTTCTTGATACAAACAATAAAGAACAATACATCAAATTTAATGTCTTAATGTTTATTCTTGAGGTTAAATCTCACTGGAAGACCCATGGCTGGATAAGGCATAGGGTTATAAGTAATCGGTTCATTAGCGACGATTTCTTTCCACTCATATTTCGTCACTAAATGATGAATTACAAGCATTGATTCAATTCTAGCAAATTCAGCTCCCGGACAGATTCTTGGTCCGGCTCCAAAGGCAACGTATGTGTATGGAGGATAACTTTGTTTCGAATTCTCGAATCTCGATGGATCGAACTTGTTTGGATCTTCAAATATCTTCTCATTCATATGTGTACCGGCGGGAACCAAGAGCATCTACACCAGAATAAATTACTTGGAGAGTTAGAGGATGAAAACATGTTAAAATTTACATATTTTTTTGAAACAAAGAATTAGGAACATATATTTCTGTTTGATTACGTTACTGATACTAAATCTGCTAAAAATTCTGAATATAATAAAATTACGGACAAAAAAAAAACATTTAACAATAAAACATTCTGTCAATAAATAAAAATTTATTTATTTATCTCAAGTAGAGGTGGCAATTTCGTGTTTTGTGTCAAAATCGTGTTATTTCATATATATGTTACATATGGTTTTATATGTTATAAATGCTAAAAAAATGAGTTTTGTGTCAATCGTGTCGCGTCAGTCGGGTTGTCTCTGTATATCGTGTTTTCGTGTCAGAAATTGTCACCCCTAATCTCAAGGATGTAAACGGGACGGAGATTCCCTATCCCATCGGGGATGCGGAATCCCCTATTATAATTCTGTGGGGCGGGATGTAGATTATTTTGTCCCCTACAAGCGGGGACATGGATAGGTATCCCCGCCCTGTGGGGAGTCTCACCCGTCCCAAATATGCCTCCATGGGGATACCCAATTAATTCATCGTTTAACATTTTTTTTTTGTTCTTTTTACATATATTTTTTGGGATTCTATTTATAGTTATTAAGTTAATTTTATTTTTTCTTTTTTCTTCTCAACTCAAACTTAATCTTATTATTTCTCGTTATATTATGCCAAATATCAAGAAGATAGAGAAAAAATAGAATAAAAGTTTATATATATATATATATATATAATAATTATAATAAAATGAAATAGGAAATTAGAATTCCCGTGGAAAAAAATTCCCTAGAGGGCTGGGACAGGGGTAAAATTATTCCCGTTTAAATTTCAAGGACATGATAGGGATAAGGAATCCCCGAAATCGGGGAGTAGGAATTGGAAATGTAATCTCCAGCCCCGTCCCGTTTACATCCGTATGAGTTTCTCTATACTCATATGTATATATTTTTCGAGCAATCAAGAAAGTAATTGAAAACACACCTGCCATCCTTTAGGAATATCGAAACCATCCAAGTTTATATCTCTTGTCGTCTGTCGAAAATTAGCGAGAATCGGAGGAGTAATTCTCATCAACTCCCGAGCTACTCTCCACGTATACTTCATCATTTGTATTTCTTTCCAACTCACTCTTCCATCTTCACTTTCTCCTTTAATCTTCTCAACTTCTTCTTGCTCTACACAAAGTTAAAAATACTATATATCAAATCAAATATTCACCTACGAACAAAATTACCGTCAGTAAAACCATCAGAAAAGTTCCTCCAAAACTTTTTTGCGACGGAAATATAGTTTTCGTCGGTAATTACCTTCAAGAACTTTGTTATAAACCTCATTATCTCTACAAAGATGTCTTATAAAATGGGTCATAAGAACTGCTGTACTATCATGGCTAGCAGCAACCATGGAAAAGAAGACATCAATCATTACTTCTTCTTCTAACATTTCGCCGTTTTCGTCTCTCAGATTAACGAGTCTCATGAGGAAGTTATCGTGTGATTTTAGTTCCGTTTCGCCTTTTTTTATTCGGATGAGTTCCGATAGCCTTTCGCGAAGCCTGGCTCGGGCTTTCATTGCCTTGTGAAATGTAGTTCCGGGGAAGTTTACCGGAACTGCGAATGATCCTTTCACTGCGGTGGTGAAATCTTCTAACATTTTGTTGTCTTTTTCGTTCCGTTCTGTTAACCCGAAAAATATACCCCAAGCAACTTTGAATGCAATCTTCTTCATTAATTCTACAATTTGTATTGATTCCTTTCCTTCAAGTTCCTGCAGAAATTGACAATTCGTTAGACTTTTAGTTTTCGAGGTTTATCAGACACTTTTTTCGATGGTTCCCGTATAATTTACGGTTTTCTACGTACATTAAAAACCGTCTGAAGGACTAACTTAAGCGCGATTAGAGCCCGTTAGACAATAGAAATTTATGCGTAGTCCGAGAAAAATTGGTTATTGACCACTAAGAAAATAACATATCATTAATGATATTGACATGTCACCGCCTGAATGGTCCGAGACCAGTTTAGTCTCTCGGAGCATTGTAAAAAATTAAGTTAGACAATAAATTTAATTCTTCTACTTGTTTTAATTTGATTTAATACACCGGAGTCTTTATATTTAGCCAAATAATCCGATTAACCCCTGAACTTTATATGTTACCTAAAGTGATTAAAGTGACCTATTAAATCATACACATGCTTAAAATAATCCATTGATCCTGAACTTATTTAAAATGACCTATTAACCCGTTAAACTTGCTTAATATCATACGTACTTCAGTTTGACTATTTTAGTTTAGCTTAATATATTGGGGCTCTTATAGTTGGCCAAATACCCGATTAACATCCAAAACTTTGGAGATGTCTCATTTACCTATGGACTTTCTTAAAATTACCAATATATGAATTAGAAGTTAATCATGTCACTTTAAGCAAGTTCAGAGGCTATAGACCACCTCCAAAGTTCAGTGCCAATCGAATTATTTGGCCAACTAAAGAGCCTTTTAAAACACGAACTAAAGGTCAAAATAGTCCTCAAACTTAACGAGCAGGATTAGCCAAATCAAAATTTATATATCAATCCAACTTTAAAGTTGGTAAATTTTAACAAATTACCCAAATTTTATAAATTTTAGTATTAAAATTGATTGTATTCGAATCAATTTGTCAAAATTTACCAACTTCAAACTCAGTCAATACCTAAATTTCGATTTGAGCTAAATTAAACTTGACTACCGAGTTTAAGGATCATTTTGACCCTTATTTAATTCGGAATAAATAATTTATTACTCCTTACATTTTTTTTATCTAACACAATATTTAGTCTTTATATTTTATTTTTTTTTAAAAAGACCTTTGTATTCTAATAATATACTGTTTAGTCCTTAACTTTTATTCTATTCAACTGTTTGATCTCTGTTTAATCTCTCAAATACTTGAATTATTGAATATTTTAGTCCCCCGTAAAAGACCAAACTATTAAATAGAATAAAAGTTAAAAGATTAAACAATGTATCATCAAAATACAAAGAGTAAACAATGTGTTAGATAAAAATATAGGATTAATAAATTATTTATTAGTTGGCTTCCGTGGTTAAACGCTTCAAGTTGCTTAAGTTAAATCTCGAGTTCGAGGCTTGGATCTAACGAGCCTCGAACCGAGATATCCGACAAACAATAATAAAAATGAAAAAGAATGTTCAAAAGATAATTACATTGTGCAGCTGTTCTTGAACAAGTGAATCCATCTGCCCAACAAACTTCTGAATATTCTCCGGCCTAAAAAACCCCACAATCGCACCTCTAACAACCTTATGCCGGCCACCGGAAAGTCCAAAAACACTGTTCTCCCCTAAAATCTTAACAACAGTCGCCGGTTGCTGGCAAGAAAGACCATTATCTCCTCCATGAAAAACAAATCTACTCCCAGCTTGACCAGTTAAAACGACAACCTTAGAACCTAAGATTGATGTTTTAAAAATCGAACCGTACTTTTCAATCCGATGTTTCATCCATTCATTAGCTTTGTCTTGTTTATATGCTCTTACTAAGCTTATAGATTCTCCGACCACCGGGAATCCGAATGAACCGGGAGGAAGATTCTTGTGTTTGGTGTTGGAGAAGAAGTATATTGCAATAATGGTGAGGAAGGGTAGAATGGTAATTATGAGGGGTAGTGTTTGAGAATGTTCCATTTTGAAATTGTGTAGGAAAGTTTGGGGGAGATTTGATGAGTATATATAGGTATTAATTTGGTTAAATTATGTGAGATTAGTATAAATGTTAATTTAGTTATCAATGGTTTTTTTTTTTTTTTTTTTGTTAGAATTGAATAAAAATTCTTTACGGACAACTTGGAGGTGATCAGAAGGTTTTCTGAAAACCAGGCTACTTGTCCCAACAGCCAAAACCTAATCAAAGTCATGTTAGCTTTAACCACATATACAGGGAGCAGAACCGGGTTGCTGATCGTTTGGCGGCTGCTGGTCATGAGGGGTTGTTAGGTGTTTCTACCCTTTCTGAATCCCCATCTATCTCTATTCTCTTCTGGCAGAAGATAGGATTGAGGTCAGTCTTCATAGGCTGATCCCGGGCTAGTTGTTCTTTGTTTTTTTTCTTTTCCTGTTTCTACAAAAAAAAAAATAAATAAAAATTCTTTAGATAAGACTGAATTTGAAAAAATGGATAAGATTTTTCATGATTATCTTATCAGTAGTGGTCAACTTTTATTCGTTGATTGAAATGATATGTGACTACTATTTAGATGATGAGTTAAATGTATTATTGGTCACTGAATTTACATGGTTGTTTTAAAATAGTCACTCAACTTCAATTTGTTTCAATAAAATTATTTAATTTTAAATTTTATTTTAATTAAGTCACTTCGGTAACTTTAAGAGCAAAACGATACTAGAAAAGTGATGTAGCCGACGAATTTCACTGTTGATTGAACAATACATGACTACCACCTAGATGACGAGTTAAATGCATCATTGGTCACTGAACTTACGTGGTTATCTCAAAATGGCCACTTAACTTCAATTTGCCTCGATAAAACCACTTAACTTTGAGTTTTGTCTCAATTAGATAACGCTGACGATTTCAGTGGTTAAAAGATATTAGAATGATGCCATGACTGACACGTCAACTCAGATTTCTGATCGAAATGACATGTGACAGCCACGTATTAGTTACTTTTATGAAAAAAACTAAATTTTGTTTTTTTTTCATAAAAATAACTGACACGTGGCTGTCAGGTGATGTATACGTGGATGTTATGTATCATTTCGATCAGGGATATGAGTTGACTCATGATGATATGTCACACATGTCATCATTTTGGTCCATTTTAATCATTGAAATCGTTAGAGTGACTTAATTGAAGTAAAACTCAAAGTTGAGTGATTTTATTGAGACAAATTGAAGTTGGGTGATCATTTTGAAATAACTATGTAAGTTCAATAACCAATGATACATTTAACCCTCTAGATGACATGTGGTTGCCATCTAGCTGACACGTGGTCAGCTGGGTGACAGCCACATGTCGTTTCAATCAGCTATTTGGTAACCATGTGTCCTTTTGGTCAGCAATGAAAGTTGACTAGTGCTAATGTGGAAGCAGTGTTTTTTTTTTTGCTCTTGAAGTCGCTAGAGTGACTTTATTGATACAAAATTCAAAGTTGTATGATTTTATTGAGAAAAATTGAAGTTGAGTGACTATTTTGAGATAATCATGAAAGTTCAGTGCATTTAACCCTGCAAAAATATCACTAACATTAACAACCAATAGTAATTTTACCCATAACGTTTAAAATGGTGTAATTTTATTCTTAATATTGATAGCTAAAATTTGGGGAATTTCAAATATCATCGTGAAGCACAATTTTTTATTTTATTTTATTTTGCATCAGTTACATATTGGTTGGTTGATAAAAAAGATTTTCTCAATACTGTGATTTAATAATAGAATTTCTTTGTTGCGAAATGAGCCTGGTACAAGCAAGGAAGAAGATTAATATTTTTAAATTTAACGAAATATTAATTTTTTTTTCTAACTCGTATATTATACAGTTCAATTTTTTGGTTTTAGTTTTTTTTTTGTCCACATCTATTCATATATTTGTGATTTGTTATTAATAAGAGAATAAATGACGTGCACGACTGAGAAGACAGTTAGATGAATTATTTCTCAAATTGACACAACTTGTCAATGTTAGGGTAAATTTGCTATTCACTTCTAACATTATAGATAAAATTGCACGATTTTAAAACTAATCTATCAGAGTATTTTTACACTTTATTCCCTTAAAAAAATTTAGACTTAGTATGCTTTTGTTTGGATGGTTAGAAGGATCACAGAATTAGTGCTTTTGTTCGAATAACCGAAAAAGGATAAATGTAAAAATACTTATAATATTGATAGCTATGAGCAATTTTACCCCCAATATCTAAAATGATACAATTTTACTTTTAATGTTGACACCTAAAAGTAATTTTACCCGTCACATTGGTAAATTTGATCAATTCCAGACATCATTAAGAAACACAGATATTCTGCTCTCATATTACGCATCAGTTGCATATTAGTTTGTTCTCAAAATTCATGACTGAAAACGCAGTTTGATGAATTATTTTTCAAATTGACTCAATTGGTCAATATTAGGAATAAAATTTCTCTTAACTACCAAAATTAAAATTAAAATTACATCATTTTAGATGTTAGACATAAAATTGCTCATAAACGTTAGATATATTTTTACAGATTTTGCCAACTCAAAAAATCCTAATACATCATTTGCTTCTGAATTTTTTCAAAAAGCTTTATTGGTTCCTTAAACTTTCAAACTGTCTCGATAGCTCCCCGAAATTGCATAAAATGTTCAATTAGCCCCCTGAACTTGAATAAATGTAATCAATTGACCACTCGGATACAAAAAAAAACAAGTTAAATACGGAAGATATATTGCACGTGTCTTAAAATATTATTACATGATTCACAAAATAGATTAAAAAGGAAGTTCTTACTTACTCAACTATAAAACTTATCTTCTCTAATGTTAGAATCACATATCCCGAATTTGGTCATTTTACTTTTTAAGACACCTACAATACATTTTCCGTATTTAACTTACTTTTTTTTCAACCAAGTGATCAATTGATTACATTTTATACAAGTTGAGGCGGCTATCGAGATATTTTGAAAGTTCAGTGGGCAAATGATGTATTAAGCCAAAAAAAAAATCTATGACTTGGTCACTTCCGGCAAAAGATGAGTCTTTAATTTGAAATTAAGAAACAAAACTTGACCTTAATTTTGATTATTATGTTGTAATTAATTCTTATAAATTGGAAGTTTATGAACAAGTCATTGATTCCACTCGGCTATAATCTTTTATTAATTAATGATATATAATAAAGTTTAAGTTTGGTGTTTTTTACTAAATCTAGTTTGACTTGACTTGGTCCCAGCTGCCGGCAATTTACATAAGTACATAAGAGAGTGGTTACTATTTTGGAGATATATGGTCATTTTGAATGATTCAACTCATGTAATTTAAAGTAGTGGAACTATGAAGCCGGTTCGACCGGCGGTTAAACCGGGAACCGGCCAACCCGGTTCACACCGAGTTGCTAATTAAAAAAAAATTTAAAGGAATTTTAATACAAAATAATTTTAGGAAAAAAAAAATTAAGAATATAAATTTAGCATAATGAGGCCGGGATAAGAGAGCATATTTTGGTGTGGCATTCGCGTCGCCTACGTCGTGCGGGTGCGCCCCTAACCCGATGGTGGATTGACTACCACCCCTGCGCGTGAGAGAGCCTCTCCCCTAGTAATTACTTAAAGGCTTATGAATGCCATTTACTTATAAACTAGTTAATATTCTCATTTCTTTCCTATGTGGGATAAGAATGCTTAGTTTATATTTAGCTTCTTCTAAAGCATTTCAAGTGGTTCACTTTAAGCGTCAATTTCTCATTCATCACTTGTCCGTTTTGAGTTTATAATATATCATTAAAAAGATCGCATGTCATAGAATACGTTTACATATTTCAAGTTATTCTAAATTCTATTTATCCATTATGTATTTAAGTCTCAAGTTGACAAAAAATAACAAACCAAAAGTTGTTTATAATTTGTTTTGGATATATATAATTTATAAAAATAATTTTAAATTGATTATATATATTTAATATATATAAATATTATTTATTTATTTATTACGTCATCTGGTTCGACCAATCCGAGCCATCCGGTCCGACCAAGTGACCCGTGACCCAGTCACCAATCCGGTTTGATGTCCGGTCCGGTTCTGATAACATTGATTAATTGTGTGATGTGGGGGTAGCAGGTAATCTCCAGAGCCTGTGACGTCTCTATGTTGGGAACGGTGTTTGAGGACACTCCTATAGTCAAGTTAGTAAACAGAGTGATAGAGTATTAAAGCAGAGAGGGAAAGTGATAGACTTTGTAATTGGGTGTTTGGGGTCTTTTTATAGAGTACAATGGTGCCACCACGGGTCGATAGACCCTGGCCAAGTACCTTAGTGGGTCTGTCTATCCTGACCCATAATCCTTATCAAGGAGTCCCCCTAGGACGAACCATTTGATGTGAGTCGCTAGTGTTTGTATGCTTGGCGTTCACTCGATGTGATGCTATGCGACAATCGAGTTCGACTGGATGATCATTGATTGTACGAGTGTGAATGCGTCAAGTCAAGCACCCGTGCGTGTACATGTGAAGCCAATAGGTGAACTAATAATGTGGTCTCCACAGCTAAATAGTCACCTAGAGAAGTGCGGATGATTTGTTTGTGGACGGAGTAATATTGTTGGGTGATAGCCAACTATGAGCTATGGTAGTGCAACAGTCTCCCTATCGGAAACAGGGAGAGAGAAAAGTTTTCATTATGTGACGTGTCAGTTGATAGGGGTGTAGAGCGGGTACTAGATGCGTTACGTTATGTGCTTATACTATGTGGTTCTATGGTCTCTCTAGCTAGCCTCGGTTCCACACTTTCCTTTACTTAGGGGCAAGTGTACCCCGTCATATCAAGTAATAAATCTAGTTAAAGTCCAGTTATCGAATCCGCGGGATTTATATCTACAAATATTAAACTACTCAGTTCTATTCGTTATCTAGGCGTTGAATACTTTAGCTTTGGGTGACAACTATGACTACTCCTAAGCTACGGTGAGGCAAATGATGTATCAACGTTAGGGGTAAAATTGTTCTTCGCTACTAACGTTAGGAGTAAAATTGCATCATTTTAGCGGTTAAAGATAAAATTGCTCATGGCTATAAATATTAGATGTATTTTTGCACCTATTCTTTAATTAGTTTAATCTTAATTTGACGGAAACAGGAGACTGAAATTAGGAAAAAACAGAAATGATTTAATCATTATTTCTTTTTTGTTTTTAAACTTTTTTTCAAAATTTGAAGTTGACACTCTTGAAGTTCACTTTGTCAGAATTTGACCAATAATAACCTCGAAATGAAAATTTTGAAGTGTTAAATGATATTTTAAGCAACTTTAATTCAACAACATTTTAAGTTTGAGGTCATTTAAGTGTTTTTTTAAGAGAAAGAAAGACAATGTTTAGAGAGAAAACTCAACAAATGATGATTTTGAAAAATTAAAAATATGGTTCCATAGTAAATATTATACTAAACAACTTTTTCTTGAAAATTTTCTCGTTATCGGCCAAATTTGCTAAGTAAAAAAACATGTACAGTTTTGCAACATAGGGTTGTGTTTGCAAAAAAAAAAAAAACATAAATACCGATCTGCAAATCGGTCAAACCACAAATAGTTATTTGTAATTAACCCTTAAATTAATTATCATATTTTAGTTAAATTTGTTATTTTGGTGTTTAATTTTAGTTTATATTTATTAGAACATTTTGTTAATTTAAATAATTTATGGCTTGATACATCATCTGTGTCTTGAATTTTTTCAAAAAGTTGAATTGACCATTTAAACTTTCAAATGACTCGGTTCTCTTAACTTATATAAAATGTAATCAATTAATCACTCAGTTACAAGAAAGCAAATTAAATGTGGAAGATGTATTGCACACGTCTTAGAAAAAGTAAAACGACCAAGATCGGGATATACGGTTCTGATATTAAAGAAAACAAGTTTCACAGTTGGGCAGGTAAAAAATTTCTTTTTAATCTTTTATGTGAATTATGGAATAACATAACAAGACGTGTGCAACATATATTCCGCATGCAACTTACTTTTTTTTCAACTAAGATTAATTGATTACATTTTACGCAAGTTCATGGAGTTATCAGGACATTTTGAAAGTTCAAGGGACAATCAAACTTTTTAGAATAAGTTCATGATGTATTAGACCATAATTTATCATTAGTTTTTACATAACATGCTATTTAGCCCGGAGCAATTTTACCCATAAAGTCTAAAATAATGTAATTTTACCCCTAACGTTGGTAGCCAAGAATAATTTTACCCTTAACGTTGGTAAGTTTGATCAATTTCTAATATTATTATAAAACATAGATATTTTGTTCCTTATTCTGTACCAAATGCATATCAGTTCGTTTAAAAAAAATCATATTTTCTGTGATTTAATAATAGAATTGGAGATTAATATTTACAAATTTGGCGAAATATTTTGAATTTTTTTTTGTCCTACTCGTACAATAGCTAGCATATTTTAAAAAAAAAATTCACGTCTAATCATATGTTTATGATCTGTTACTAATGCATGATAAAATTGCTCACATGTGAAGTTTAACATGACCGAGAAGACAGTTTGATGAATTATTTCTCAAATTAACCAAACTTGACAACGTAAGGGATAAAAATGTTATTGGCTGCCAACTTTAAGAGTAAAATTATATCATTTTAAATGTTAGTTATAAAATTACTCCTAACTATAAATTTTAGGGGGTATTTTTCACAATCTAACCATACAACTTTAATGGATATATATTAAAAGTCTATTTGATATTCCACTAAATGGGTTAGCTTGGTCAACTTAATTACCTCAAAATAACATTATCTTGGTATGAATTTAACTTTATTATATGCTCACATTTATCCAAAATGACACATCGAACATTAAATGTTATTAACATGTGTCACCTTAGACTATAACCTAAATAAATAAATAATAATAACTATGTACCAACCAATAATTGTGATCAGTCAACTGAAGTCAACACATCACGTCTTTTTAAAAGTAAAGATTGACTTGTCAACACGTCATGTCAGCAATTTTACTGATATAGCACGTTGACTTCATGTTATTGCCAGTTCTATACTTTAAATCACTAAAAAATTATATAGTTTTATATTCAAATTTGAAGCTGGATTTTGGAAATGCTTCGGTCTGCTCGTATGTCAATTGCTTTTAGAGGAGGTAGCAAGGGCTCCTTTGGCTGCTCATGTGGGGTTCGACAAGAGGATCCTCTTTCTCCAATACTATTTGGTATTGCAGAAGATTTCTTTAGTCGTTGGCTGGCCAAGTTGGTGGGTGAAGGCAAATTTCAACCCATGGTTTATCACAACACTACTCCCTTTCCTTCTCACCTTTTATATGCAGATGATATGTTAATTTTCGGCAGGGCTACTCTAAAAAATATGAAGTGTGTCAGGGAACTTTTCAACTTTTATGCAGCTACATCGGGTCAGACGGTTAACTGGGATAAATCTGCATTTTATTTTGGGAACAATATTTCCATTCAGCGCAGGAATCAGCTCATCAATATTCTGGGTATTCGTGTTGCTCGACTGCCGTTTAATTATCTTGGGGTGCCAATTTTTCAGGGGGAGCCAAGGGCTCGTTATCTACAGCCGCTTATGGAACATTTTCTTGCTAAATTTAGTCTCTGGAAGGGGCGATCGCTCTCGTTAGCGGGAAGGCTAACTCTGATAAAATCTGCATTAACGGGTGGTCTTATTCAATCACTTATGATTTACAAATGGCCTTCCTCTCTCACCTCTAAGATTGCTAAAGCGCTCAGAAACTTTCTTTGGACTGGGGATAAGGATCAGAGAAAGCTTCTCACTGTTAAATGGAAGAAGTGTTGTGAATCATATGAATTCGGGGGGATTGGTATCAAGGATATCGGTCTGTTCAACAACTCTCTTCTTGGCAAGTTCAGTTGGGATTTGATTAAAACAAATGGTTTTATCCCTTCTTTGTTGCGAAATCGTTTCTTTTATCACTCCGATATGCCTAAGCGATATATCTCAAACTCTTCGGTTTGGGTTTCTGTTCGACCAATTTATGAGCAGATTAATTTGGAAGTGAGCTGGTGGTTTGGAGACAATTCTGATTTGAATTTCTAGACGGACTCTTGGATTGCCCCGACGGTTGCAAATCAGCTTGGCATCTCGGCAAATATACAGCGCAAGCTTTATGATCCGCTTCACTTCTTTCACGCTGATGATTCCTGGACTAATATACATCGCCTTCCTGGTCCTGTCCAATTGAACATCCAGAGGGTTTCTGGTAGCCGGGACGGAAACGATACTTGTGTGTGGAAGCCGGCTATGTCAGGTATGTATACTGCCAAAGGGTTTTATAGCTCATTCTGCAACAACACTCCAGTTGAGTGGAGCAAATTCCTTTGGAATGCCTTTGTGCCGCCTAGACGGTCTGTCACCTGCTGGTTAGTGATTCATAAGAAAATTGCGGTGCAAACCAATTTACAAGTATGTGGTTTTTCACTTGCTTCGAGATATGAGCTGTGTAAATGTCATATTGAATCGATTGATCATCTTTTCGTCACGTGCCCAATGTCGAATAGTCTATGGAATGTTGTCTTCTCTGTTTTCGGCATTCACCGTAGTAGTATTCTGACCTTTGAAAGTCTTTTTTGGAATATTAGAGTTGTTCGTTTACATATCTCTATGAGAAAATGGTGGAATTTGGCTACTATAACTGCTGTTTGGTACATTTGGTACATCAGAAATATGGCTATTTTTGAAAATGATCTCCCTTCAATCCAATTCCTGCAAAATCGCCTTCATTTTTACATCCAGGAACCTAAATGGATTGTTAATTGGCCGAGCCGTGCTAGGCCTCTGCCGGACCCTATCATTGTTCGTTGGTGCCCGCCACCGTCGAACTGGATAAAAGTTAATACCGACGATGCGGCGGACGGTGCGTCGGGTATCGCCGGGGCTGGTGGGATTTTCAGAAACTCTCGTGGGTTTGTTATTGGCTGCTATGCTATTAACCGCTCTAGTTCCTATGCGCATATTGCTAAGCTGTCTGCCATTATTTTCGGAGTAGAATCTGCCTGGGAACGCGGGTGGCACAATCTTTGGATTGAATCAGACTCCGCATATGCAGTGGATATGCTAAACGGAAAGATTTCTATGGCTCCCTGGAAAATTAGACAGGACTGGCTCCAGTGTTTATCTAGGATCTCGAATATGAATTGCAGAATCTCTCATATCTATCGAGAGGGTAATCAGGCGGCGGATCAGCTTTCTCGTTTTGGCAAATCTGCTTCGGCTATTATGTGGTGGCATTCGACTCCTCATTTTTGTCAATCGTCTGTTTTTGACGACCTTTGTAATGTTGCTCATGTTCGGTTTCCTTAATTTCGCTGTTTTGAACCTTTTTCCTTTTTCTTTCTCTCCCTTTGTAATTTTCATTTTTTTTTATTAATAATATTTCGGGTTGATTTAGTGTATTAGGGGTGCCAACCTAGTTGGGATGTCTAGCCACTTAATCGCGTCCCAATCTTTCATGCAATTTTTTTTTAAAGATTGTATATATGAAAAATGATAAAAGTTATACACCTCAGTAATTTACCCCATCTTGGTACGTAGGGTTTTAACTTTATGCACAATTTTCTCACATTATCATATTGACAGGTTTGGTTTGGTTTGGCTGGGCTACATCTTATTATGCGTTGGAATGGTTGGGTCCTTTTGGGCTTAGTCCCTTTTGGTTTTTCTCCATCCAAAATTTAAAAAGCCCAAAGGTTTTGGGCTTCTACATAAATATTAGGGCAAATTACACAGAAATTCATCTTTTAACAATTATTTATGAGGATTAAATACATGAATATCATAATTAACTATAAAATTACAATTAAGTCATGTAACCAAACTTAATTCTTAATATATCATTATCCTCTATATATTATAATTTTACACTATAATTTAAAGATTCTAGATTCAAATTCATAAATCATAAATCCTAAAAAATATATTCTAGATTTCTAATTTATAATTTTTAATCCTTAAAATATATTAAAAATACTAATTTTACTAGTTTGATATAATACAAAACCATGACTTGATATAGTTGTAAATAGTTTTTAAAAGATGAATTTCTGTGTAATTTTCCCGGGTGAAATACATGAATATCATAATTAAGTACTAAATTATAACTAAGTCATATCACCAAATTTAATTCTTAATATGTCATTATTCTCTATATATTATGATTTTACACCATATTTTAAAAATTCTAGACTCCAATTCATAAATCATAAACCTTAGAAAATATATTCTAGACTTCTAATTTATAAATTATAATTCTTAAAATATATTAAGAGTACTGATTTTACTAGTTTGACATAATACAAAATTCTAACTTGACATAGTTGTAAATAGGGAAAATTTCACAGAAATTCATCTTTTAAAAACTATTTACAACTATGTCAAGTCATAATTTTAGATTATGTCAAACTAATAAAATCAACACTTTTAATATATTTTAAAGATTAAAATTTATAAATTAGAAAGTCTAAAATATATTTTCTAGGGTTTATGATTTATGAATTGGAGTCTAAATTTTTTAAATTATGGTATAGAATTATAATAAATAGAGAATAATGACATATTAAGCATTAAGTTTGGAGATATGATACTAAGTTGTAATTTTGTACTTAATTATGATATTCATGTATTTGACCCTAAATATTATAATTAACTATAAAATTACAATTAAAATGGATTATCAAATTTAATTCTAAATATGTTATTATTTTCTATATATAACAAATAAAATATATTTTTACATTCTAATTTAAAAATTCTAAACTCCAATTCATAAATCCTAAATCTTAGATAATATATCCAAGACCCCTAATTTATAAATTCTAATTCTTAAAATATATTAAAAATAATGATTTTATCAGTTTGACATAATACAAAATTATAACTTGACATAATTGTAGATTATTTTTTAAAAGTGTATCTCAATGTAAATTTCCCAAAGTTTTTCGAGACTGAGCCGTATCTTATTATGCATTTGAATCATTAGTGCCTTTTGGAATATTTTCCATCTAGGTTTTGGTAGAGATTTTTACCCATGCTCGACATATTTGCATTCTTATAAACCTTTTCTTCGTACATGTTCTGCAGTACCACCTGTGAATACTCCGACAGTATGAAACATTCTTAATGTTAGTTGAGTACTAGGCTCCTCAATGGATTGACCCGCAATAATACCTACGACTTCTCCCAGTTCTACTAGATCGCCGTGAGTAGGACTTCGGCCATAACATAATCGGTGTAGAGATCAATTGCTCCACATGTGTTGGATTTTCATTTAGCCTTTTGACTTTTAGCTTCTCTAGAATTTTGAAGATTTATTGGCTGCATTTTTTATTTGAATATTTTAGTAAGCAGCTATCAATCTGTTTATGTATCCGCAAGTAAAATCATTCTCAAATAACGTTCAATTTTTTCACAAGGAGATTTCATTTCATAACTTTGCACTCATCGAGCTAGCCTTAAGTGGGGGCGAAGAGCCGTCTTGTGGGCCAGCTCGTCGAGCTAGTCTTCAATAGTCAGCCAACTCCTTAGATAAAAATCACTAAAAATCTCCATATAATCTCACAAGAAATCAAATTAAATCAGCATAAAAAATCCATTTAATTAATTTATAAAAAATTCTATTAAATACCAAATCAAATTGATTATTGTTGGTAATTGATTTCATGGAAATTAACATTAAATTAAGCTTTAATTAAATTTTACAATCTTTTATTAAAAATGATGCAAACTAACACAAACATAAATAATTGCTTTAAAAGTAAATAAAAAAGATATGAGTAAAATACATCTATCACCGGCATCTGACGAAGGTGATATAATGTTCTGCGGTTCATAGCTAGCGGGATGGATAGCGTGAACTTTGTGCAAATTTCCCTCTTTAGCACTTCCCAACTATTGATTACCCTATATCTAGAGCCTAGAAATGGTAGGATGTTGGTTCTACCATCGTGGTGGAAAAAATCTTGCACATACTTTTATTTTCCCCGTATATGACCATCAATTATTTATAATTTCTGATATGGATTTTAGGGTTAGTGTCACCCTTCTATTGCGGTAGGTTTGGGGGCTTGATTTTCTTATCTCTCAGCTAGTTGATGATATGACTTGTCAATATACGTAGTTCATAGCCATTTCATATCTTTCCAAAGTCGCTCCCACCGCCTTGTCCCATTAGGTCTCGGGCAAGGGCGTATACAGGGATGGGCCCGAGGGTCCATACCTTTCTGGCTGCTGGAAGTTGGAACTATCATGATTAGGAGCAATTCCAACCTCCATGTTTCCACAAAATTTAAGGATTATGATGCTAAATTGGCGATTTGATTAAATTTTGATTAGATATTAGATAAATTGAGCAGTTGACCTAGAATTGTGATTGAGTATTTGATAAATTGGTCTGACCAGGGGCAGTTACGACCCTCTATCTTCAAGAAATATTAATGACGTGCTGGTTTAGAATCCCCAAGATGGCTCGAGAAGTGTTAGGCCCTTCCTAAATCTTAATTTCTAAATTTTTGTTGCCTATTGGGCCTTCGCAAATTGAATTTTTTTTTTTGCCTATTAAGCCCTCCTTAAATCCAAAATTTTTTTATTGAAAACAATTTTTTTACATGTTAAGAATCTTAAACACAATGTAGTTTAATTTTGAAAATTTTTACATTGATATATGCTTAAAATTTTGTTCTTAACCACTCAGATTATAACACGTATATATACGAAAAAATTTTGAACAAGTTTGATTTAGCAAATTTTTTTTATGTACGCACGTACAAAATCGGCCCCCTAACCAACCAATCTTGTATTCGCCACTAGACTCGGGATTTAATTGTGTTGGTATGGCTGACTTGGCTACTTTTTTTAGGCTCTTCAACCCTTTTTTATGCTCTATAACCAACTCTAGATTTGTGTGGATGTTCAAGTTCATGTTTTTCTATGGGTTATATCCTCAATCTTGATTCACGTTCAGGTTCATACCTACGTTTAGACTCAGATCAGATCTAGGGCTGTACAAAATATACCCAACCCATCAATCCAACCCAATATATTCTATATTATCTAATTTATTTGTTGGGTTGGATTGAGTTGAGTTTGATTAAGAAATATTGAATGAAATTTGAATTATTCATCCACAAAATCAGAACTATTCTCATATTATTCTTTTCATACTTATTCTTTAATATTAGTAGCTTTTTCAACTCATTATATATAGTTTTATTTGAAATAATATATTTATTTATTTATAAAATGTGAGGATGTGAAGATGTGACGACAACACAATAAATAATTTCGTCAAAACATTCATTTATTTAATAGTTAATAAAATATATATTTTCTTTATAAAAAGTATATATTTTTATTTCTCATATAAAACGTCTAAAACAAAAAATAATTTTCTCTAATTCCACGAAATATTAAATTATATATCTTGAAAAGAAAACTTATAAAATGAAGGGTTAATTTAAAAAAAAAACACATGATTTCATGTTTTCATAGATCAGAAATTCTAAAATTCCATAATTTTCTAGAATTTAAGATTCCTAAATTCTAGAATTTTCTGGAATTTCAGAGCTCTGAAATTTTTGAAAATTCAAATTTCTAGAATTTCAAAAATTATTAAATTCTAGAAATTTTGGAAGTCGAAATTCAGAAATTATGACATTTCAAAAATTCTAGAATTTCAAAATTCTTTTCTTTTGATGGGTTGGATTAGATTGTAACCCAAATACAAGAAATTAATTCATTGTACACCCCAAGTCAGATCTATGCCCCTTACGCAGTGGCGAATACATGATTACTCGGTTGGAGGGCTGATTTTACACGTGCGTTCATAAATTTATTTATTTTTTGCTAAATCGAATTTGCTCAATTTTTTTTTTTTGTATATATGCGTGTTTAATTTGAATGGTCAATAACCAATTTTTAAGTATTAATGTACAATTTCTCAAAATTAAGCTAGACTTCGTTTAAGATTCCTAACATGTAAAAAAAATTGGATATAGGAAGGGCCGAACAGGTAAAAAAAATTAAAAATTTTGATTTGAGAGAAAAAATTAAATAATTTGGATTTAAAGAGGACCTAACAGGTAAAAAAATTAGAAATTTGGATTTAGGGAGGCTAAGAGGCAAAAAGAAATTAGACATTTAGATTTAGAGAGACCTAACAGGCAAAAAAAAAAAAAAAAAAAAGAAATTTGGATTTAGGGAGTACCGAATAAGCCAAAATATTAAAATTTTGAATTTTAGACAAGCCTAACACTTAAAGGGTCATAAATGGGGGCTAATTCAACACCCCAATAATTTTTTTTTTGAGACATGGAGACCAAAACTACCTGGAGTCAAGGTGGACTCTAACCCTATTATGGGTCGCGCCTCTCGACGAGTTCCCTTCTTTGCTCTACTTCTTGTTTGGACTCTAATTTGTGCTCAAATATTGAGCCAGCTTTACGCCTCTTGGTTGGCTCTCTTCTTTGCTCTGTTTCATATTTAGGGTCTGGTCTACATTTTGATCTAGATCAGATCTTTGTTCTCCACTAGATCTTGTTTTTTTAGCCCATGCCCTACATTTTATTTGAACCTCATCCTGGGTTTGTACTCTGCTCCAAGTCCAAAACATTCATGCAAATAGAACGACAAGTATGGGTCAGGGCTGGCCCTAGGTCTAGGTCTGGGGTGCCACGGCCTAGGGCCTAAGACTGGATGGGGCTAAAAAAAAAATTCTAGCCTTTTATGTATATATGAAATTTAGAGGGTGTTTGTTTCAGCTTTTCGGAGGAGCGTTTAGCGTTTCACTCCAAACCGCAGGAAATATAGCGTTTGGTTAGGTTTATATAACCGCAGCGTTTAGCATTTTCTCTGGAAACTGTAGCGTTTTGGAGCGTTTCACGAAAAGCTCATATTTGGAGCTTTTCATAAACATCTGTTTGTAGTTAGTTTTTTTTTTTGGTAGGAACAGGAACCAAAAAAACCTAACCCGGGATTAGCCTAGGGAAGCTAACCCCCACCACATCTTTCCAAAAGAAGAGAAGAAAGATAATCAGGAGGAGAAGAGAAGGTTGTGACGCCCAACATCCTCTCATGGCCAGCAACCGCCAAACGATCCGCTACCCGGTTCTGCTCACTAAAGACATGGCTGAAGTTGATGTAATCAAAGGAAGAACAAAACCTTTTAATACCTTTGATTAATTTTTGACTATTTAAACAAATAGCTTTATTATCTGAGATCAAATTGATAGCTTCGAGGTTGTCAGATTCTACAAGCAACTTCTTCAAACCTAGACTCTTGGCAAGTCTAAGGCCAGAAAAAATCCCCCAAAGCTCATCCGAAAAGGACGATCCCAAACCCAGATTCTGAGCAAACCCAGACAACCAAGCACCACCACCATCCCTCAGAACACCTCCTGTAGCAATTTTACTGTCCTTAAGGCAAGAACCATCCGTATTTAATTTCACCATCCCTTCCATAGGCCTACACCAGCCCAATAGGTGAACAGTCTTCTTTTGGGTAGACCTAGCAAGGAAATCTCCTTTGAAGCTATCAGTAATATTATATAATTTTTTAGAGAAGAACTCAACCAAATTAAGAATAATAACATTTTTTCTTTCAAAAATCTCCTCATTCCTCCAATTCCAAATCTGGTGACGGACAATAGCAAAGAAGATATCACCATGCTACAGGTCAGCCAACAACTTCCCACTAACTCCATCTACAAACCAGTCAAGATCAGAGTGGGCCAAGAAAGTAGAAAGCAGGTGGTGAGGGAGAACTTTCTTCCACACCTCTTTACTCCTAGTACAATCCCTAAGAGCATGGAAAATTGTTTCAACATGCCCTCTGCATCTGCTACAAGCACCTGAATCCACCAAATGCCGTCTATTCCTCTCTGAATTAGTAAGCAACCTATCCTTAACACCAAGCCACAGAAAGCTCCTAATGCGGTAAGGAACTTTTAAAGCCCAAATGAGCTTCCAAACTTCAGATTGAGGACCCGCCACATTTTGATTGAAGGCCTCAAAGGCAGATTTACAGGTATAAGCCCCATTATTTGTCAACGCCCAACAATGACTATCCCTATCTTCCTCCTTGTTACTTATCTTAACCCCTCTAATCCTCATGAGCGTATCCAGAGTAAAAAAAGAGTCAAATTTAGAGCAAATCCAATCCCCCTCAGAATCCACCACATGAGCAATCCTCCAATTACGGATATTAACAGGCGGCGGGGAATTACACACCTCTTATAAAGATTTACCACCAATCCAGATGTCATTCCAGAAGCTGATAGACTTCCCATTGCCCACAACCCAACCTATCCCAGAGCAAAACTCTGAAAACACAGTACTAAGGCCTTTCCAAAGAAAAGAACAATTGACAACTCTCTCCTTGGGACCCCCAAAAATCCTATCTTTTCTATATTTTTCGCATAGAAAACGAACCCAAAGAGAAGAAGGAAGTTTCCACATTCTCCACAGAAGCTTCATTAATAACACTTTGTTATTGTCCTTGGCTTGTCTTATCCCTAGGCCTCCCATATTTTTAGGTTGACAACCCTCCTTCCAAGGAACAAGGTGGATCTTTTCCCCTCCGTAGAGTCCCCCCAAAGGAACCACCAATTGATTTTATCAAGATCATTAAGAATAGGCTCATACAATCTACAAGCTTGCATAATATGATTAGGAACCGCACAATTGACAGACTGAATCAAAGTAAGACGACCCGCTAGATAAAGAGTTTTAGCTTTCCAAATGGCACATTTACCATTAGTTTTGTCGAAAGTCTCTTTAAACGAGGCTTTAGAGACCCTGTCACTATGGAGGGGAACCCCCAGAGACTTACCCAAAGACTTGGTCAAAGGAATACCAGGTATTTCATTTAGCCTTTTACAGACTCCCTGACTCATGTTTTTAGAACACAACATCCAGGATTTTTGGATATTGAGCTTTTGACCAGAAGCAGCGCAGAAATAGTTAAGGATATCCATAACCACACCAATTTGCTCCTCAGTTCCTTCCACAAAGATAATAACATCATCTGCAAAGAACAAATGAGTAATCGATGGACAAAATTTATTGATGGAAACCGGATGAAATTTCCCATTGCCAACAGCCATTTGGATAAGGTGAGACAACCTTTCCATAGCAATAACAAATAAGAAAGGGCTCATCGGATCCCCTTGACGGATGCCTCGGGAAGGAGTAAGCTCCTCCGACATATCTCCATTAATCAAAACCTGAAAAACTAGAGAAGAAATGCAGACCTCGATTAATCTCTTTCAATTATCCAGGATACTAGCTTTCTCCAAACTATCCAGAAGAAAACTCCAGTTGAGGTGGTCATAAGCTTTCTCCAAATGCAGCTTAAGAGCCACAATACCCCTCCTACCCTTTTTAATTTTCATAGAGTGAACCATCTCCTGGGCTATAACAACATTATCCATCATCTGTCTCCTAGGAACAAAACTGCCTTGATTCTGACTAATAATATCTGGAAGAATACACTGAAGTCTATTAGCCACAATTTTGGTAATAGCTTTGTACAGCACATTACAAAGACTAATAGGCCTCATTTGTAAAAAGGAGGACGGTTTCTCCACTTTCGGAATCAAGACTAGAAGAGTCTTATTCACAAGCCTAATATCCTTGGAACCACTGAAAACTCCTTTAACAAAACTATAAATACATGTTGGTCCCGTGTAATTAGTTCCAAGGGGGGGGGGTGATAGGGGTCAAAAAACCCTATCTTTGGGTACGGTTTTAGGACGGTTTTTAGGGTTATTTGGCTAATAAGCGAGCAATTCTCGCATTTAAATGCTTTTGTGTGAGTAAGTTAGGAATTGAGAACATTCTATTTACTTTTCGTCGTTTAGGCTTGTTTTGTAATCAATTTAGGCAAATACGGTCGAAATAGCATGCGTATTAGAATTCCGTTATCTTTTGAAGCTAATTGGTCCGTCAAAAGTCGCACCAAACGAAGCGTTTGCTCAAAATAAGCGATTGACGGATCAATTTGGCTTTTGGACTAATGTTTTCCGGAGTTTTTATGCGTGTGTAGGTGTGAAGTCGGACGAAAAAGGTCGTGGAACTCATCGAGCTTGGATCGAGCACGCTTCGGGCGAAAACGCTCAGCGAGCAGGGCCCTACGGGCCATTTCTGCTCGCCGAGCAGGCTATGCCTGCTCGGCGCGAGCAGCCCTGCTCGTCGAGCAGCCTTTCCTGCTCGGCGAGCAGCCCTGCGGGAATTGGTCAAAAAGACCAATTCCGACCCCACGAAGCCACGCTCGGCCCCACGTCTTCCTACACCAACTAGGACACGAAAATAGGTCAAAATGAGGCCCGAGACGCATCTATAAATAGGGTTTTTCAATTGTAATTCAATATCTTTTGACTTTTGTAATTAGTTTAGCTTCCACCTTGAGAAATCCTCTCCACCTCTTCCATATCCTTCAAACCTCCATTGAAGATACCTTCGAAGCTCCGTTCACCGAGGATTGCTCAAGCTCCATCCTTAAATCCTAGAAAGACGCCTGCATTGGTAGACAGGTTCCCTGAAAGGGATTTTTCTTCTTTTACATTCTGTCTAGCCTCTGATACATGCTATGAATTCTAGGTTTATTGTAACTTCGTGACAATGTTTCCATCTTTGATATATATATTATAGTTCTTGTTCATTCAATTGTTTTGATGTTTCAATCTTTGTCTTACGCTTTGTCTGATTGGTTTAACTCATTCGATAATCCCAAAATTAGGTTGGCACATATTGCGAGCTGAATCTGACCTAGTCAGTGCCTATAGGATTGACAACCCTATAGAAGATTAAGCCCAAATTACTGAGCCTTAGAGCTAGTTTCGGCCTTACAAGGGAATCACGAACTAGGGACTTTAGGAGGATAGGTCGGGTTAATCGCCTTGGACACAAGTGACTTAGTTTCAATTCAATTGTTTAAACATCCTATTTTCATTATCATCGTATCCCTTCATGCTCATTCGGTTAATTGCATTGGTAAAAGATCAATTAGGGGTAAAGTAACTTAGTTAGGCGTAGAATAACTTAGCTAGAATTAGATAACCTAGTTAGAATTAGATAACTTAGCTAGGATTAGTATAATTCAACCTAGGAGTAGATTAATATAAACAAACCAACTCAAAACCCCATAAGCCTAGATAACATCCGAGATCGAGTAGCTCGGTACTTGCAGAAATAAATCCTGTGGACGATAACCTGGACTTAAACCAGAAATTTATTACTTGATAACGACGGGGTACACTTATCCCTTAGTGAGTCCTCATCTCTAACCTTAGGTGGGGACGCATCAAGTTTTTGGCGCCATTGCCGGGGATTTATTTCTTCTGCAATATCGAACCAAAGGTCGACTTGTTAGTTTAGGCATTCTTTGTGAATACTTTCCTTGTTAATATCATTCATATTTATATAGATATATACACTTGTTGATATACTATTACTTAAATTGGATCGTTCTTCCAGCAATTATGGACAACAGAGCATCAAACCCGTCCATGAACGATCTTAACACAAAAATGGACTTCCTGGTGGCTTCATGCAACCAAAATAACCAACCAAGGATACCATTCTACGAGAGATGCGGCCAGAATCACCCCGGTAGGGTATGCCACATCAACTATTACGTACCTAGAGGTGAGAATGTAAGTTATTTGGGTAATAATCAAAAGTATAATTCTGAACCCTCAACTTACAACTACTACGATAAGGAGCACACACGATATCCACCGGCGCCCTACATGGCACCTATGGATACCCTTCCATGTCCCCATTCTAACTCTACTTTTTATGGCAGGCAGACAGGGTACTCAGAAGGAATAATGACTCTCCTAAAAGAGATATCCGTCCGACTGGCAGCCAACGAGGAGGCATGCAGGACCCTGAGTGACCAGCTCGCCACAATCAGACAAGAAGAAAGGGAATGCCACGAGGCGTTCCTCTTGCAAGAAGAAGCGGCTCAAACCATCGCCCTAAGGAGCGGCAAGGAAGTGGACACACTCGTGGCATCTCCATCGCAAATGCCTCTGTCATCTCAGGTAAGTAGGGAACCGGAAGTGGTAAGCAACCCCGGTCCCGCATCTGAAACTTCAGCCTCTGAAAAAGCTGTAGAAAAAGTGGTTAGGCCTTATACACCAAAACTGCCATTCCCTCAGAAGCAGAAAAAGGCCAACCTAGATAAGAAATTTGCCCGGTTCTCGGAAATCCTTAGTAGATTAGAAATAAACATTCCATTAATGGAAGCACTAGAGGAGATGCCGAACTATGCAAAATTTCTTAAAGACATGTTGTCGAAAAAGAAAAAGTTTGGGGAAAATGAGATAGTGGCTTTAACAGAACAATGCTCGGCCATAATCACCCATAAATTACCCCCCAAGCTTAAAGATCAAGGGAGCTTTACCATCCCGTGTAGGATAGGCAACATGCACATAGATAGGGCATTATGTGATTTAGGAGCGAGTATTAATCTTATGCCTCTATCAATTTTTAGGAAATTAGGGCTCGGAGAACCTAAACCAACAAACATGACACTGCAGCTAGCGGATCGGTCAATTGCACGACCTAGAGGCATAGTTGAAGATGTGCTTGTAAAGGTGGACAAACTGATCTTCCCGGTCGATTTTGTGGTCCTCGACATTGAAGAAGATGACTCCGTCCCCATTCTCCTCGGGAGACCGTTTCTTGCAACCGGTAGGACACTAATAGACGTCCATGGAGGTAAATTGGTCCTAAGGGTGCAGGACAAAGAGGTAACATTTAACGTTTATGAATCCATGAAATTTCCTCAAGAACGCTCCAAAACTTGTAACTTTGTGGATGCACTTATAGATGAATGTGTTGAGGAAGTTGATCTCGATATAAGAAATGCCTCTTTAGAACTCGGTCTAGGTGGTGAGGAATGTGAAAACTCAAGTGAGCCATTTGAAGATCTCCCACCTGAAAAATGTTATTGGGTTATGGGTAGAAAAGAGGACCTTGATTGTGAGATCAAACCTAAACCTAAGACCTCGTTGGAGGAACCTCCAAAATTGGAGCTTAAGCCCTTACCCAACAACCTAAAATATGTTTTTCTTTAACCTCCCACAGATTTACCCGTTATTATTTCTTCTTTGTTGACAGTTGAACAAGAAGAAAAATTGGTGGAGGTGCTGATGGAACATAAAGGAGCCTTTGGATGGTCAATCCACGACATCAAAGGTATCGACCCCAAAATCTGCACACATAGAATTTTTCTTGAGGAGGAGATCAAGCCATCTGTCCAACCTCAACGACGGCTCAACCCTAACATGAAAGAGGTGGTAAAAGTCGAGGTTATAAAACTCCTCGACGCAGGTATCATCTTTCCAATCTCTGATAGCCAATGGGTAAGCCCGGTTCAATGTGTGCCCAAAAAAGGGGGAACAACGGTAATGGAAAATGAAAAAGGAGAATTAATCCCAACTAGAAAGGTTACGGGTTGGCGTGTATGCATAGATTATAGGAAATTAAACGAGGCCACCCGTAAAGACCACTTTCCCTTACCGTTTATTGATCAAATGTTGGAACGGTTGGCAGGGCACGAATTTTTCTGTACTTTAGATGGGCTATCCGGCTATATGCAAATTCCTGTGGACCCTTTGGATCAAGAGAAAACCACATTCACTTGCCCCTATGGGACTTTTGCATATAGGCGGATGCCTTTCGGATTATGTAATGCCCCTGCCACATTCCAACGTTGCATGATGGCTATGTTTTCTGACATGGTCGAGGAGTTCCTAGAAATTTTCATGGATGATTTTAATGTTGTAGGACCTACTTTCGACCAATGTCTTGAAAACTTGGACCGAGTCTTAGAACGTTGTGAAGACAAGAACTTGGCACTTAATTGGGAAAAATGCCAGTTCATGGTCCAAAATTGTATAGTATTAGGACACAAGGTGTCGGGGAAGGGGATTGAAGTCGATCCGGTGAAAATTGAGGTGATTGAAAAACTGCCACCTCCTACCAATGTGAAATTGGTTAAGAGCTTTTTAGGACACGCGGGGTTTTATAGACGATTTATAAAAGACTTTTCAAAAATCACTAAACCCCTCACTCAATTATTGCTAAAAGATGCTGATTTTAATTTCAATGAAGAATGTATGCTTGCATTTAAATTACTGAAAAAGAAATTAATTGAAGCACCCATTATGGTAAGCCCGGATTGGTCCCTTCCCTTTGAGTTAATGTGCGATGCCAGTGATCTGGCTGTAGGAGCCTGTCTTGGGCAGAGGGTGGATAAACTTTTTCGCCCAATTTTCTATGCTAGCAAAACCTTAAATGATGCACAACAGAATTATTCAATAACTGAAAAGGAATTGCTAGCCGTAGTATTTGCCTTTGACAAATTCAGATCTTATTTGGTGTTATCTAAGGTAATTGTTTTTACTGACCATGCAGCCCTGAGATATCTGATGAGCAAACAGGATGCAAAACCTAGGCTGATCCGTTGGATCTTACTACTCCAAGAATTTGACATCGAGATCAGAGATAAGAAGGGGGTAGAAAACGTGATAGCGGACCATCTATCCAGGTTAGAGTCAGATCGTCAACCCTTAGAGCATGAGGCAATCAAGGAAGTATTCCCGGATGAAACGCTGTATTCGGTAAAAACTCTCCCCTGGTTTGCAGACATCGCGAACTACAAAGTCGGTAACATTCTTCCTCTTGATTTAGATGCAAACAAAAGACGTAAGTTTTTGTTTGAAAGCAAACAATATTTTTGGGAAGAACCCTATTTATTTCGATTCTGCACTGATGGCATGATTAGGAGATGTATACCTGAGGAAGAGGTAGAGTCAGTGATTAACATGTGCCACTCTAGGGAACCAGGCGGCCACTTCGGGCCAGATAGGAAAGTGGCTAAAATTCTCCAAAGTGGACTTTGGTGGCCACAAATGCATAGTGATGTCAATAATTATATTAAATATTGTGATGCATGTCAGAGAGTAGGGAATATTTCTAGGAGGAATGAGATGCTTCAACAAGGCATACTCGTTTGTGAGCTATTTGATGTTTGGGGGCATAGACTTTATGGAACCTTTCCCTATGTCACACACTAACCAATACATTCTTGTTGCGGTTGATTATGTCTCTAAATGGGTAGAGGCCGAAGCCCTACCCACAAACGATGCTCGAGTAGTGATAAAATTCCTGAAAAAGAATATCTTTACCAGATTTGGTACACCCCGGACTATCAGTAGCGATGGGGGATCCCATTTCTGCAATAAGCAGTTTGACACATTGCTCCAAAAGTATGGCGTAGCCCATAGGGTCGCAACACCTTACCACCCTCAGACAAGTGGTCAGGTAGAAGTGTCAAACAGAGAGCTAAAACGCATTCTTGAGAAAACGGTAGGGAATGCTAGAAAAGATTGGAGTCTTAAACTGGACGATGCTCTCTGGGCATACCGGACAGCATTCAAGACTCCCATAGGAATGTCCCCCTACCGTTTGGTTTTTGGAAAATCTTGTCACTTGCCTGTTGAATTAGAGCACAAAGCTTATTGGGCGCTAAAATTTCTAAACTTTGACCCTAAACTTTCAGGTGATCTACGGTTAACACAACTGCACGAACTGGATGAGCTCCGATATAACTCTTACGAGAATGCCAAATTGTACAAAGAACGAACCAAGCGGGTGCACGATAAAAAAGTACAGCGGAAAACCTTCCAAAAAGGCGACCAAGTGCTACTTTATAACTCTCGACTGAGGTTCTTCCCGGGCAAGCTCAAGAGTAGATGGTATGGACCATTTTCAGTTCTTGACGCACATCCCTCCGGTATGGTTGAGATCATGTTGAATGATGGAACCACCCAGAAAGTTAATGGACACCGACTTAAACTTTATCTCGGTAAAGACACTTCGGGTGTCCAAATCCTCCGGCTTCAGAATGATCAGTAAGTTGTCTTCTCCACCCTAACTTTTTACACCCGTACTTCATGATTTATGATGCAATGTTGGAACTTATTGCATATTTTTAGTGTGAGGAGGAGGGGTAGACAAACTTACAAAAATTGTATAAATTTTTAAATTTTTGTTGCGTCGTGTCTAGTTTAGGTTTGCGTTTTGGTGTTTTATTTTTTGCTTTATTTATGTTTTTGCATGTTTAGGACCTAAAACCGTGAACCTCCTTCGAATCTAAACTTCGTTATTTGTCTTTGAGGGCTGAAAACCGAATCTAAATTGCATGACAACTAGTTTAGGCGTAAGACACAACTCTTGTATTTGTAAAAGCATGAGCTATAGTTTGCATTTAGACCCTACTTTTGAAGAAATGCTAAAATCATTACTTAGGTAGATAACTTAAGAATTGAAGGCATGTGATATTAAACTTGAGTTTGGGGAAAACTAGTAAACACAAAATTGAAACCCAAAGAATTGTGAGCTGAATTTGAGCCTAAGAGCGAACATCAAAAAGCTCTTTTTCTTGACATTTTTTGTGTGAATGCTTTGACTTGTGGAAGATTACAGATTTTGCACCTAATACTGTGTTGAACCTACATGCAATGATTTGAGATGATAAACGATGAATCAGCCTCATTAGAAGTAACCCTTTTCTTTACCTTGTTTTTCTTTTTCATCCACTCTAGGAAGCCCCTTTGAGCCGACATTTTTGTAGTTTGTAGATTTTTCTTTCGTTCTAACCCGTTTTTGCGAACCACAACTTAGTTCGCCACTTAACCCTTGTTTTTGCAAAGCTCGAACTGAGCCTTTGTTTTCTTCTAGCGCTTTATCTTTGTTTATGGCATTACAGTAGCAAGCCAAAAGGCTAAGAAGTGAATGAGCATTACTATCCCAGAAAGAAAAAAAAAGGGGGGGGGAAAGAAAAACAGAAAAAGAAAAGAAAAGAGACGAACAAAAGGGAAGAACTCCATTCCCCAGTTCCTAAAAATCAAAAAAACGTCTCAAGAGAGCATCCCAAAAAAAAAATAATAAGGGATGAATAAAAAGCTCAGTAACTTCATGATTGCTAAAGCCATTTTAACTCCGTTTTTGTAGCGCTAGAACATTTAACCCTTGTTGTACCTTTAACCCTCTAACCACATTACAACCCCAATTAGAGGCTGTTTTTGATATCATCGGAGTCATATAGCATAGTAGAGGAACTCGGATGAACGTGCAAAATCAACGTAATCCTAAGCAAGAACATAAGCCGAGAGTAAACACCTTAGCCACCAAAAATTGTGTGAATGAGTGAACTACCTATGGTGATGTATTTTACTTAGCGATCCCCTCAAGCTCGTTTAATTGAACATGTGTCCATTTGCTTAAAACTATAACCCATGATAATTGAAATGCGGCTTTTGGATATCGTGTCTCTACTTTGTACTTCCGAATGCATGAAATTACAGATGCTCGAAATTATGTCAAGCACCTAGTCAAACTGGGAAGTTTTCTAGCTTGCTTGTGATGGCGGGTTTAGTTTTTTTTAGTTTACTTGGGGACAAGTAAAGTTTTAAGTGCGAGGAGGTTTGATAGGGGTCAAAAACCCCTATCTTTGGGTACGGTTTTAGGACGGTTTTTAGGGTTATTTGGCTAATAAGCGAGCAATTCTCGCATTTAAATGCTTTTGTGTGAGTAAGTTAGGAATTGAGAACATTCTATTTACTTTTCGTCGTTTAGGCTTGTTTTGTAATCAATTTAGGCAAATACGGCCGAAATAGCATGCGTATTAGAATTCCGTTATCTTTTGAAGCTATTTGGTCCGTCAAAAGTCGCACCAAACGAAGCGTTTGCTCAAAATAAGCGATTGACGGATCAATTTGGCTTTTGGACTAATGTTTTCCGGAGTTTTTATGCGTGTGCAGGTGTGAAGTAGGACGAAAAAGGTCGCGGAACTCATCGAGCTTGGATCGAGCGCGCTTCGGGCGAAAACGCTCGGTGAGCAGGGCCCTACGGGCCATTTCTGCTCGCCGAGCAGGCCACCAGGCGCCTGCTCGGCGAGCAGGGGGCTGCTCGGCGCGAGCAGCCCTGCTCGCCGAGCAGCCTTTCCTGCTCGGCGAGCAGCCCTACGGGAATTGGTCAAAAAGACCAATTCCGCCCCCACGAAGCCACGCTCGCTCCCACGTCTTCCTACACCAACTAGGACACGAAAATAGGTCAAAGCGAGGCCCGAGACGCATCTATAAATAGGGTTTTTCAATTGTAATTCAATATCTTTTGACTTTTGTAATTAGTTTAGCTTCCACCTTGAGAAATCCTCTCCACCTCTTCCATATCCTTCAAACCTCCATTGAAGATACCTTCGAAGCTCCGTTCACCGAGGATTGCTCAAGCTCCATCCTTAAATCCTATAAAGACGCCTGCATTGGTAGACAGGTTCCCTGAAAGGGATTTTTCTTCTTTTACATTCTGTCTAGCCTCTGATACATGCTATGAATTCTAGGTTTATTGTAACTTCGTGACAATGTTTCCATCTTTGATATATATATTATAGTTCTTGTTCATTCAATTGTTTTGATGTTTCAATCTTTGTCTTACGCTTTGTCTGATTGGTTTAACTCATTCGATAATCCCAAAATTAGGTTGGCACATATTGCGAGCTGAATCTGACCTAGTCAGTGCCTATAGGATTGACAACCCTATAGAAGATTAAGCCCAAATTACTGAGCCTTAGAGCTAGTTTCGGCCTTACAAGGGAATCACGAACTAGGGACTTTAGGAGGATAGGTCGGGTTAATCGCCTTGGACACAAGTGACTTAGTTTCAATTCAATTGTTTAAACATCCTATTTTCATTATCATCGTATCCCTTCATGCTCATTCGGTTAATTGCATTGGTAAAAGATCAATTAGGGGTAAAGTAACTTAGTTAGGCGTAGAATAACTTAGCTAGAATTAGATAACCTAGTTAGAATTAGATAACTTAGCTAGGATTAGTATAATTCAACCTAGGAGTAGATTAATATAAACAAACCAACTCAAAACCCCCTAAGCCTAGATAACATCCGAGATCGAGTAGCTCGGTACTTGCAGAAATAAATCCTGTGGACGATAACCTGGACTTAAACCAGAAATTTATTACTTGATAACGACGGGGTACACTTATCCCTTAGTGAGTCCTCATCTCTAACCTTAGGTGGGGACGCATCAGGGGGTTAGGAGCTAATATAAATTTTTCGCGTATTTTAAGTAAGCTAACCTTATGTTATTATTATAAGTTAGTCAGCTTAGCTTTTAGTCAGTACGACTGATTAAATAGTAAGGCAGTTTTAGTACGATGCTGACTGAGACTGCTTTACTTATGAGTTGGGAGTTGACACTGTTGTGGTCAGCTTCCAACTTAGGACCTCAGATTTACTCAGTGTCTGCTTTAATGATTTATATGCTGAGTAAATATAACAAACAACACATGCACACACACACACACACACACACACACACACACACACACACATATATATATATATATATATATATATATATATATATATTGAGAGAGAGAGTTTAGAAGTTACTCAGTACGACTTATCCTAGTTCGGCCTCTTCTGCCTACATCCAGTCCCCAGTTCGTCCTGGGATTTCCAATCCAATACTGAGCTCTTTCAAGGTAGAGCACAAACCCTTTACAAGGCAGTGAGTATGCAAGAGTACGTCCTCTATTCGTCTACTCAGCTCCTACTAAGTACTACAACCCAGCACTTAGATTTTTCTACCACTGAATACTTACAACCAAGTACTCAGCTCAACACTCTCAATATTCCTATTGATCACACACTTGTTCTTTTTCAACTAAAGAACACTTTAGATGATTACAACACAATCAATCTAGCATTTACACAAAGAATAGAAAAGTTGGTGTAAGATCTATTTTGTATTTGAGTGCTTTCAGATTTTTCTCTCTTAGATTTTTCTTTTGATTACTTGTGCCTTTGATCCAAGAACTATCATTGTCCTTTTATAGATAGATTTCTGAAGATTGGATCATTTGAGATGAATTAGCCGTTAAGTCCAAAACGGCTCTTTTGGGGAACATCTGCAGGTCAGCTCCAGACTGTACTGCCATTATTTTTCTCTGATTTCTTCAGGTGTCAGATTTGTCTTCTTCCTTCAGTCTTCGTCTTCTAGTGACAGTTGTCTTTTACCAATAATCCATCGTCCCGTGATTCTTGGAATTAGCCTTTTGTGTATTTTCGAGACTTCAATTATTGGTGCAGAAGGTTGGCAGACTTTGTCCTTTAGTGAACGGATCTTTCATGCTGTCCTGACTGTTACTTAGCTTCATTCGTTATCTTCGAATGTTGTCAACTTCCATGCTGAGTTCCTTCTTAGTCAACTCCGTTCTGTAACTTTGAAGGAAGCTTCTGATGCTAAGTTCTACTCCACTCAGCTTCTTGTTCTTTCATGCTGAGTTCCGTTTAGCTTATGCTGACTTTTAACCTGTCTTACTTTATATATATTTTTGCACTCAATTTTGAACAAACACATTAGTACAATTAAATCAAGGCTTTTAAATTTAATTGCCTCTTAATCATGGATGATTTTGTCAAATCAAAATCTTGTGGAAAGGTGTTTCAACAAACTCCCCCATTTTGATGTTGGCAAGATACATGATTATGGAACTCAGTTATAAGTTACCCCATGATTGAATTATTTTTGAAATGACTCCCCCGTAAGGGTTGCATATACTGACTTAGTTTAATGTTTGAATTTTTTGAATTTTAAGTCAGCCTTCAAAAATATTAGAAGTATGTTATTACTCAGTTTTATTACTCAAGTGTTTTGGTGTATACTGAGTATTTTTACTTCTTTAATTTGTTTGTTCAATTTTATCAATTATTCTGACAAGACAATAGATTTGAGCAAGGCAAATATATTGAATTAAAGAAGTAAAAACAAACATACATAGACACATAAGGGTTTGCATCCTAAGGATTGTTTCTATCCTAACTTCAAAATACTTCACTCAAACTACTTCTTTCCTTGAGTTCCTCCTGGACTTTTCTCCCCCATTTTGCTAGCATCATTAGCAGAGGGTCTAGATTTGGTCAGTTCAGTCAGATGTTGAATTTGGCCATCTAGAGAGTTCATGTGATTGACCATGGTCAGCATGAGTTCTGTCAGTTTTGCCATGTGATCATGAGTCGGTTGCTGTTCCTGAACTGAAGATATATGACGAACCAAATCTTTGAGGCCATGGAGTTCACTCAGAAGTTGTTGAATGGCAAATGGTTGGGATGACTTTTCTTGAGTGGATGAACTTGGGTTGGCTTGAGGATGGACTGGGTCCTGAAGCAAAGATTGAGCAGAAGCAATGACGCGTCGTCCTGACTCAGTAGCACCTAAGTGTGCAAATTTTGTAGCAGTGGGCTCGCACTGAGTGCCTTGAGTGGTAACAGGACTTTGAGGTGTATTGACTTTAGGAGCTGAGTCATTTTCATATTGAGTTGGAGGTGGAGATTGATTTGGTATGTTGACCTGTTCATTTTGAGCAGCTTGATTTTGACTGGCAGGATTTTTGGCTTGTTCCTCATTCTGAGTAACAGAGGCTTGTTTTTGTGGGGAATCTTCTGGAGTTGATTCTTGTGCAGGAACATGTTCTTCTTCTGCTTGCTGCTCAGGATGCTCAATATGATCTTTACCATGTTCAACATGAGCTTCATGTTGCTCAGCATGGTCCTTAGTGACCTCCTCAGCTTCCTTTTCTTGAGTATTTTGACGATTTTCAGATTGAGTCCAGGCAGATGAATCAGCTTCAACTATTTTTAAGGAATGAGTCTTCTTCCTTTTTACTAGGGGTAACTCAGAGGTTTCTTTTTCTTCCTCACCCTTAAATCCGTCTGACCTCTTTCTCTTTTCAGCTGACTCAGCTTTTTCCTGATCAGCCTTCACTTTGTTTCTAGACATAAACCTGAGTTTTCTTGGTACGGCATGAATATCCTTTGAGCAGGTGCCCTTTTTCTTCTTCTTCTCAGATTGAGCAATCTCAGGTGACCTAGTATGAGTATGCTCAGTTTCAGGTTCATTCTCTGGTTCTTCACCCTCATCACCTTCCTCAGCGACTCTAGTTCCCTCATATCCTCTCAAGGGTTGATTATACAGTAGTCCATTCAGTACGGCAGCAGTGATCTCACCTCCCAGTGTGCTTATTTCATTCATTGTTTCTATTTGCTTGTCTTGTATAATCTTCGTGATGAGAGAACCCAAACGGAGCATCCTCCCGCTTCGTTGAAGTGCACCGACTAGAAAGACAGGAAGATTGAACGGAGTGTGGGTTAACATGTGCCAGATGAAGCACTGTTCGAAGTTTGAGGCGGATGATGCTGAGCTGAGTTTGGGAAAGATGAAATTGGTCAGCATGAAGTGGACCATCTTCTGGTTTTTACCCATACAGGTGCTGGGTACTTCTCCTTTGTGGTCTCTGGGTTTGCAGAACCCCTTCAGCTTTTCTGCTATGGCTTTTGGTATTTTCTCCTTGGTTGTCCTAAATTGGATTCCTTTGTCTGGTAAGTCTAACAATGTGGCTAGATAGGCAGGAGTTATAACGATCTTCTGACCTTTAACGATGGTCTCTAGATAGTCGGAGTCATCGGCATCAACATTCAGGTTTGAGTAAAATTCTCATACTAACGTGGGATAAGTTTTTCCGGAAAGAGAGAAGAGACCTTTCCATTGGTTCTTCTCGATCCATTCACAGAATGGTTTCTCAGACGAGATGAAACTGGGAGAAAACCACCGGCTCTTCATCACCTCTAGATTGTTGACCCATGAATGTACTTTGATCATTCTTTTCACTGTTTCAGTTGAAGGCCCAGCATGATCAATGAGTTTGAGAGTTGAGATGATGGTGCTTTTGCTGGGAGACATTTTTACGATTTTGATGTTTTTTAGAGGGAAGTTTGTTTTTCAGAAGATTTCAGGAGTAAGAAAGGAAGTGAGGATACTCTTCTACTTTTATAAGCATTTTTGACAGTCCTTTGATTATTAACTCGCCGTTTTTACCTAGGGACTTTCAATCGACAGACATTCTGTCAATTCTGACATTTCCGGCACATGGGATTTGCCATTAATGTGTATCTTCCCAAGGTGTTTTCTTACACGTGTTTTACGTTTGATGATGCAAGTGGGATTTTGCTTAATTTGGTTGAATGTGAAACGTTTATGATACTGAGTACTTAATTCTACGGAGATGGATTTCCTATCTCTTAGTGACTCAACATATGTTCATCACACACTATGTATGTTCATTCAGCATAAGGTGATTGCTCAATATGTCTATCTACTCAGCACAGAATATTTACTCAGCATTTATATCTACTCAGCATAGATTATTAAGCTCAATGTGCAGTAGTCACTAGATTGATATCAGTCAGCATGACAATCACTCAACATTTATTCAACTACTTAGAATTATTGAAGAGGATTAGACATACCGATAGCTTCCCTTAGTATGTTGAATTGTTCACGAGCCAGGGGCTTAGTGAAGATATCTGCGAGCTGTTCATTTGTTAGTACATAAGTCAGCTTGATCTCACCCTTTAGTACGTGATCTCTGATGAAGTGATGCCTTATGCTGACATGCTTCATCCTGCTGTGTTGGATTGGATTCTTTGATAGATCAATGGCACTCTTGTTGTCACATTTGATCTCTATTGTCTCCGTTGTTACTCCATAATCCTCAAGCTGTTGCTTTATCCATAGGACTTGAGCAACACAGCTTCCAGCAGCAACGTACTCAGCTTCAGTTGTAGATAGAGCAACTGATGACTGCTTCTTACTGAACCATGATACTAGACAGCTTCCAAGGAAATGGCATCCTCCTGATGTACTCTTACGTTCTAGCTTATCCCGTCCATAGTCAGCATCAGTGTATCCTATGAGTGTAAAATCATTTGAGGCTGGATACCATAAACCTGCATCAACTGAGCTCTGCAAATATCTAAAAATCCTTTTTACAGCAATTAAGTGAGATTCCCTCGGATCAGCTTGATATCTTGCATAATAAAATACTGAGTACTGTATATCAGGTCTACTAGCAGTGAGATAAAGTAAGGAGCCTATCATACCTCGATAAAGTTTACTGTCTATTGACTTACTTTTCTCATCTTTGCATAGAACAATATCAGTACCCATAGGGGTTGATATGGGCTTACAATCTTCCATATCAAATTTCTTTAACATCTCTTTGGTGTACTTAGACTGACTAATGAATATGCCATTCTTACCTTGCTTTATCTGAAGTCCAAGGAAGAAGCCGAGTTCTCCCATCATAGACATTTCGAACTCAGTCTGCATCTGTTTGCTAAACTATTGACACAAAGATTCGTCAGTAGCACCAAATATTATATCATCTACATAGATTTGTGCAAGTAGGGTATGTTTACCCTTTTTCTTAATGAACAAGGTTGTGTCAGCTTTTCCTCTGACATAATTCCTGGTTAGCAGAAAGTTGGTCAACCTTTCATACCAAGCTCTTGGAGCTTGCTTCAGGCCATATAAGGCCTTTTTAAGCTTATAAACGTGGTTTGGAAATTTTGGATCTTCAAAACCGGGAGGTTGATTAACATATACCTCTTCGTTTATAAAACCATTAAGAAATGCACTTTTAACATCCATTTGATATAATTTAAAGTTCATGAAGCTAGCATATGCACACAATATACGTACAGCTTACAACCTAGCAACAGGTGCAAATGTTTCACCATAGTCAATGCCTTCTTGCTGACTATAGCCTTGTGCTACAAGCCGAGCTTTGTTCCTAATTACATTTCCATGTTCATCTAGTTTGTTTCTAAAAACCCACTTAGTTCCTATGGATTTTTGATTCCTAGGTTTAGGTACTAAATCCCATACCTCATTTCTTGTGAATTGATCAAGCTCTTCTTGCATAGCATTGATCCAATACTCATCATGCTCAGCATCAGCAAAGTTCTTCGGTTCATGAATTGATACGAAGGCAACGTTGCCAAGAAACTTTCTAAGCTGATCTCTAGTCATTACTTTGTTGTTTGCATCATCAAGGATCGACTTCTCTGAGTGTCCTCTTGGAATTTTTATCTCCTTGGGTAATGTTGAGTTGTTTGGAACAGGTGTTTCTACAATCTCTGCAGGGATAGATTGGTCAGCAAAGGTAATTTCAGTTTCAATTTTACCTTTGGTCAGTTCTTGTATTGATGACTCAGCATGTCCATTTCGGTCAGCAGACGCTGAGTTAGGTTCTTCCTCTGTGTGTTGAGTTGTTCTTCCTGCAGGGTCAGTTTCATCGAAATCTACATGGACTGACTCTTCTACAACCTGGGTCCTTTTATTATAAATTCTATATGCTTTACTGTTTGTTGAGTATCCCAAAAAGATCGCTTCGTCAGCTTTGGCATCAAATTTTGCCAGATTATCCTTAGTGTTGAGTATAAAACATTTACACCCAAAGGCACGAAAGTATTCAATATTGGGCTTTCGTCCTTTCCAAAGTTCATAAGGGGTTTTCTTTAATATAGGTCTTACCAATGCCCTATTCAATATATAACATGCTGTATTGACAGCTTCTCCCCAAAAGTACTTTGGAAGCCTGTTTTCACTCAGCATTGTCCTAGCAATTTCTACTATTGTCATATTCTTCCTTTCAACAACTCCATTCTGTTGAGTAGTTCTAGGGGCAGAGAAATTGTGGTCAATACCATTAGTTTCACAGAATTCATCAAACAATTGGTTTTTGAATTCTCCACCATTGTCACTTCTAATGTGAGCTACTCTTAGGTCTTTTTCATTTTCAAGATTTTTGACTAATGTGGTAAACACCTCAAATGTCTCATCCTTGCTACTTAGCAAGATAACCCAAGTATACCTAGAGAAATCATCTACAATAACTAAGGAAAATTTCTTACCTCCCAAACTGAGTGGCTGGATAGGTCCGAAAAGATCCAAATGTAGTAATTCCAATGGTCTTTTGGTTGAGACAACCTTTTTGCTATGGAATGACTTTTTGATTTGTTTACCTTGCTGACAAGCATTACAAAGTTGATCTTTTTCATACTTTAATTTTGGTAATCCCTCAACTAATTGCTTTCTAGCTAGTTTGGCAAGGAGGTCCATGCTGACATGCCCAAGTCTCCTATGCCATAGCCATGAGTTGTCCTCTTTTGACACCAAGCATATACTTTTTGAAAATTCCTTTTCCAAACTCAACATGTAAACATTTTCTACACGAGGGGCTGTTAAAATCAAATCATTTGTTTTTCCCTCGAGAATTTGACACTTAGTATCATCAAATATAATCTTCCTTCCCCTCTTGCAAAGCTGAGCTACGCTTAGAAGATTATACTTGAGACCTTTAACTAAGGAGACTGACTCAATTTTAGGGTTACCTCCGATAGTTCCTGAGCCGACTATCTTGCCCTTTTTGTTGTCTCCAAAGCTTACACTACCTCCTCGTTTAAGCTCTAATGTGATGAAGTGAGTTTCATCACCTGTCACGTGTCTTGAGCATACGCTGTCTATATACCAGAGTTTTGATTTCTCCATGCATGTCAAGCTGACCTGCATTTTAAACTATTCATTTTTAGGTACCCAATTCTTTTTAGGTCCTTTCTTGTTAGTGTAAACAAGTGCAAAGTCATATTTTAACTTGTGACGACATACATTTGTAGTGTGGCCACTTTTACCACAAAAGCCACACATAGTTACCCTTTGAGAGCGATGTTGAGTGTGGTCGGCATTGTTGTGCTGAGCATGCTAGCATATTTTGGTAATATGGCCTTTCTTACCACAGAAGTCACATTGGACAGTCTGTTTGTTATGCCAGCACACAGCTTTTGTGTGTCCTTTCTTCCCACAACAGCTACATTGAGTAAACTGTTTATGCTGACCAGTACTTGAGTACTCAGCATGGGGTTTATTCTTATTTGAACCGTTTATTTGGTTCAGTAAGGTTGTGACATCCTTTCTAAGTTTCCTAGACTCAGTTTGAACCTCTGTGACAAACTTATGTAAGATTTGCATATTCGTATGTAAATCTGAGTTGTCCTGGAGGAGATATCGGAGGTCACTTAGTTTGACCTCCTCAATCTCGTCACATCGCCTGCTGAGTGCCTTACTTCTTTTGTTACACTTCTTAATTAGTGTATATAAGTCACTCAGGGCATTTACCATTTCGTTTCTAAGCAAAAGTAAGGGTGTTACCTCATTGTTGTTTTCCTCCTGCTCAGAATCTCCAGAGAGGTCGGCTTGCTCAGATTGAGATTGGTCAGCTCCATCATCTACCATGAAACATATGTTGGCTGTTTCATTTTGCTCAGCTTCGGATGATGTTGACTCATCACTATCACTCCACGTGGCCACCATCGCCTTTTTGCTTCCATTCTTATCTTTCTTCAGACTAGGACAGCTTGACTTAATATGCCCAGTTTGATGGCATTCATAACATGTGACAGGCTTAGAGCTGTCCTTTTTGTATCTGTTGTCACTGGGCTCAGCTTTATATCTGTCTCCTTTCTTGTATGGACGCTTACTATTTCTTTCATTTCTTCTGAACAGCTTTTTCATTTTTCTAGTAAACATGGCCATTTCCTCATCATCAGTTGACTCACCTTCTGTGGAGTCAGCTTTCATCACCAGTGATTTCTGTTTCTTATCCTCAGATTTTTCTTTAGCTTCAAAGTTTTTCATGGAAATTTTATGAGTCAGCAAGGATCCGATCAGCTCATCATATTTGTATGTGGTCAGGTCCTGAGCTTCCTCTATAGCTGTCTTCTTGGCTTACCAGCTTTTGGGAAGACTTCGTAAGATCTTCTTCACTTGTTCTTCTTCAGTGAAATTCTTACCGAGTCTTTTAAGCTCATTTATTATGTTAGTGAACCTGGCATTCATTGCTGAGATGTCCTCATTGTCAGTCATCTCGAACAGCTCATACAATCGCATGTGCTGGTTCACTTTGGATTCCTTGACCTTGCTGGTGCCTTCATAAGTTACTTCCAGCCTTTTTCAGATCTTCTGTGCTGACTCACAACCTGAAATCTTATTGTATTCTGCAGCATCTAGTGCACAGTGAAGCATATTGATAGCCGAAGCATTATTTTGTAATTTTCTGAGGTCATCTTCTATCCACTCAGTTTCACTCTTGATAACTTTCTCATTATCAACAGTTTTATAAGGTATATGTGGACCTTGAACTATTGCAAGCCATGCACTCATATTTGTGGCTTGAATAAAGTTCTTCATCCTATTCTTCCAGAATGTATAATTAGACCCAAAGAATAGGGGAGGTCTAGTGATTGATAATCCCTCAGGGAGTATCTGTGTTGTTTGGTTTCCTGGGAGGAAATGAGTGCTATTCTCACCCATTTTTCGGGATCAGCTCAAGATTGTTAGATCTTTGAGTAGTGAGCTTAGGCTCTGATACCACTTGTTGGTCCCGTGTAATTAGCTCCAAGGGGGAGGGGGGGTTAGGAACTAATATAACTTTTTCGCGTATTTTAAGTAAGCTGACCTTATGTTATTATTATAAGTTAGTCAGCTTAGCTTTTAGTCAGTACGGCTGATTAAATAGTAAGGCAGTTTTAGTACGATGCTGACTGAGACTGCTTTACTTATGAGTTGGGAGTTGACACTGTTGTGGTCAGCTTCCAACTTAGCACCTCAGATTTACTCAGTTTCTACTTTAATTATTTATATGCTGAGTAAATATAACAAACAACACATGCACACACACATATATATATTGAGAGAGAGAGTTTAGAAGTTACTCAGTATGACTTATCCTGGTTCGGCCTCTTCTGCCTACATCCAGTCCCCAGTTCGTCCTGGGATTTCCAATCCAATACTGAGCTCTTTCAAGGTAGAGCACAAACCCTTTACAAGGCAGTGAGTATGCAAGAGTACGTCCTTTATTCGTCTACTCAGCTCCTACTAAGTACTACAACCCAGCACTTAGATTTTTCTACCACTGAATACTTACAACCAAGTACTCAGCTCAACACTCTCAATATTCCTATTGATCACACACTTGTTCTTTTTCAACTAAAGAACACTTTAGATGATTACAACACAATCAATCTAGCATTTACACAAAGAATAGAAAAGTTGGTGTAAGATCTATTTTGTATTTGAGTGCTTCTGAGATCCCTCTGGGAGTATCTGTGTTGGATTGGATTCTTTGATAGATCAATGGCACTCATGTTGTCACATTTGATCTCTATTGTCTCCGTTGTTACTCCATAATCCTCAAGTTGTTGCTTTATCCATAGGACTTGAGCAACACAGCTTCCAGCAGCAACGTACTCAGCTTCAATTGTAGATAGAGCAACTGATGACTGCTTCTTGCTGAACCATGATACTAGACAGCTTCCAAGGAAATGGCATCCTCCTGATGTACTCTTACGTTCTAGCTTATCCCGTCCATAGTCAGCATCAATGTATCCTATGAGTGTAAAATCATTTGAGGCTGGATACCATAAACCTGCATCAACAATACCTTCCTTCACAGTATCCCAATGTTTATGATAAAAATCGGTAGGAATACCATCAACCCCAGGAGCACTGGTAGCACCAATACTCGAGAAAGCCTGATCAATCTCTTTCTGGTCAATAGGATGGAAAGCTTCTAGAATCATATCCTCTCCCAACCCGAGAAACGTAGTCCTAAAAAGAGCTTTATCCAGATCCACACTATCCTCTTTGAATAAGTCTTTATAAAAATTAAGGGCCAAGCGACGAATATCCTCATCCTCATAAACCCAATTTCCATTCGAATTTTTAATAGCATCAATCCGATTCCTCTGCCTTCTAATAATAGTAGATAGGTGGAAAAACCTGGTATTGCGATCTCCATCTTTAATCCAAGCCTTCCTAGATTTCTGAAACCAAAGTAACTCTTCCTGCCTCAGCATAGCTTCAAATTCTTTCTGGAGAGATCTAAGAAGACCATTCAAACTATGATAAAAAATAATCTCCAAATTACGTTGAATGCCTTCGATTCTGCTTAAAAGTTTATTCTTTCTTCTGATAATATGGCCAAAGATGTTTTTATTCCATCCCATCACATTTCTTCTAAACCCCTCAGCAGCAAGTAAAACATTGGAGTGAGGCTGCCAATTATCCTGAACAAAATTTTTAAACTCAGGGTGAGATTCCCAGGCCACCTGGTACCTAAAAGGTCTGTCCCCTTTAGGGCGATGACTTTTAACCAACCTGACTAAAATAGGACAGTGATTAGAGTGACAGAAAGGGAGATTTAGCACATTCACTTCAGGAAATCTACAGATAGCCACAATATTAGCATAAACTTTGTCCAAGAGAACAAACATACTATTACGTTTCCAAGTAAATCTATGACCAACTGCACCCAGATCCGAAAGCCCACACAAATCCATACTCTACTTATGATTGAGACACTGATTCGCATAGTGGTTCCCACCTCCTCTTTGATCACTCATAAGGCTAATATCATTAAAATCCCCAGCCATAAACCAAGCATCCACTATACTCGTACTCATAGTATACATAACCCCCCACAACCTTTTACGATTGGCCATGATAGGATCAGCATAAACAGAGGTGATAAAAAAGGGTTTATTACCAGGATAAACAACCTTACTGTGAATAAATTGTTTATCCATACTGACAATGTCAATCTGAACACGATCTGGCTTCCAGAAGAGCCAAATCCCACCAGCCCAGCCAGTAGCCTCCGATCTGACACAATTCCAATTTCTAAACTTTCTAACCACCTCATCATCTTTACTTCCACTGATCTTGGTTTCCATCAAAACAAAACAAGAAGGGTTAAATTGTTTAACTAAGTCTTTAACATGGATACGGGTAGCCTTACTAGCCGCTCCTCTAACATTCCACACAAACAAATCCATCAAAAAGGCAAACTACTGACCACAGGCCCAACACCCTAAACCAGATACTTATTTGGGGCTCTTGAGAGTCTTGAAGAGGTACCAGCATGCCCCCTTTTATCCCAAAAATCCAAGGAACTTTGGTTATTTTCCTGATTACCATTACGTTTTTTCATACTCATTTTATTGATCCCCATAGCCTTCCCATTTAAATTTTCAACATAGATTTTCGGGATACTAACCTTATTATGCTTCTTTTTCCCAATTGGTGCATGATTTTGGGAGCTCCCCAGGGCATCAACTTTGGACTCAAACAGAGGGTTAACAGCCTCCACTTTATTAGCCGTCGGCTCAGCAGATTCTAACCCTGGAATGCTTAGCTCCAAATGCTCGTTTGAATGGTCAGATTCATGAGCATCCTCAATAGACAGAACCCCAAATCTAGAACCTAAACCGAGGACCGTTTCATCTCCAAAACCAACTTTCTTATTTGGGGGCCTCTCCTTGATTTTAGGGACGATCTGGAGAAGATTCTTCTCCTTACTAATGTCAGGAGGACGATTCTGAACAACAGTTGCACGAGTAATTCGTCTACCCGATATTTTAGCCACCATCCATGGGCCAAAGTTCCTCCCTTCACCTTGAATCCCTTCTTCCCTCTCTTTATTGGCCACTATAACCTCTTCGACCAGCTTCTCCCTCTTAGGACAACCTTCATTAGTATGACCAAACATACCACACTCATAGCAAATATTATGAATACGTTCATACTCAATAAAGTAAACCATATTCTGAACACAGAATTTAGACAAAAGGGGCTTAGCTAGATCTATATCAATAAAACTCTGGCAAACTTAGCTCTAACTGCCCCAATGGTGGTTTTATCCACATGGTGAACTTTACCAACGAGTCCACCAATTTTATTAAGAAAGCTTTCATTATAATATTCAACAGGTAAGCCCGGGAATCTCACCCAAGTTAGAATCCTATTTACTGAACAGTCATGAGGATTAAAGTTAGGGACCCATGACCTTAATGCCAGAACATGATTAGAAATAATATATGGGCCACCATTAATAATAGCATTAAAGTCCTCCACCCTAGTAAATTTAATAACATAATAGTCATTCTCTAAGTCAGTAATGGTGACTTTTCCTTTTTTAGCCCACTGCGTCTGGATTCTCTGAGCGAAATAATTAAAACTAATCCTTTTACCAAGAACAGTAACCATTAAAGATAACTTCCATTTAGACCTGAGGGCATGTTTTTCAGTCGAGGAAAGCCGAATCACATGACATAACAGATCATCTTGTTCACCATCCTCTTCATCAGAATCAGAATAGACCTCCTCCGAATCATCCTCCATAATTTCTTCATTTAACACAGGTTCCTCCTCGACCACTCCCATCACTGTATCTCTCCATGAGTTTTTCCCCAAGCCTTGCTCGTTAGTTTTTTTGTTTATCGCTTCATCAACCGTCCTAGAAATCGAATTCATAGTAGACATGGTATCGACGTGCACCGCATCCCCCTCCGTCTGATTACCCCCATCGGCCAAGGCCGAAACTGAGATTTTACAAGCCGTGGCCACTGCCGCAGAGACCCCCTGGATAGCAAGCACACCCTCCTGGCCTAATGCGGCACCCCCTGCCCCAACTCTCCTCCCTCCGCCAACGATACCTTCCCCTGCCGCAAGGAAAACCTCACCGTCAACCGCCCTACTGCCATTAGGCCCTTGCCAACCCACGCCCCCCTCTAGATCAGCTCGCTCCCCTGCCTCTCCCGATCCGCTAATCCCCCCATCTGGATCCCGTCGCTCTCCTCCCTCTTTCTTGCCCTCCGACCCTAAAATCTCGTCGATCCCTTTTCCTGCCGACCGATCCTCCCTGTTCGCCCAAAAACGACCCCCCAGACCACCTTGCGCCGCCCTCTCCTCCGAACGGTCCCTCACCCTAACCCGCTCTCTCTCTTTCGCCATTCCTTCGCTTTTTTACTTCTCAGAATTAATTAAATACATTCAGCTGTTTGTAGTTAGTTGTTATTGACAGAATTACCCTTCTTATTTCCACAAAATATATTTATTCTTTAATATTATTTATATTTCTACAACATAATTACCGGAAGAACAAGGTTTTGTTGCGTTCAATTTTTATTTTATTTTTTATATAGATTATTTTAATTAATTTGTGTAACATATTTTTTATTTTATAATAGGATAAGGTGCAAAAATACCTTTAACATTTATAGTTAGGAGTAATTTTACCCTTAACGTCTAAAATTATGCAATTATACCCCTAATTTTGACAACGAAAAACAATTTTACCCTTAACATTGACAAGTTTGGTAAATTTGAGGAATAATTTATCAAACTGTCTTCTTGGTCATTAATATTGTCATCTACACTTCACATGTGCACAATTTTATCATTGTTAGTAACAGATCACAAACATATAATTAGACGTGAAATTTTTTCTTAAGAAAATAAAAAAAATATATTGCCTTTTATACGATTTGGGAAAAAAATTCTAATATTTAATCGAATTTATAAATATTAATTTCCAATTTTATTATTATATCACAAAAAAATAAGAAATCTTTTTTTAGAACTACTGGTATGTGCAATTGGTGTATAATAAGAAATAAAATATCTATGTTTTCTAATAATATGTAAAATCGACCCAACTTGCCAGTGTTAGAGGTAAAATTGCTCTTAGCTGCCAACGTTATGAGTAAAATTGTACCATTTTAGACATTAAGAGTAAAATTATTCCTAGTTGTAAACGTTATGGGTATTTTTTCACATTTTTCCTTTTATAATTTCATCGTTGATTAATTTAAAACATGTCCATTTTAGACATTTTAAATCCGAACAGCAACAGTTAAATATAATTTTACCAAACACTAGTAATTAAACAACTAATAACAAACAGCTAACAGCAACCGCAACAGCTATTAGCTAACAGCTGAACCAAACAAGCCCTTAATTTTTTTATAATATCAATAGTGATAAAATCATATAAGAAGGTCTATTTCTTTTTGAAAGCCCGTTGATAAAAAAAATAAATTAAAAGGCATGTCCAACTTTTATATTTTAAGGGGCCCTTATTGCTTATTTTTCATAGAGCCCCTAAATTGTCAGGACTGGCCCTGGTATGTGTTAGGCATGAAATTGACATTTTAACGTATTAATTATAATAAATTAAGGGTGTTTGTTGTGTTTTATTGCAAGAAGGAAGGTCTTATAGGTGCTTTTGTGCAGATAAGGAAAGTTTAAGCCGAACAGACTGGAAGCAGCCTGTTTCGCACATGCTAAGAGGAGATTGAGCCATTCTTTGATCCAGCGGTCAAACGCCGGAACTTCTGATGATGGACAGTGACAGGATGGGAAGTAGGTATGGCAGTAGCTGCAGGCAGAAAGGCGGATAAGTACAGTCATAAAGCAACAAGATGAAAGGAAAGCTCGACCCTTGAGTGTTCAAGGGTCAAAAGGATCTTCACTACTTTTAGCATTTTTAGATTTCTGAACAATTGACTTTTTATTGTAATATTTTGGGCGGATACTTTTCTGGTACCGTTTTGGCCCTGACCTTTCCTTTAAATAGATGTAGTAAGGATAGGATAAGAGAGATCAGATCTTTTTAGAAAGAAAAAGATAGACTTAGTCCGGAAGAAAGAAAGCTCCAGAGATGGAGTTTCAGAGCTTTGAACCATCAGATTGCTCACTCGCCAGTATGAGTGAGTAATCCTTTTGAATAGGCGCGGCCAGTTGGGGCCGGTGATGTAAGCTTCCTAAGTCTATTAATGAATGAATGGTGTTAATGTATGAAGTGTTTGATGAGGCATTATATTTCAGTGCTTATGCATATATGCCTGTGTTAGATGAATGATAGGACACTGCTTTCATCTTCACCGAACTCTCTATCAAGCATCCAACCCCGAAGCAGAAATGTTAGGTGGTTTTATCAAGGGTTTTCTCATTTGAAATGCTGCTTCAATCTTAATGCAAGAAAGAACAAACCTTTAGGACGCTGTTGGTTTTAGTAAGTCTTAGAATCTTAAAAACACACGAGAGTTGCCTTAAGTGAGCATTAAAGCAGAAACCTTGACTTCAGTTGCATCATTCATGACTGATTAGGTTGTTTAGGAGCTTACGGTAACCTGTTCCGCTGTGCTTAGCCTGTTCTACTCATTTTATCATTATCAAGTAATCATTTTTATTCGTAAAATCATTTGTTTAGTCACAAGTCTTCACATCGCTCAACATCTATCAATATAAAAGAGTCACACACCACGAACACCCTATTCAGCAACGTTTTCTAGTGAAATTTGGTCCTCAATCCTTGTGGAGACGATACTTACTTATCACTTTATTACTTGTATCTAGTGCACTTGCTAGAGTCTATTCAGAGGACAACAAGTTTTTGGCGCCGTTGCCGGGGATTGAAAGCAACAAATTTTATATGAAATTTTCTGTGAAACAAGGTGTTTTTAATCTGTTTGCTAAATAGTGCAGCCAGAAAGAGTTCTCTATCTGTTTATGCGCAGAGCTGGACCTCCTATTTTTCCTATCGATCTCGAATTAGAGAGAGAACATGTAGACGAAACCGAGCGGGAGCTTGACGTGCAAGACAAAGAGAGCGACAAAAAGAAAGAAGGATGGCTGGAAGGGTATCGCCCGAACAACCAGTCTAACCAAATCAGGAAGAAGAAGGAGAGAAGAACAATCCTCCAGTTATGAGAATCAGAGACTATGCGAGGCCAACCACGGAAGGAAATTCGTCGTGCATCGTGTTGCCCAACGAAGGAAACAACATGTTTGAGGTGAAAGCATCTATGATACAAATGTTGCAGGCAGCAGTACAGTTCAATGGATACCAGTCGGAAGATCCAAATGGGTATATCGAGGAGTTCATCACACTGTGCAACACCTTCAGATCAAACCGAGGAGTTTCTGACGATGTGATCAGGCTAAAGCTGTTTCCTTTTTCTCTCAGAGACAAAGTGAAGAACTGGTTAAAGAACTTACAGCCAGGAACAATCACCACTTGGGAAGAAATGGCCAACGCTTTTCTGATGAAATATTTTCCACCTAGACAGGCCATTAAACTTAGAAACGAGGTATCCCATTTCGTACAAGAAGAGGATGAATCCTTAGCCGAGGCATGGGAAAGGTACAAGGAACTACTGAGAAGGGTACCCAATCATGGCATCCCCATGTGGATGCAAGTGTAAAACTTTTACAATGGAGTCACTAACATTTATAAAATCTAGATTGAATCCATTGCCAATGGTAAACCTGAAGATCTTGAACCACAAGCCTTGTATGACCTTATTGAGAGAGTAGTGAGCACGAGCTATAACTGGCACTCTGCCAGGAGTGAAGGAAAAAGAGTGGGGAACGACGATGTTGTGTCAAAACTAACCAGCCAGGTGGAACAGCTTGCACGACATCTCGGCAAGATAAATGTATCATCAATTCACAATGAACCGCCATTTAATGATATATGTGATTTTTTTGGAGGGTGTCATTTCAACATCAACTGCCCTGGAGTTAAACAAGGGAAAGGTGAACGGGGAGAATGTGATTATGCGGGGTATAATCAAAGAAATCCACCAAATCCATACTCAAATACCTATAACCAGCCACAAGAAATCATCTGAATTTCGGATGGACAGGGCAGCCTAATCAACAGAAACAACCAAGGTATCAGCAACAACAGGGAGGACACTACCAGAGGCAACCTCAGCAGCATTGTAAACAACCTGTTCCACCCAAGGAAGAAATATAACCAGACATGAAGACAATGATGATGCAGTTCATGAAGCAGACACAAGCCTCAATTAAAAATTTGAAGACACAGGTCCATCAACTCGCTGCATTTACGTCAAAAGGGAAAGGAATAATGCCAAGTAACACAGAGCCAAACCCCAAAGGCGATGTCATGGCCATCACTCTGAGATCTGGTAAGTAAACTAAACCAAGTGTTTCTACTGATGAAAATGCTGAATGTGCAGGAACCTCCAAAAATGCTGAAGATGAGCAGAAACAAACTGATTCTAGTCAAGAAGAACCAGTCGGGGTAGAACCAACCAATGATCAAGACCAGGAGGGACAAGGAAAGAAGTACAAACCACCACCACCCTTTGTTCCACCTGTACCATATCGGACGAGGTTAATAAACAAGAAGCTAGAAGAACAAAATTCTAAGGTGCTAGACACTTTGAGGAAGTTCCATATCAACATTCCCTTCGTGGAAGCACTTGCCTAGATGCCATCATATGCAAAATTCCTGAAAGACATCTTGTCAAACAAGAAAAAGCTGGAAAACATCTCAATGATCCAACTCAACAGGGACTGTTCTTCAATACTCCAGAATAAGCAGCAGCTTCTGAAAAAGCTAAAAGATCCAGGGAGTTTTTCTATTCCCTGTTCGATTCGCAAGTTAAATATTGAAAATGCACTATGTGATCTAGGAGCTAGAATAAACTTTATGCCATATTCTATGTATGCTAAACTAGGACTAAGAGAACCATAACCAACCAGAATGTCTATTCAGTTGGCCGACAGGTCAGTCTGTTACCCTAGGGGAGTTGTGGAAGATGTTTTGGTCAAAGTGGGAAAATTCATATTACCTGTTGATTTTATCATAATGGACATTGATGAGGACCTGCATGTTCCTATTATCCTAGGCAGACCGTTCTTAGCAACGGGTAAAGCATTGATAGATGTGGGAGAGGGACAACTATTTTTTAGAATTAATGGAGAGGAAATCACTTTCAAAATGAAAAAAGCAATAAGACGAGATAACACTAGTGATGACACATGCTGTTTCTTAGATGATTTTCAAAGTATTTCCACTTTGCAGGAACAGGACACTCTTGAGACTCTCTTGGGAGAAGAGGTGAACTTATGTGAAGGAACATGTTGTTCCATTGAATCCAACTTGCCTACACCTCCTCTAGATCCTACTGTTCCTACTCATCAAGAACCACCTGAAATACCCACTGTGCCGTTGTCTAAACCCGAACTAAAACCTTTACCCTCACATCTCGAGTATGCCTTCCTGGAACCACCTAGCGGAAGCCCAGTGATAATATCTTCAAAGTTAACTCCTGACCAGAAAGCCCAACTCATGGAGGTGCTGAGGAGAAACAAGGATGCAATTGCATGGAAAATTGATGATATCAAGGGTATTAGCCCAATAGTCTGTGTTCATAGAATTTTGATGGAGAAGGAACACAAGCCATCTATCTAGCCACAGTGCAGACTAAACCCCACATGAAGGAGGTCGTGTGAAAAGAGGTGATCAAGTTGCTGGATGCCGGAATTATTTACCCCATTTCCGATAGTGTATGGACAAGCTCTGTTCATGTTGTGCCAAAGAAGGGAGGAACCACAGTGGTTCTCAACGAGAAAGACGAGTTGGTCCCCATGAGAACCATAACAGGATGGCGAGTTTGTGTGGATTACCGGAAGCTCAACGAAGCCACAAGGAAGGATCACTTCATTTTTCCCTTCATTGATCAGATGTTGAAACGATTAGCAGGGTATGCATTTTATTGCTTCCTTGACGAATACTTGGGGTACAATCAGATTGTAATCCACGGTGAAGATCAAGAGAAGACAACTTTCACATGTCTGTATGGGACATATGCCTACAGGCGCATGCCGTTTGGATTGTGAAATGCCCCAGCCACGTTTCAAAGATGCATGATGTCTATATTTCATGATATGGTGGAGCAGACTGTGGAGATCTTCATGGACGACTTCTCTGTTTATGGAAACTCTTTTGGGAACTGTCTGAACAACCTCGAGGATGTGCTTGTGCGATGCAAGGAGACCCACTTAGTCTTGAATTGAGAAAAATGCCACTTCATGGTTACAGGTGGAATCGTTTTGGGGCATAAAATTTCGGAAAAGGGGATGGAAGTGGACAAGGCTAAGGTAGAAGTGATAGAGAAACTGGATGTTCCAATTAATGTAAAGGATGTGAGAAGTTTCCTTGGACACGCCGTGTTCTACCGAAGATTCATCAAAGACTTCTCAAAGATCGCGCTACCTTTGACAGCTTTGCTACATAAAGATGTAGAATTCTTATTTGATGCAAGCTGTCTAGAAGCTTTTGAACTGTTGAAAGGCAAGCTAATCAACTCACCCATACTGGCAGGACCCGACTGGGAATAGCCGTTTGAGATGATGTGTGATGCTAGCGACACATGTATGGGAGCTGTTCTTGGGCAGAGGATTGAGAAGAAGTTCATGCCGATTTATTATGCAAGTAAAACATTAACCGAGACCCAACAGAACTATACCACTACCGAGAAGGAGCTCCTGGCAGTAGTGTATGCTTTCGACAAATTTTGCCCCTACTTGGTTTTGTCAAAAGTCATTGTTCACACAGACCACGCTGCACTACGCTACTTGTTCGCAAAGAAGGATGCAAAACCAAGATTGATACGGTGGTTACTCTTGCTCAAGAGTTCGATCTCGAAATTAAGGATAAGAAGGGAACGGAAAATGTAGCAGCTGATCATTTGTTAAGAATTTCTCACCAAAGCAGCCAGGAACAACCAAAGATTTTAGAGAATTTTCCAAGCGAGCGTCTATATACCATACAACCTGCTCCCTGGTTTGCAGACATTGCCAATTATCTAGCCAGTTCACTTAAACCTCACAACCTGTCCACTAACCAAAGGAGGAAGTTCTATTCAGAGATAAAAATATTACTTTTGGGAGGACCCCTATCTCTTCAGGCTATGCGCCGATCAAATTATTCGCAGGTGCATCTCTCACGAGGAAGGACAGGCTGTTCTGAGCCATTGTCATGACAGAGAAGCATGAGGACATCATAGCGCCAGCAGGACTGCAGCCAAAGTACTTCAATCAGGTTTTTTCTGGCCAACACTTTTTAAAGATGCCAACCTGTTTGTTCGCACTTGCAATGCGTGCCATTGAACATGAAATATTTCACCTAGAAATGCCATGCCCCTCAATAACATAGTTGTTTGTGAAATTTTTGATATATGGGGAATAGATTTCATGGGACCATTCCCTACATCGTTTGGGCATAAATATATCTTAGTGGCGGTCGATTATTAAGCAAATGGGTTGAAGCAATGGCTAGTCCCACCATTGATGCCCGTGTGGTTGTAAAATTCCTGAAAAGGCTATTTGCCCGATTCGGTGTCCCACGAGCGGTCATTAGTGATCAAGGAACCCATTTCTGCAACGCTAAATTTGAGAAGCTAATGGGCAAGCTTGGAGTCTCTCATAGAATTGCCACACAATACCATCCACAAACTAGTGGACAGGTTGAGATTTCAAATCGAGAAATCAAAAGAATTTTAGAGAAAACTGTTGGCAATTCTAAGAGAGACTGGGCAAACAAGCTTGACGATGCTCTCTGGGCGTATAGGACCGCATATAAGACACCCATAGGAATGTCCCCATTTAGATTATTGTACGGCAAGTCCTGTCATTTGCCGGTTGAAATGGAACATATGGCCTTTTGGACATTAACTTTCTTGAATTTTGAGCAACAGGCTGTGGGAGACCAAAGAAGACTGCAACTCTGTGACATGGAAGAATTCAGGCTGTTTTCATATGAAAACGCAGTAAATTACAAAGACAAGACCAAGATGTGGCACGATAGAAAAATCCAGAAAAAGACATTTCACGAAGGATAGATAGTTCTTTTGTACAATTCAAGACTCAGGCTATTCCCTAGAAAGCTAAAATCAAAATGGTCGGTGCCATATCTGGTAAACAATGTGTTTGGTCATGGAGCAGTCGAAATTGGCAAGGAGGGTCATGAACCTTTCAAAGTGAATGGGCAAAGATTAAAACCCTATCTAGAGAACGATCACACAAGGAAGATTGACACAGTCCACTTCCAGGACCCCCCAAGCCAGTAGAAGCACAAACAGGGTGTTCGCTACAAACACCAATTGTAGCACAAGTAACATTGCATTTTAAATAGTTTACATTTCCAATTTTGTCAAATATTATTTTAGCATGGTTTAGTCAAGTTAAGATCAATTTCGTGTCACATGATGGTCTGTAATTTCGGTAATTCATGTGCAAGCAAAGACGTAAAACTTTTACCCATCCATATGGGTCAAGTTTTACATTTTTACTTGTTCGAAGTAGGAGAATGAAATTAATTTTTGTTGAAGAGTTATCCTTGGGAAAAGGGAGGCGAACTGTGGATAGAAAAAGTAAACATCCAATCGTCTGTCACTTGGTACTTATTATATTCTACTAATGCTCCTTTCTCGGTAAAACCAAATGGATAGGAGAATAGTGAATTCAAATTCAGAAAAGTGACCGTTCGCCACCCAAGAGTCTCTTCGACTGGATGCGCCTGTTGCCAACCACTCGTACAAGTGGCGTTCAATGGGACGCTATCATAATAACGGTTTAGCAGCAGGTCGTTCCCTCTTCTCCCTACTTAAAGTGACTGACCACTTTACGGACCCTTGTTAACATTTGCTTCACACACATCTATTACACATTGTTCCCTATATATTTTTTATGTGATAGTTATCTTTGGGAAACCCTATTTGAGACGCTAACACAGGATGAGAACTCGAGGATCAGAGAAGGAGGTTAAAATCGAAGGCACTAAGAAAGACAAAGGGAAGAGCAAAATGGCTGGAACAAGCGCGGTTGCATTTGTCCCCGACGAGAAATTAGTAAAGAAGCTGTCCCAGTTCAAAGATGCCGCCATACAACAATACCATGATGATCTGGCTCAGCTCGAGTTTGGGCCGATACGAATTGTGTGCTGGGATACATTGAAAAAACTTAAACTTGCTAAACGAGTGAGGAAACTCATGGAGGCGGGACATTTCGGGTGCTTCTTTGAGATGACAGAACCAGCGTATAAAGAACTCACCTTGGAATTTCTTGCAACTTTCAAACACAATCCCGAGATTACCGACCCTAATGAAGAAGGAAAATTTAGTTTCCGGCTCATGACCCACACTCAACGGCCATCCTTGAACACATTTGCCAATCTCCTAGGAGCGGCGGATGACGACGACTTGGAGTCTGAAGGATATAAGGGGGTGTTCACGGAAACCCCTTATGAGTTCCACCCTTCAAATTTCTGGCATTCAATCTCGGGCTAGCCAAGTTATGATGGTAGTGCATCCAAGGCGTCAGGTATTGAGGACTCGGCATATTAGGTATCTGCATAAACTGGTCTCGGGCACCATTTTCGCACGAGAAAATTAGGCCACTATCCCTCATACCGACCTTACCGCTCTGTGGAGTATGGTGCAAGGGCGCCGAATGAACCTGGGATTTTGGTAGGAAGAACTCATCGGTAATATGTTGTGGAAGTATTGTGACTCGTATAGCGTCAGCCATTGGGGTGTTCAAGCCAAAAGATAGGAACCGGCTCACTGTGGTTAACCACCCAGACCAAATAGATTTGAAGAGCCTTTAGAGCATGTTATTCGGAAGGATGGTAAACGGAAAATGGGTCCGGATGTCAGACTTTGTGGAGGCAAAAAGAGCTGAAGGAAGGAAGAGGAAGCATGCGCCCGCGGTGTCAGTATCATCCGAGTCGGAACAAATCGAGCAAGCCAAAGATTTGGGCTTTTACCAGAAGTGTGCCAAGCTCTCCACCGAAGACGTCCTTACCAAGTTCCACGCCCTGTTTGCTCAAAACCAGGCCAACAGAGAAATGATATTTGCTCTTAAGCGGAAGTATGCCGAGCAGCAGGAGGAGATTGACATGCTCAAAACTCTCGGTATAGAGGAACATGGAAAGGAGAGTCCATCTGGGTTTTCGATCAAAAGTCCGGTAAGAACTAAACCTGAAACACCTGCCAACGCCCCTGCCTCCTCGAAAGGGGATGGTGCTACTGCCGCTGCGGATAGAGAGGTTGATTCCTCTCTTTCCCCTCTCGTCTGCTCCTTGAAATGTGTCGTTGTCCTAGCATCTAGTAACATTTATCAACCTTCATTTAAATTTTTGCATATGCTGTTGTTTATCATACCGATATTGTTTATCTTGCGTGTCTTCTTTTTAACATTGAGGACAATGTTCCATTCAAATTTGGGGGTGGGGATTACAAATTACAATATCTGTATGCTTAAACATAAAAGCTTGAACAAGTTGTTAGGGTAGTTCAATTGTATGAATGACAAGTTATCCCCCTGTGATCGTTATTGTCCTTAGTAAATATTCTTCATAAACATCTTTCATTATGTTCATTTCCGAGTACATATTCTTGTGTTTCGATTGTTTTGTTTCTGCAGTAACCACTGAACAGACTGTGCTTTGTATGAGTGAAATGTATGGTGATAGCCTAGTGTTTGATTTTTGTGTACCTGAGTCTTGAAGTTCCACAAATTTTGAAAATTTAAATCAACTTTCACAAGAGGAACCCTTTGCCTCAATGCATTGTCCCCAAAAATAGTGAGAACTTGAGCCTACAATTGCATTCCAATATGCATTGATATATTTTTTTTTGAGTGGGCCAGCACTTACTATCTTTAGGGAGAATTTGCTTGGGTATGCCCTGTTGAAATGGAAATTCTTTTTGACAAACATAGGAGGAGAAAGGCATTTAGATCCCAAATTCACTACACAAAAAGCCTACATGTGCAATGGCACTCACACTTTTAGGATAACCAACTTGAGCCTTAGCCTGTTCTTTCTTAAACACACCACACAAAGAAACCCATTCCTTTCACTGTTATCCCAGAATACCTTGAATCTGTCTCATGCCTCAAAACAAGATGTTCTAGTTAAATACATTATCAAGAAAGTATGAGTGTATGAAGATAAAATTGCTAAAATAATGACATTTGAGGGAGGATGCTGAAGTAAGGATAAATAAAAACTCTGTGAATAAAGTATTTTATTTCTGGACACGTGTTCATATCTTGAGCTGGAAATTGTTTGATGGTTGTCTTTTGTGTGTTTAAAAGAATAGTCTGGCCAAACTTATGAAATAGGCCGTGTAGAGTGCTTAGGTTAAGAACAAGAATTGCTCATGTATTGAGAACTGGGTGCATTTAAATATCGTTGCATGAAGAAAAAATTCTTACACCTGAAATAGCTACTCACTTCCATACCCTAGCCTTAGCCTAACATTACAACCTATGTCAAGACCTTTGGACTATGTTTGGAAAAATGTTGATCCATAGATACAGGACCAAAAAGCAAACTCACACCCTAAGGGTGTATTTACTGAGTTGAGGAGTGAAGTTGCATTCCTTTCCCCTATGGCAAACAAGTGCCATACGAGAGCGAGTGAAAAATTCCATTCCTTGGTGAGGCACAACAGGCAAACAGGTTGTTCCTGTGAAAATTGAGGTCTAATTTTAAGCTTTAAGGAATTTCTCGAGTAGGGTACACAATCTTGCACTAGTATAACCTCATCAAAAGATCATAACTTGCACATATTCTGTCAATATCTCCTCAGAGCAAAACGATTACTATAATCTTTTCAGTTCTCTGAAACATTCAAAAATCCTGTTTCCGTATTCTTTCATTCCTAACTCTTTTTCCTTTGGATTAACTTGCTTTCTATCTGTTGTTTACTTGAGGACAATCAAAGATTCAATTTGGGGGTATTTGTTAGGCATGAAATTGACTACATTTTAACGTATTAATTATAATAAATTAAGGGTGTTTGTTGTGTTTTATTGCAAGAAGGAAGGTCTTATAGGTGCTTTTATGCAGATAAGGAAAGTTTAAGCTGAACAGACTGGAAGTAGCCTGTTTCGCACATGCTAAGAGGAGATTGAGCCATTCTTTGATCCAGCGGTCAAACGCCGGAACTTCTGATGATGGACAACGATAGGACGGGAAGTAGGTATGGCAGTAGCTGCAGGCAGAAAGGCGGATAAGTATAGTCGTAAAGCAACAAGATGAAAGGAAAGCTCGATCCTTGAGTGTTCAAGGGTCAAAAGGATCTTCACTACTTTTAGCATTTTTAGATTTCTGAACAATTGACTTTTTATTGTAATATTTTGGGCGGATACTTTTCTGGTACCGTTTTGGACCCTGACCTTTCCTTTAAATAGATGTAGTAAGGATAGGATAAGAGAGAACATATCTTTTTTAGAAAGAAAAAGATAGACTTAGTCCGGAAGAAAGAAAGCTCCAGAGATGGAGTTTCAGAGCTTTGAACCATCAGATTGCTCACTCGCCAGTATGAGTGAGTAATCCTTTTGAATAGGCGCGGCCAGTTGGGGCCGTGATGTAAGCTTCCTAAGTCTATTAATGAATGAATGGTGTTAATGTATGAAGTGTTTGATGAGGCTTTATATTTCAGTGCTTATGCATATTTGCCTGTGTTAGATGAATGATAGGACACTGCTTTCATCTTCACCAAACTCTCTATCAAGCATCCAACCCCGAAGCAGAAATGTTAGGTGGTTTTATCAAGGGTTTTCTCATTTGAAATGCTGCTTCAATCTTAATGCAAGAAAGAACAAACCTTTAGGACGCTGTTGGTTTTAGTAAGTCTTAGAATCTTAAGAACACACGAGAGTTTACTTAAGTGAGCATTAAAGCAGAAACCTTGACTTCAGTTGCATCATTCATGACTGATTAGGTTGTTTAGGAGCTTATGGTAACCTGTTCCGCTGTGCTTAGCCTGTTCTACTTGTTTATCATTATCAAGTAATCATTTTTATTCGTAAAATCATTTGTTTAGTCACAAGTTTTCACATCTCTCAACATCTATCAATATAAAAGAGTCACACAGCATGAACACCCTGTTCAGCAACGTTTTCTAGTGAAATTTGGTCCTCAATCCCTGTGGAGACGATACTTAACTTATCACTTTATTACTTGTATCTAGTGCACTTGCTAGAGTCTATTCAGAGGACAACAGTATGGGTAATACCCGAGTGGGAGATTACTTAAAGCTAGACTGCCGAAAAAAACCCATATGGGTAGTATATGTTTAAGGATGGCAACGGATATTATATCCATGGGTATTCTGTACTATCCGATTCTAATGGGACTACCCGTACCCTGTATAAAAGGGTATGAGATGGGTATGTGATCAAAATCATTATCCGTTAGGGTAATGGGACGGGTATGGAAATACCCCCAGGGTCCCCGATACCCGTTACCTGTCATAACTCTTTTACACATTAAAAAATATTATTGTTTTTTAGACATAAGATGTGAGATTTGAACCCCAACCTTTTGTTCTTCAACCATTGAGCGATAGAACTAAGCTACTTTATTCTTATTGATTAAAGTTCAATTTATTTAATTTTTAGATGGATGATTTATTAAATTTATACTTTGTTAAATTTGTAATATTGTTATTTTATTTATTAAGTCTTAATGGGTAAGGGTACCCGTGAATTCAATGGGACGGGTATGGGATGCAAAAAGTAGATCTGTTAGGATAATGATGGGTACGAGTAATTAAAAAATAAATAGGTAAAATTTTGGGATTGACACTACCCACGGGTACTCTACCCGTTGTCATCCCTATACATGTTGCAAAAGGTTACAAGCAAAAAGAAGAAGAAGAATTTACAAAGGTATTTGCTCACATTTCAAGACTTGAGACAGTTCGGTTAGTTATTTCTATTGCTGCTCAAAATAATTGGAAGTTGTTCCAAAGACATAAAATTTGCAGTCTTGAATGATGTTCTCAAAGAATAAGTATATGTTGATCAACCACCCAGGTTTATCAAGAAAAGAGAAGGGAATAAAGTGTACAAGTTCAAGAAAGCTTTGTACGGGTTGAAGCAATCACTTATAGCTTGGTACAACTATATTACTTTGAGAAATATGGATTTCAGAAATGTCCAAATGAGCATACTTGATGGGAAAGACGTCGCCTAGTAGTATAGAATGTGGATGGTATATGGGTGAAATAAGCAAGATGTGTGTGCTATGGAATAACTCTACTAGACGCGACTACTTAGAGGCTAGTGTACCCCGTCGTATCAAGTAATAATCCAGTTAAGAACGGGTATCGAATCCACGAGATTTATAACCACAAGTATTAAACTACTTGGTTCTATTCGTTATCTAGGCGGTGAATACTTTAGGTTGGTTTGGGTGACAAGTACAAACTACTCCTAAACTATGGTGAGACAGACTTGTGTAACCGAACTCTACGGGTTGTGATAAGTTATAAATATAAAGATCAATGACTCCGAACATATACGATTGATACTTTACTCTTGCAAAGATGACTACGTGTAGATGGACCGACCCGTGAAGTACTTAGACTACGTGGTTCCTAGTCAAGGCGTGTCTAATTCTGGGGATCAGAAACTAGGGCCCGTAAGTTCCGTGGCTTGTCAATTCCTACGGTTTCCGGTGTGTTACTTCCGGTAGGGCAGCACCTATATGGTTCCCTAAGGATAACCCATCCCTACGGGCACCAGGTATCGTGTCCCCCTACATAATAATCAATTACAAATATCAAAACAAGTAGTAAACATCAACACGTATAGAGAAACGGGAATTGCAAATTATATATTATAAATATGGAATGAAAAGAATATGAATACAACCAAGCCTAGTACATAGGAAGAGTGCAAGCTAATTAGCAAGTAGAAAGGGAAGAATCGGCCATTGGAACTAGCTAACCGGACTCAAGGCCGTCTCTTAGGTCTTTGATGCGCCTTCAGAGAAGACTCACTAAGGGATAAGTGTACCCCGTCGTTATCAAGTAATAAAATTCTGGAAAAGTCCAGGTATCGTCCCCAGGATTTATTTCTGCAAGTATCAAGCTACTTGGTCTCAAATGTTATCTAGGCTTTGGGGGTTTTGAGTTTGGTTTTGCTTAAGTTAATCTACTCCTAGGTTGAATTATACTACTCCTAGCTAAGTTATCTAATTCTAACTAAGTTATTCTACGCCTAATTAAGTTACTCTACCCCTAATTAAGTTAAACTACTCCTAGGTGATCTTTTACCAATGTAATTATCCGAAGGAACATGAAGGGATACGATGATAATGAAAATAGATTGTTTAGACAACGGAATTAAAACCTAATCTAAGTCACTTGTGTCCGAGGCGATTAACCCTACCTATCCTCCTAAGGTCCCTAGTTCGTGATTCCCTTGTAAGGCCGAAACTAGCTCTAAGGCTCAGCAATTTGGGCTTAATCTTCTATAGGGTCGTTAATCCTATAGGCACTGACTAGGTCAGATTCAGCTCGCAATATATGCCAACTTAATTTTTGGATTATCGAATGAGTTAAACCAATCAGACAAAGCGTAAGACAAAGATTGAAGCAATAAAACAATTAAATAAACAAAACTATAATATATATCAAAGATGAAAAGTATTGTCACGAAGATACAATGAGCATAGGATTCATAACATGGATCAGAGGCTAGACAGAATATAAAAGAAGAAAAACTCCCTTTCAGGGAACCTGTCTACCAATGCAGGCATCTTCCTAGGACTTAAGGATGGAGCTTGAGCAATCATCGGTGACCGGAGCTTCGGAGGTGTCTTCAATGGAGGTTTGAAGGATATGAAGGAGGTGGAGAGGATTTCTCAAGGTGAAAGCTAAGAAAATTACAAAGATAAAAGATATCTAATTTACAATGGAAAAGTTCTATTTATAGTTGTAGCTCGGGCCCTCTTTTTGACCTATTTCGTGTCCTTATGCAGGTGGGAAGTCGTGGGACCGGTCGTGGAGTCTTGGGGTCAAAACTGACATTTTTTACCAATTCCCGCAGGTCAGCTCACCGAGCAGGGCGCGCTGCTCGGCGAGCTGGCCCCCAGTTCGCCCGAGCAGGCCCCTGGAGGCCTGCTCGGCGAGCTGACATAGCCCGAACTTATCCCTACGCATGCACAAAAACTCCAAATAGCATTAGTCTCAAGGCTAAATTGACCCGCCAATCGCTCATTTTGAGCAAACGCTCTGTTTGGTGCGACTTTTGGCGGATCAATTAGCTATAAAAGATGACGGAATTATAACATACATTCCATTTTGGCCTTATTTGCCTAAAATGATCAAAAAACGAGCCTAAACAACGAAAAGTTAATAAAACAATTCCAATTCCTATTTAACTCACACAAAGGCATATAAATGCGAGAATTGCTCGCTTATTCATGAAATAACACTAAAAACCGTCCTAAAACCGTACCCAAAGATAGGGGTTTTTGACCCCTATCAGACCTCCTCGCACTTAAAACTTTACTTGTCCCCAAGTAAACTAAAAGACTAAACCCGCAATCACAAGCAAGCTAGAAAACCTCCCGGTTTGACTAGGTGCTTGACACAAGAGATGTCAAAGTATTTAATTTTTCTTTAATGGAAGAAGTACCTACCTCATACGCTTTTCGTGGAGCATCTTGTTGTTTGCCAAATTGTTGGGAAGTTGCTGCAATGCTTTGGATCAATTCTTTAGCAGAAGATGGTGTTTTATCAATGAGGCTTCCCCCACTTGCAGCATCTACCATTTTTCTTTCCATTCCTAACATTCCCTCATAAAAATATTGAATAAGAGAATGTTCAGTTATACCATGTTGGGGGATTGCTTGCACATAACCTTTTGAACCTCTCCCAATAGTCATGGAGTGTCTCAATATCTTTTTGCCTTATCCCACTAATCTCCCTTCGAATCATTGCTGCTCGAGAAGCTGGAAAATACTTTTCTAAGAATGCTTGTGCCATACCCATCTATGTTGTGATGGATCCAGATGGCAGGTTGAGAAACCAGTCTTTAGCCGCATCCTGCAAAGAAAAGGGAAAAGCTCTTAATTTCACTTGTTCCTCGGTTATTCCTTGTGGACTCATACCTGAGCAGACCGCGTGAAATTCTTTGACATGATTATGTTGATTTTCACTTTCCACTCCATGAAACTTAGGCAAATAATGAATCGGTCCCGATTTAAGTTCAAAAGCCGCATTTAGGACTGGGTATGTGACGCATAAGGGCTGTTGATCAGCCTGAGGTGCATGAAGTTGTCTTAAAGTTCTGGCTGCCATCGTCTCCTCTTCAGATTGTTCACTTTCTTCACTGAAAATTTCTTCTTCTTTGCTAGAACTTGAAGTTTCAACACCTTGAAGTTTCTGCAGCTTTGCTTCTTTTCGGAGTTTCCTTCCTGTTTTTTTCTATTTCTGATTCAAAAAGAAGTTGTTCCAAATTTTCAGTCCTGGTCATAAATTGCTTTAAATCAAGTTAGAATATTCCCTGGCAACGGCGCCAAAATTTGATGGGTGTCGAATCCACCAAAAATAAATATAACTTTACTTGACCGAAATATGGATTTGTAACAAGGGTAAACAAAGGTCGAACCCAAGGGAATATTACTGACTCAAAACAATAATGACTTGATAAATAAACAAAGTAAATAAACAGGGGGTTTTGATTTATGAGATTTAACCAATTGAGAATTTCAAATAAAATAAAATTAGCAAGAGTAAATATGATTTGTAAACAACGTTTTGGAGAAATCCGATCAAGGGGGTTCGCAGGTAGGTAATTCACTCAGTATCGATCACAGACAGATAAAATAGACTCTTATACACATACCGGATCGGTTTGGAGTATTCTTCCTTAATATTAAACTGGTCAAGCACGCGCATATAACCAGTTCCTAATCAATAAATAATCCTGCCTTAGCGGTCAAGATTTAATCTATTGACAGCCTGATGAATTAGAAAAACCCGACCTTAGCCAACCGACACTCATCGTAGATGATTCTGAAACTAAATTACTTGTTCATTCGACTCAAATAAACCTAATTAATTTTGTATTAATGTCACATGAAAGACAATCTCAGGTTGTCAAATCTGAATCTATTCTTTCAAATACAAAACTAACCTAATTTAGATTATCGATTGCTACTATGATTGGTTCGTTTAGGTGAAACTCTAACTTTACCAATTCAGCCGTATGACAATCCAATTCAAAGAACGACATGCAGTTATCATTCGAAGATTGAATAATCAATTGAGAATAAATCCCTAAATGCAATGAACAAATAAACGATACATTAATAAGAATAATTAAAGCGCAACAGTCTCACGATAATGAAGAAAAACCTCATTTGAATTAACCCTTAACCGAATATAGAAGTTTAGCTACGAATAGCCATGGAAGAACACATGTTTCTGCTTCAAAGAGAGAACAAAATAATACTGAAAAATAAAGCCTAAAAAAGAACCTCCTTCTAAGAACGTAAATCAGGCTTTTGTAGAGAAAAACCTCTCCTAAAAATTAGCTAACAAAAAGATAATTTTGTTTTAAAAATACAATCAATATCTTTTCTAATCTGTCATATCATATCTCCTAATTTCGTGCATGCTTAGTCATTCCCAACTGTCCAGGTTCATTCTTGATAGAATAAGGGAGGGTCCTGATCAATTATGGAGTCTGCGATTCCCGAAATCCTTAGTCTTGGGCAAGACTAACTCCATTTTCGTTTCAGCTCCTCTAAATCATATCCAAATTCCCTTTTAGTCCAAATTTGCTTCAATTAAGTCCAATTCTGCTCCTTTTAATCATTTGAGTCATGTGGAGGCAAATCAAACCAAAACAAGCAATAATACCCAAAATAACACCAAATTAATTAAATAACCTAGCACTAAAGTGGACATTTGAACGTTGAATTGGACACTTATCAGCTGGCATGGACAGCTCGCCCGAGCTGGCCTAAAGTCCAGCTCGTCATGAGCTGGCATGGCCAGCTCGCCCGAGCAGGCCATTGGAGGCCTGCTCGGCGAGCTGACATAGCCAGCTCGGCGAGCTGGCCTAAAAAGGCCAGTCCGACGAGCGGTTTTGCGCTGCACGCTTCTGCACTGTCGCTCGATGTCCCATGATGTAATTTTTGCCCGAACTTATCCCGGCGCATGCACGAAAACTCCAAATAGCATTAGTCTCAAGGCTAAATTGACCCGCCAATCGCTCATTTTGAGCAAACGCTCTGTTTGGTGCGACTTTTGGCGGATCAATTAGCTATAAAAGATGACGAAAATATAACATACATGCCATTTTGGCCTTATTTGCCTAAAATGATCTGAAAACGAGCCTAAACAACGAAAAGTTAATAAAACAATTCCAATTCCTAACTAACTCACACAAAGGCATATAAATGTGAGAATTGCTCGTTTATTCATGAAATAACACTAAAAATCGTCCTAAAACCGTACCCAAAGATAGGGTTTTTTTGACCCCTATCAGTCTTGGAGGTGGAACTTCTCGAGCTTGGTGGAAGAGGATGGAACGGAACTTCGACGGGGTGACGGAACAAGCGAACAAGCTCTCAAAGTGGTAGAGTTTAGTTATACAAAGTCTGAATGAAGAAATGAGTGCTAGTCACTCTTATTTATACACATCAAGCTCGGGGGTAGAATCGTAATTACACAAGTTACAAGTAAGAATTCACACTATTTTTGTAGGTTTCACAAGACACGCCTCGCGTGGAAGGTACTACGCCCCGCGTCTGTGCCATTTTCAGCCCATTCCGTTGATAATTTCTTCCACGTGGGCCAATTTCAGACTCGTTGACTCAATCATGCCCCGCGTAGACTGGAGTACGCCCCACGTGGTTGAGCTCCTAGAGCTTTTCATGCTGGATTGTGCCTTGGATGCCCCGCGTATGTCTTGGGATGCCCCGCGTGGTGGAGCTCCTGGAACTTTTGTCTTCAATTCACACTATAGACGCCACGCGCACTGTGACATACGCCCCGCGTGGTAGGTGTTGACCATGTGGGAACGCACAATTGACTGCCGTGCGGTGAGGGGCATTGTGCTACGCCCCGCATGCCGTCTCTCGCGCCCCGCGTGTCCTGTGAATTATTGCTTGATTACTTCTAACTTGTACCTGCAAAATACGATCTTCGAGAATCGAATTAGCTTGACGTTTATTTTTCTGAAATTAATCAAAAACTAAGGAAATTAACTAAAAACATAAAAATTATTTTTATTTTGTAATTTATTCAAAAATATACTATTTTTGTAATTAAACCTACTTATTAAGCTCGAAATTATACCGTAAATCACGCTAAAAGATAGGGACAGAATGTCCATATCAATACTCTCCACATCAAAGCCGATCCTTAAGGAAAGTTCATCGTTGTGGGTATCTATGTTAATGATCTTATTTTCATAGAAATGATGAGAAGATGTTGAATGAATTCAAGCACTCGATGATGGGAGAATTTGAGATGGAAAATTTGGGAGAAATTTATCATTTTCTTGGCATTGAAGTTTATCAATCAAAGAAAGGAATCTTTATTTCACAAAAGAGCCATGCAAAAGAAGTTCTAAAGAAGTTCAAGATGGAGAATGGTAATCTAGTCCTTCTACCATGTTTAGCATCTGTTAGACGAGGTGCCGCGGCCTAATCTCCCGAGTGGACCGGGGGGTGGACAACCTCATGGCGACGTAAGCGGTGATTGGCGCCGAAAGCAACCAATCGTGGAATCAAGCTGCTCGGCAGGACCGGAGCTCGGAGATATGGAAGAGTCGCCACCCACGAATGGGAAAATGAACACCGATCCCTTGCGGGAGACCGGTGTGGGTTCGGAAAACTTAGGTACGAGACGAGAAGGCTAGCTCCTTTCCGGAGAAAAGCTACTAGGCACCCCGACATCGCCCGGTTATGAACCACCGGCCTCCTACTCAACATGTTAGGCGATAACGGACTAATCGTATACTTCTTTAAGTTTAAAATTCATTTGAAACCCTTTTCTTTGTCTTTTTAGAAACCGTTTTGAGCATATATTATTGAAAAGCCACATCAGTAAAGAATCACCCATTTATGTTTATACATACACAGAGAGGGGGAAGAAAGAAGTGATTTATTTACACCCGTATTAAATGTGATGTTGTGTGTTCATTCTACATTAACTTATTTTTCCCAAAACGAGTTCATTTACATGGTTCGCACCTTAATCGCCGTTGGAACGATTTGGGTGCGTTTTAAAACCCCGTTTGATGAAATTTACCCGAATCGCCGTTGGAACGACTCGAGTATTTGAAAACGTTTGAGATAAAAACCTTTTAATGAGAAAACATGGTTTAAACATACAAGTCAATTTTATTTTGTACAAATTCTTTGAGAAAATGATTCAAAACTCTATTATTCACAAAGAAAACGATTTTAATTACAATGATCATTTAATCCACCTTTGGAACGGATTAAGGTTTTAAAACGTGGTGTTTTGAGAAACGATTTGGAATATTAACAAGAATGACTCTATTTATTTACATTATAAATCTAAAAACTCATTAGTTTAAATAATTCAATTGAAAACTCTCTTTTTGTGATTTATTTTCCCCACTTATTTAATGGACTCTTTACTAATTATAATTACCATAATAAACCCATTTAAACCACCATCCATACTCAAACAAAGTCCACTTGAAACATGGACCCATGATTAAGCCCAAAAGGATAAAGAAAGCAATTCTAACATATATATATATATATATATTTAAATCAAAAATAGAATATGAAAATAAAAGTTAATACAAAAGGAACTATATGTATATAAAAATAATAGGTACAATATATCTATACTTTGAAAATGTGAAAATAGTAAGTAAATCCTATAACTAAGAAAATAACATTTATCCAAAAATAATTTCATTCAATAATCAAGATAACCCAAATATCCCAAAACTATATATATGTATACATAACTAATATAGTTTTAAATATCAAAAATGACACATACTAATATTTATCCATTATTTCTCAAAATATCAAGTAACTAATATTCAAAACATAACCTAAATCAATAAAAAGGAAATACATATATATATACTTATACTCATATTGTAAAATAGAATAAAAATGATATACAAATATTCTAAAATAAATATATATGCTAAAGTTCTAAAATAATTTAAAAAGAACATATATTACGTAATTATACATATATATACTAAGGATCAAAAGCTTAAAAGTTAAGAAAAAGGGACTGAAATGGCATTTTTTACATTTTGGCAGATTTACCGACGGAAAATCCGTTGGTAAACAGCAATTAGTGACAGAATTGGTAAATTACAGCAGCACTCCTAAATGTTTCCAGATTTATTCAACAGCTTTAAATTAAATCTAATTCAATTGTTTTGGATTTTCGAACTACCAGAAATGGATCATAGTCGAAAACGGAAGTTCCTAAAACGACGTTTTTATTTTAAAACATTATCTGGAAATTTCTTTTAAATTAAAATGTTATAATTACAACGTTTTTGATACCCGAACTACCTTTTTATCGGATCACGGTTCGTATTGGGATATCAAAACGAGGTTTTTTATTTTAAAACAAAACCGAATTTTATTCAACATGAAACGAAAATTAAATAAATACGCTAATTAAATAAAATGTGACAAAATAAATAAATGACTAAATGAATAAAAACTATAGTATATAAAAAAAAACTAAATAGGAGAAGAGAATAAATTAAATAAAATAAAGAGTCTAGTCCTCGGATAATACCTTGAATTCGGTATCTGACAGTCGAAGCCGATTGATTCCACGAACCGCGAGCTTCCGTTTTTTTATGAAAAATTTAGTAAAAATTGAACTTAGAGAATTTGGAAATTTTCAATTTTTAGGAAAAAAAATGTTTTCTCCTAAAAAAATCAACTTCTTCTCTCTAGAAAAAATATTCTAGTGTGAGAAGCTCTCCCTTCCTTTTCCTCTTTCTTTCCCCCCCTCATTTTTTTTGCATGGGGATCCGTGCCTTTTATAGGTAATCATGTCAACTTTCGAATGTTTTTTTTCTTCTCTTAAAATCATTAAAATGACTTAATTGAGACAAAATTCAAAGTTGAATGATTTTATTGAGATAAATTAAAGTTGAGTGACCAATGATACATTTAACTCGTATTGTTTGGTTATGAGAAAGAAGGTTAATGTCTAGAAAGAGAAAGCTTTAAAAATATGGATTTTAAAAAGAGATAATGTGCAAAAATACCCATAATCTTTACATCTAGGAACAATATTACCGCTAACATATAAAATGATGGAATTTTACCCTTAACGTTGATAGCCAAGATCAATTTTACTCCTAACATTGACAAGTTGGATCAATTGGAGAAATTATTCATTAAATTGTCTTCTCAGTCATGAATCTTGTCATTTACACTTCACATATGCAACATTTTATCACTAATTAGTAACAGATCACAAAAATATGATTAAACATGAAAAATGAAAAAAAAAATACTGTATTTTGTATGAGTAGGACAAAAATTTCAAATATTTCACCAAATTTAAAAATATTAATCTTCAATTCTATTATTAAATTATAAAAAATATGAAATCTTTCTTTTTAGAAGTGCAATTAGTGCATAATAACAAAATACCTGCGTTTTATAATAATATCTGAAATTGACCAAACTTGTCAACGTTAGGAAGAAAATTGTTTTTGACTACTAATATTAGAAGTAAAATTGCATTATTTTAAACATTAAAAATAAAATTGCTTCTGCTGGTAAACATTAGTGTTATATTTGCACCTTATCCTTTTTTAAATATAAAAATTAGTTCCCAACAAATTTAATTTTTAGAATTTTAAGGTTATCAATTGTCAAATTGATAATTTCAACCTAAAAGTTTTAAAAATTAAAATTTGCAAATGGATGAGAGCTTCAATTTTTTTTCAAAAAAACAAACTATGAGGACTCATCTGCAAATCAGTCGTAAACACATGTATTATTTTTAAAATTATGCTTTTATTATTATTATTTTTTGGGTGTGACATAATTAATTATATATTCCCACACAATAGTGCAAGTGACCATACAATAATAGTTTGGATTATATTTACGCTGATCAACAACTCAAACGAATGAAAGCTGAAACTAATTTTTTATTTCATTTCTCGAGAAACTTGTCTTTACCAATATTTACATTATAAATTTGCTAGTGTGTGAGATCTCATATATATCAACGAGGGTCCTAAATGAACTAGGGATGCAAACCGAGCGGGCGGAGCATGGAATACATTTTCCATTCCCGTTCTCGACTGCGAATTAGATGGGAACAGATTTGTCTCCTATCCACGTCTTTACTGCGAATTAGATGTTATAAATTATAATATTTAAAGTATAATTTTAATTATAATAAGGAATAATTGAAGATTTCCCATTGGGGATTAACGTGACGGGGTCGAGGATCCTTACAGGACGACGATACCATCCCCATCCCCGCCCCATCCCTGTCACGGGGAATAAAATTATCCTCATCCCCGTTCCATGGAGATTCTTATTGGTGATTTCCCGTCCTCATCGGGACGGGTCACCGACGGGGACGGGGAATCCCCGCCCACTTGCATCCCTAAAATGAACCGAACTTGTATTTCCCTCGTTGATAATTAATTTATTATAAATTAATAATGAATTTAGAATCCTGATATTTAGAGCTCTAAAAACTGTAAATAAAAACCAACAAATTACTAATAATAGTGTTAATTTGGTTTTTCAAGATAATCTTATAATAAAATTTATTGATACTTTATTAAATACCAATGTTATCAGAACCGGACCGGATATCAAACCAGATTAATGACTGGGTCACGGGTCACTTGGTCGGACTGAATGACTCGGATTGGTCGAACCAGATGACGTAATAAATAAATAATATTTATATACATTAAATATATATAATTAATTTAGAATTATTTTTATACATTATATACTGTATATCCAAAATAAATGATAAACAACTTTTGGTTTGTTATTTTTTTTGTTAATTTGAGTCTTAAATATATAACGAATAAATTAAATTCAGAATAAATTGAAATATATCAACGTATTCTATGCCATAAGATCTTTTTAAAAATATATTATAAACTCAAAACGGATAAATGATGAATGAGAAATTGATACTCAAAGTGAACCACTTGAAATGGTTTGGAAGAAGATAAAATGAAATTAAACATTTACACATCACATAGGAAATAAATAAGAAACTTAACTAGTTTATAAGTAAATTGGTTTACAAGCCTTTAACCAATTACTAGGAAAAAAGCTCTCTCACGCGCCGGAGGTGCAATCGATTGACCATCAGGTTAGGGGCGTACCCGCACGACGTGGGCGACGTGAATACCGCACAATAATAAGGTACCATAACAGACCCGGGGTCACTCCGGGTCCCGGTCCAATTCAGTATTGAAATAACTGGACAGGCTCGGACCGGCTTCCTCACCGGTCCGGTTCGGTCCGAACCTGATAACATTGTTAAATACTCTAAAAACTATAAATTAATTATATTTCTAATATAAATAAATATTTTAGAATTAAAATTTTTATTTTTTTTATTAAAAACGTATGGAGAGTTAATTTATTTGGTAAAGACAATTTTCTCGGGAAATGGAATAAAAAAATTAAGGTCAGAGAGAATATAATCCAAACTAGTCATTTGCATTATTGTGTGGAAAATACATTATAAATTTCATCAGCTAGTTATTAATTAATTAATTAATTATGTCACACCCAAAAACATTATAATAATAAAATTATCAGATTCGATATATTATTAATTACAAAAACAAATGTAACTAACTTTCCTTACAACAAAAAAAAAAAAAACACCATGGACTTCATAAGTAGTCTGCTTCTAACCTTAATAACCCTGGTGGCCGGAGGAATATTTTTTAAACTCAAATCCACCCTACAACTTCCCGGCAAGAAACTTCCGGCAGGTTCGTTCGGGTTTCCGATAATCGGAGAATCCATCGGCTTTCTAAGGGCAAGAAAACAAGACAAAGTTGAAGAATGGTTAGGAAAATGGTTAGGACCCTTGTTCAAAACATCCTTGTTTGGTTCCAAGATTATAGTTGTAACTGGCCAAGTTGGGAGTAGATTTGTATTCCAAGGAGGGGATAATGGACTTTCTTGTCAGCAACCTAAGACTGTTGTTAAAATACTTGGAAAGAAGAATCTTTTTGAGCTTTCTGGATATCGGCATAAGCTTATCAGAGGAGCTATTGTTGGATTCTTCAAACCGGAAAGTATTCAGAGATTCGTCGGTCAAATGGATTCGATTGTCCGGCATCAATTGTTCAAGGTATTCTACTTCATTTATGACTTTCATGTCAAAATCGTGTTAATTCTATTGGATTAATGTCGATTTTGTGTTATGTATGTATCCATCATCAATTCCCGATTTCCCCCAATTCATTTAAAGAATTACTTAAAAATTTGAACCATTAGTTTTATCTAGAGGCGACAATTTTCGCGTTTGTGTCGTGTTAATTTCGGGTTATGGTCAAAATAAGTCAACTCTAGCCCAACTAAAAAAAATAATGTGTCAAAAACCGTGTTAACATAATTGGTTAATGTTGATTTCATGTTATGTTTTCGGATCAGATGTAATTTTAATTTGTAAATAGGTTAAATGCATTGTTGGCCACCGAATTTTTATGGTTGTCTAAAAATGGTTACTGAACTTGAGTTTGTGTTAATAAAATCATTCAATTTTGAACTTTGTCTTAGATGACTTCAAGAGCAAAAAGATATTGAAAAAGTAACGTGTTTGCCACATCAATAGTAGTCAACTTTTACCACTAACCGAAATGACACTTGTTGTCTTCTAGCTGAAACGTGGCTGCCACCTAGCTGACTTAAACGACACATGTAAATTAGGTGGCAGTCATATGTCGTTTGACCAGTTAGGTGGTAGATACGTGTCTTTTTAGTTAGCAGTGAAAGTTGACTATTGTTGATGTGGTGGTTACGTCATTTTTCCGGTGTCTTTTTGCTTTTGAAGCAGTTGGAGTAACTTAATTGAGATAAAATTCAAAATTGAATGATTTTATTAAGACAAATTGAAGTTGAGTGATCATTTTGAAACAATCATCAAAGTTTAGTGAGCAATGGCACATTTAACTCATTTGTAAATATATTAATTGTAACTTTTAAAATGTAGGAGAATGTCGTACTACTTTTAAATATTTATGTCATTTTTTCATTTATATGTTAACAGTAATCATCAAAAAGTAATCATTTATACGTAACAGTAATCATCAAAAAGTCTGTTATTATTATGTTGGGTGTCATGTATTATGTTTATAACAATATAGGAGGTTCGAATCGTGTTTGTAAGTAATAATTTTAATTTTATTATCTTTATTAATAAAGACGACATATAAAAACATGAAAGAATATAACAATAATGTTAAATGTTCGTGTCATTTTTAAGTTAGCATGTCAACTCTAACTCGATCCAAAAGTTTACGTGTACATTTTGGGTTAATCCAACACATCAGTCATGTTTGGTCAACAGAATTTAGCTGTTAGCTTATTACATTAGCTATTAGCTGATTCAACTAGCTGTTTATATAAACTCATTTGGTAAAACTTCGTTCATTACTAATAGCCGTTTTTGCAAAATGACAAATAAACACAGTTATATTTTATGGATATTTATTTTATTTTTTAATAATTTATATTCTTTTTTATGGATATTTATATTCACCGAACACCATTATTACATGTTTGACTAGTCAAAACCTCTAAAAGTGGTTCAAACCTTTAATTTTGCCTCAAACATCTCTTTTCCAAACATAGTCATTACCTATTAAGCTAAACTCAAACACTAAAATTGCGTGTCCATTTTGTGTTGTGTAATCGTTTCGTATATGTGTATACTTTTGCCATCTCTAGTTCTATCCTGATAAGTTTTCGCAATAGCTTAATTTGGAGTTAAGATTCAAAAATACTACTAATATTTTAACGCATTTTAGTTCGTCAGTAACTATTTTTTGGAATAAAAATAAGCGACGAAAATATTTGTCAACAACTTCGTAACGTAAAATTTTATGGAAATGATGAAATAATGACAGATTTTTTTATGTTTAGGGACGATATGTTTCGTCGGTAAATATTTTCAATATTTTCTCCCCAGAGTCGGGAGATAATGGCCCCTCCGTGACCCTGTAGTTAAGCCCCTGTATATTGGTTTATATTTGAAGCTGAATCAGATAAAATGTTATTTACTACAGGAACTTGACGGAAAAGATTCTGTGCATATCGTGAATTTGATGAAGAATATTACTTTCAATGTTTCTTGGAGTATATTTTTCGGGTTTCCAAACGGGAAAGAAAAAGATACAGAATTACTATTAGAAGATCTCGAGATACTTCTGAAAGGAGCACAAGCAATTCCTCTAAACTTTCCTGGAACTCTGCATTACAACGGATTAAAAGCGAGTGCCCGAATGAGGAAGAGGCTAGCACAACTTGTAGAAATTAAGAAAAGAGAAATTGAACTAGGTGTGGAAGATATCCAAGAAAGCATATTGTCATGGCTTGTTAACTTGAGGGATGAAAATGGGGAACCATTGGAAGAGGAAGAAATTGTTGACAATTTCTTACTTTTGATATTTGCTAGCCATGATACGGTAGCGTCTCTGACCACCTCTGTTATCAAACACCTTGCTCGAGATCACGAAACGTATAGCAAGGTTCTTCAAGGTAACTATACTATACTCCCGATGTATTATGTTATTCGTGGGTCGAATAAATAATTATATATTTTAGTATTTTGGGTTTATAAATTAGGGTTTACAAATTAGTATTCTGAATCAGTACGCTCGTGAGCTTTTCTGGCATCGAGCCAATTTCGAGCATAAAATTTAGCCTTGACGAGCTCGAGCCGAGCCCGATCTATCCCATTCTTGAGCTGAGCTGAGTCAATCATGCCCCCTGTTCGGTATCTGTTCGACTTGTTTACGCCCCTAGTTTATAGACTCTACAACAAAAACCACTTTTAGCGATATAAACTTTTGGCGGTAGGGGATGGTTTTAACCACCCCTAATCTGTCACCAAAAGGGACAAGAGCTATAGATTAGCGACGAAAATCATCCTGACTGGGTAGGAGGTAGGGGATATTACGCTAGATTTTTTTTTTTTAGGGATTAGGAATTATGGTTTAAGGTCTAGAATTTTATATAAATAATTATATAGTGTTATCTTAATATTTTTTTCTTTATGCTAAGTAAATTTACGACAAAAAGCACTTTGAGGCCTTTAATCATTTCGTTTTTTTTTGTGGATTGAGCTTGTGATCATTTATTTTAACACATTATATATTTTTTGCCACATTGAGCTCCTGCGTGCCAAATAGTTAGTTTTGAACATCTAATTTGAATTTAATTAAATGAGCATTGTCTGAAACTGTATTGTTGATAGTTTGAAATAAGGTATTTATGATTTCTCTATTCGAACGTAGGTGAAGTATTCAATTGGTTAATCAAGTTTCATGTTCAAAGTTAATTTTTCTGATCATCAGAATTTTAATGTAAGAAAAAAATAAAAATTAAATATTAGAGACTCAGTCCATCAAAATCAAAACGATTTATACTTAACACCTACTACATATCTAGTCAACTCACAAGTTAGATTAAGGGTCCGTTTGTTTTACCTGCTGTTTGCTGTTTCCTGTTACAGTTTGCTGTTTGAAAAGGCTGCTGTTCCAAAAAGCAGGGATTCCTTACTTTTATAAAAAGCTACTTTTCGGCTACAAAAGGCAAACAGGAGGTGTCTAACCAAACACCTTAAACTCTCATTTTCAAAGTGAAAAGGCAAACAGGAGGTCGAAAAGCAGCTACCAAACACCTCCTAAGTGGAAGGTAGAAAATGTCATAGATAATAATTATTATAATAATGAACACTATTTTTTTAATCATATATATCAGTTTCATCTTTTACGTGTATCAGAGGTAATAATAAGTACTCTCTCTGTTCCACAATACATGTCTTTTAATGCACACTAATTAAGAAGTGCAATTAATTTTAAATAAAAGACTTTGTTATCCTTGTATTAATTGCATCCACTAGTAACTTTATCTATTCCCAAGATAAAAAAAATCAACTTAAATAGAGGTATATTTGGTAAAAGTAAATTAATGTGTATAGATTAAAGCAAGATGTCATGTATTATGGAATAAAACAAACTCTTTAGAAAGATATGTATTGTGAAACGGAGATAGGAAATACTATTTTTCTATACTTCTATTTATAGATATTTCATATTATGATATATGCAGAACAAATGGAAGTGATGGAGGCAAAAAGAGAAAGTAATAACAATGGAATGGTGAGTTGGAAGGAAATCCAAATGATGAAGTATACATGGAAAGTAGCTCAAGAGTTGATGAGAATTTCTCCTCCGGTCCCACTTTCCTTTCGGCAAATAACGAGAGACATTAATTTCGAGGGGTTTCACGTTCCTAAAGGATGGCAGGTACGCGTTAATTTATGTTAAAATCTAACTAAGGTTCTGATAACTGTGTCTGAACTGCTTGCTGGACCTTCCTAATATTGACCTGTAAAACAGAACCAATGTCAGAGAGGGATCGGAGTCCGACGAACCCACTCTGATGCTTAAGACAGTAGATGATTTTGGAATGGTTAAAGAGTATGACTAGTTGTGAGATAATAGTTAACGTATCGAAGTTTGTGATTATATCTATCTATATATAGTGTTTAGGTCGAAACCTTTCTTAACTAGGAGTCCTTTTGAGCTTAGGATCTCATTCTCCTGTAAGGAGTCTTGTCCTAAGAGACATCCTTTTGTAATACGAAGCTCTAGTTATTCTCGAACATTCTCTTATAGAGGGACCAAAACTTTTAAAACTTCCTGAAGACTTGCTTCTTCCCACGTGATGTGATCGTGTAAAGGGTCATGATGTTGTCATCCGTACGATGTCGTTTTACATGATATCATTTTCTGATATCATTTGTATAGGGAATATAATATAGGGACAATTTTTCTAATTTTTGGAAACAATTATGACCATCCTCAATAGTCATTTTCTTATAGTGTTTATCGGTGTTGATCAAAACAAGTTTGATATAGGCACCGGAAGTTAAAGATGTAATGAGAAAAACCATAGATTTACGTTTCGGTTAATTTTGACTACCTCCACAAATTAGTAGCACATAATTTATTAGTAATTGATAAATTGGTACAACAATCTTTTAATGAAACCCAATTACGCATGGAGTCATTGATGGCTTAATATATTATTAATTAGCTATGTGTACTTGCCTAGAAAAGTGAACAAAGCCTATATACTTTGAAAACGTAGAAAACGTCATATTTACTGTTTAACTTGCTTAAAGTGATATGTTGACCATATAAACTTTATTAAAATGACATTTTGTCCCTCACATGATCTATTTCTCCGTTATGAACTTACATAAAATGATGCATATTTTTAAGGGTTAATTTTATATAAGTGCTTTGTGGTTTCACTTTATTGTAGATAGGTTCTTGTGTTTTGTTTTTGAGCAAATAAAGGATTGTACTTTTCTCCGTTTACAGAATTGAGGAAGAGACACAAACGGAGTCAGAATCGATGACACGTTCAAGGGCAATTTTGCCATTTTAAAAAATCAGTATATAAATTTGAAAGGTTAATATATACCAATTTTTTAAAATGGAAAAACTGCCCTTGGACACATCATCGATTCTGACTCCGTTTATGTCTCTTCCTCAATTCCGCAAACAGAGAAAAGTACAATCCTTTATTTGCTAAAAAACAAAGCACAAGAACCTATCTGCAAAAAAAAGTGAAACCACAAGTCACTTATATGAAATTAACCCTATTTTTAACTTTTGTTTCTAATCTTTGCACAAACTGGTTATAGTAAGTCATTACAGATTCATTTGACTTAGACCTGTCCATGGGTCCGGATAACCGCCCGCTCTGCCCGCCCAGACTCGTGTCTCTTGGACCGGGCTTGGAAAATAAAACTTGTTCATAGGTCTAGTCTAGTCCAGGCCCGCTAAAGCCCGCCTATTTTTTGGGCGGGCTTGGGATTAATAAAAATAACATGGGCCGCTCCAGCCCGGCCCGTCTATTATTAATTAATAAATATATATTTATATATTAATTATTTATTTTTACGAATAATTTTTTATTTTTTATTTTTTATAATTAATAATTTTATATTTATATTTAGCCATTTTTTTAAAAGAGGGCGAGCCTTGACGCAACGGTAAACGTTGTTGTCATGTGACCAAGAGGTCACGGGTTCGGGTCTTAGGAGCGGCCTCTTGCCAAATAATTTGGCAGGGGAAGGTTTGCTCTCAGGATACTCTTGTGGTGGCACCCTTCCCCGGACCCTCGCTCAGCGGGGACGTGTAGTGCACCGGGCCGCTCTTTATTTTTTATTTAGGTGGGCTTATATGAGTTGAGCTTGGGATTTGATTTTTAACCCCGAATCCAACCTGGCCTGAGCCCGCCTAAATTAATAATGGGCTTGGACCGAACATTTTCACTTAAAAACCCGATAGGCCCGGCCCGAGCCCGACCTATGGACATATCTAATTTTACTTACTAATGAAACTGCGTTGCTTTTAATTTTAAGATAAATACATGTATATTAAAAGTTTGTAAATACATATCTGAAATTTTATGCATTTGTAAAGACAGAATTTTCATCGGTCATTAGTAAGAAAATAGAATTTTAATGATTTTCTCAATTTTTATACTTTAAAATGGAAAATATTTTATATAAAAATATTTTTCTGATTTTCTAGTGTTTGTTTGCTTAGAAAAATAAGTTAACCGAAAATTTTAAGCTAGCTAATAGAAAAATATATGAGAAAAGCTCTTTTCAAAAGAGTAAAAACTGTTTCCTAGAACGACAACCACTCACAACTTCTTCCTGGTTTCATGTGTTGTAGCTAAACACCAAAAAACATTTTATTTTCGAACAAACAAATTTCCCTTACCAAATATTTTTGGTTAAACAAACTGGGTTTTATCCGAATGTTTGTCGGGTATATAAATCAAATCTGTACTTGCAAGGTTTTGAATTACAAGAACGTTATTATAAATGTGCGAATCTACAAGATTTATTTTTATATTTTATTCTTCATAATCTAATTAAGACTGAAATACGTTTACAGGTACTCTTGTTTCCTTCTAGTACACATATGGACGAGAAGATATTTGAAGATCCAAACAAGTTTGATCCATCGAGGTGATAATTCTTCAAAAGGCTATCCTCCATACACATATGTTGCTTTCGGAGGAGGACCGAGAATCTGCCCCGGAGCTGAATTTGGTAAAATTGAACCCATGCTTGTGATTCATCATTTCATAACAAAATATGAGTGGTATGAAATGATACCTAATGAACCCATGACTTATCAACCTATGCCTTATCCAGCCATGGGTCTTCCAGTTAGGTTTCACCTCAAGAATAATCATAGTATTTGAATATCAGAAACCTCATGTTAATTTCGTAATTACTGAATAATAATTATTTATACTTTAATTTTGTTTGATTTGTTATTTTGTTTATTCTAAAATAATGGGAGTAATTGTTGGGCATTTCTTAAAACCTCAGGGATATTTAGATGAAAATCATATCTGATTATAAAATTATAATTAAATCATATTATAAAACTTAATTGTTAATATGTCATTATTTTCTATATGTTACACATAAAATATGATTTTATGTTCTAATTTATAAATTTTAAACCACAATTCATAAATCCTAAACCCTAAAAAATATATCTTAAATCCCTAATTCATAAAACAGTTCTTAAAATATATAAAAAAACAAGGGTAAATAATTTCTTAGTCCCCTAGTTTTTACCTAACACATTGTTTAGTCCTATTTTAAAAAACACATTTTAAGGTCCTTATCTTTTGCCAATATTAACCATTTGGTCCGTTTGTCTAGTTTTTTTAGACTTGTAACTGTTATATTTTAGCATAAATAGACATATATAAAAATAACAGAGTAACATGGTCAACTTGTATTGTACTGTGGTTGTCCTAAAAGCTAAGATATGTTCGGTTAAAAATATATAAACATAGATAAAAGTACCACAGAGTTAATATCGGTAAAAGATAGGGACCTTAAAATGTTTTTCAAAATAGGAGGACTAAACAGTGTGTTAAATAAAAACTAGGAGACTAATAAATTATTTACCCAAAAAACAATGATTTTCTTAGTTTAACATTATTTAAATTAGTACTTGACATCAAATTTTAATTTCTGTGTAAATTTCTCAAAACTTTAATACTTTATCAAAGGTGTGTTTTAACGACAGAAAAAGAAATAAAACACATAAAACCATTTTACCATAAATCACTCCGCTAGATTAAGATTTAAGAACTTATTACATGTCTCCACGGAATGTGAGACGTTCCCATTGATTGATTTCTTAGGCTCGAGATTAGGAGATGATCGGCCAAATATACTAAATTATTGAGTCATTTTTAATTGAGGTGTATTTTTTGGACAACATGAAATTTAATTACCAAAGTGTGAATTATGGTAAAGTTTAGGTACCATTGATGTAATTTACTCGTCAAACTTGCATTGACTGGCTATTGACCAGTAAAATGTATTAAATTGTTCGATCATTGTTACTTCAGGTATATTTTTATGACAAAATGAAATCTAGGTATTAAAGTATGAACTAGTGTAAAATTTAAATATCATTGATGTAATTTACTCAAATTCAATATGCACCTTAAGTACTGGCATGGACAGATCTAAGGCAGGATCATATGGAGATTCGAGCATTCACTGGTCATCGCAAAACTCCATTAGACCTTTGTATCGAGTTTTAAGTTTTTTTAAGGTAGAGACACTAAAAAAGTTCAATTGAACCCTCGTAGATATTACAAATTCTTTCCCAAATTAACACTAAACATGTATATCCATAAAAAAAAAAAAAAAAAAACATTAAACATGTATAAGGTTTCTAACACTTAAGCTCCGTTTGGTACGTTGTAATGAGGTTGTAATGGAATGCTCATTACAATGGAGGCTCGTTATCATGTTTGGTTAGTCATATCATTTTTATCGTAATGGAATCATGAATATACCACTTAATTTTTCTTTGCAAATCTATGTAATGGACATTACGAACAAAATATGCATGAATCCTCGTTTCGATTAACCATTGTATTTTTATTATTAATGGCGAAGTACGAAAAAAACATGAAAACGAAAAAAAAATTCGAAAAAGAGAAAAACGTTAAAAAACGAAAATGAGAAAAAAAATACAAAAAATCGAAAAAATGTGAAAATCGAAATACGGGAAAACATGAAAACGAAAAAGGAAAAATGGGAAAAATTGGAAAAGAGCAAAAACGAGGAAAACAACGGAAAAAGGCAAAAAAAAAACATGAATACATGGAAAATGAAGAACGAGAAAAACACGAAAATTGAGAAAAAAAAATGGAAGCAAAAATGAGGAAAACAATGAAAAACAGGAAAAATGTGAATAACGAAAGAAAAAACGAGAAAAACACAAAAAAAAATATGAAAATTTTATTTAACTGAATAAACATACATATTGTAATGATAATTGCACTTTATTAATTTTATTAAAATTTGTCAACCAAACATGGTAATAGAATCGTTATTTCACTATATTACATTACACATTTGATTACATTACAATTTTGATTACGTTACATTACAACGTACCAAACGGACCCTTACAATTAATGATTATTCTTGAAGTGAAATCTCACCGGAAGACCCATGCTTGGATAAGGCATGGGATTAATAGTGATAGATTCATCCGGTGCCATTTCTTTCCACTCATATTTTGTTACGAAATGATGAATTACGAGCATGGCTTCGATTCTACCAAATTCGGCTCCGGGACATATTCGTGGTCCTGCTCCGAACGCAAGGTATGTGTATGGAGGATAATTTTTCTTAGAATTTTCAAATCTTGATGGATCAAACTCCTTTGGATTTTCAAATATGTTGTTGTCCATATGTAAACAGTGGTGGAACCAGAATCAAATACTCAAAGGGTAATGTTTTATAACTAAACATTAGGGACGGATGATTTCGCACTGAAATCCATGACAGATTGTGAATAATATATAACTATTAATGGAATATTTACTTTTTGTGACGGAAATTTCCGTCAATAGTTTATAATTTTTTTAGGATAAGGTGCTAAAATAAACCTGAGGTTTACGGTCAGGGGCAATTTTACCCTTAACATCTAAAATGGTACAATTTTGCTCCTAACATTGCCAATCAAGAGCAATTTTATCACTAACGCTGACATGTTGGGTTAATTTGAAAAATAATTCATCAAATTGTGTTCTCAGTCATGAATCTTGTCATCTACACTTCACATGACATCATTTTATTTCTAATTAGCAACAGATCACAAAATATGATTAGCCATGAAAAAAATTAAAAAATATATTGTATTTTGTACGAGTTGTATAAAAAAATTCAAATATTTCGCCGAATTTAAAAATATTAATCTTTGATTCTACTATTAAATCATAAAAAACATGAAATCTTTTTTTAAAACCAACGAATATGCAAATGGTGCAGAATAAGGAACACAATATATGTATGTTATAATGATGTCTAAAATTAACCTAACTTGTCAACGGTAAGGATAAAATTACTCTTGGCTGCCAACATTAGGGGTAAAATTACACCATTTTAAACGTTAGATGTAAATTTTTTTCTGAATATAAATCTTAAGAGTAAAATTGCTCGTGGCCGCCTATTAAAGCTAAAATCACTATTTTAAACGTTAGAGGTAAAATTTCTCCTAACTGTAAACATTAGAGGCATATATACACCTTATCCCTAAATTTTTTTAGGGATAAGGTACTAAAATAGACTATGGTTTTTAAGGAAGTATCAATTTATTAGGCTCCACGTATAACATAGCACTAATATATGCTTAACGTTTAAAAATGTGTACCAATTTAGGCCTAAAAAACGGAACGTGACACGTCAATTGATACTTATCCAAAAACCATAGCTTATTTTAACGCCTTATCTCTTTTTTTCATGGTTTATACATGGAGTCGAAGGAACAATGGATCCTCCTGACTCCCGTGTCCCTTCGGGACTTCCCATGAATGTGTTTGAATCTTAATTAATTAGAAAATTGAAGAATTAAATAAAATTAAGTTAATTGGCGTACCTGCCATCCTTTCGGAATGTGCAATCCCTCGAAATTAATGTCTCTAGTTGTTTGTCGGACGAAGGATGGAAGCGAATGACGTAATCTCATCAACTCTTGAGCTACTCTCCATGTATACTTCATCATTTTGATTTCCTTCCAACTCACCCTTCCATTTCTTTTAGCCTTCATCACTTCCATTTGTTCTTCATATCATAAGTACATAAAATTTAGGATAAAATATACGTGGTGTACAACTTTTAGCGTTTTCATATTTTGGTGTATAACATTTATTTTTACATACAATCTCCCACTAAAGTGTGCAACAAGTAAAAATGACCAGTCAACCCTGTCCAACCGAGTAAATTACATAGATGGTGTACAACATTTATCCTGTTTGGTGTATACCTTCATTTTTTTCACATAAAACTCCACGGCGTTATGGTGACATCCCACTCAAGTGTATAATAGGTAAAAATGACTGGTCAATCCTAGTCTATCTATTACATCACCAATTTTTAAACAAAAATATGACTCGCCCATCTTCTTCAACCCATTTACAAAGAAAATGTATTTTTTAAGTTCTTAACTCCATTCATAGGCTGAAGAAGATAGGTGGGTCCCCAAGTAGAGAACACAAACTAGAAGAGCTTGACTGCCATAGATGAACAGTAATCCGCGATACAGGTTCAGTTACAGGTTCCCTATCTTGCTTACTTGTCTACAAAGAAAATATATTTTTTCAACTCATCTTCGAATGGAGTCAAGAACTTAAAAAAAAAAAAAAAAAGTTGAATACCTTCTAAGTCTCCCAGTTGTTTCAATACTGCAACTGACATTTGAATTTAGACTTGTGATAACTAACCCCCTCAACTTACTTATTGGGAACAAATAACTCATCAAGTTGCTTATTTGGAACAAATAACCCCTAAAACCAAAAAAAGAAAAAAAATCAACATAATATTACATCAGAAATAAAATTACTGAAACATTAATTAAGGGGCAAAAAAAACTCTCGAAATCACAAATATTAACCTATTTGAGTGGTTATTTGTTCCAAATAAGCAATTTAAGGGGGTTAGTTGTTACAAGTCTAAGAGGGTGTTTGTTTACCTACTTTTCACCCCCTGTTTGCCTTTTCATTTTAAAAGGCAGAATTTTAGGTGTTTGGTTAGGCTTCTCCTGTTTGCCTTTTACATTTGAAAAGCAGCATTAAGTGTTTGGTTAGTGACCTCCTGTTTGCCTTTTTACACCTGAAAAGCGGCCTTTTACAACAGGAACCAGCAAACAGCAAATCTTAACAGCAAACAGCAACAGTAAACAGTAGGTAAAACAAACGGACCCTAAGTTCGGATGATCAGTTGCACTATGGAGACAACTTGAGGGGGGCTAGGAAGGTATTAAGCCTTAAAAAAATATTTTCTTTATAAATGGATTGAAGAAGATAGAAAAGTCTCTTTCTTTTCTTACTAAAAATTGGTGATGTGAGCATAGAGGTGTCAAAATGACACACGACCCGATTACACGACACGAACACGACACGGATTTTTAGTGTTAGTGTTGAGCTTAATAGGTAATGGGTCATTTTTGGGTTGACACGAAACTGACACGCTAATTTTTGAGTTGGGTTAGTGTTGATATGTGAACCCGAAAACGACACGAAATGACACGGATATTAAAAATTATTATTATATTCTCTCGTGTTTTTTATGTCACTTTATTAATAAAGATAATAAAATTATAATTATTAATTGCAAATATTGATTTGAATTTCCTAAATTGTTATAAACACATTACATGACCTTCTAACATGATATTATCGAACTTTTCGATAATTATTGTTAACATACTAATCTAAAAATGATATAAAATGTTTAAAAACAGTACCATATCTTCTTATATTTTTACGAGTTATTATTAATATATATGCATAACAAAATTACATGTAACTCGAAAACACGACACGAAATCGACACTAACCCGAACAGGTTAACACAACTTTGACACGAAAGTTTTTGGGTTGGGTTTGGGTTTACTCTTTTTGACACGAACCCGAAATGACACGACACGAACACGACTCGAACACGATAATTGTCAGGTCTATGTGAGCAGGTTGATTAGGGTTGACTGACCTTTTTACCTGTTGTTGACTTTAGTGAAATGTCGCCATAAGATTGTAGAGTTTTGTGTAAAAAAAATAAAGATTATGCACCAAAGTGTTAAATAGGGTAAATGTTGTACACCACGTATGTAATATATCCAAAATTTTAGGGACTTTAAGACGAATTAGATAGACATATGACATGTTTGACACGATTATCATTTGTAGCGCATTTATATCACATATTACAACATGAAATATATCGATAACATAACACGATTATAACACAATTCGAATTCCCGAACAATAATAAAGTTAGTTCGTTGAGATTGAATACGTACCTTGAACCACCGCGTTATACACCTCCTTATCTCTAGAGAGGTGTCTAATGAAAAGGGTCAAAAGAACTGCTACAGTATCATGGCTAGCCAAGATCAACATCAAGATGTTATCAAGAATCACATCTTCAGCCAATGGTTCACCATTTTCATCTCTTAGATTAACAAGTTCTGAGAGGAAACTTTCATTGGTTTTCACTTCCATTTCTTGTTTCTTGATCATGACAAGTTCTGATAACCTTTTACACAGTCTAGCCCTAGCTTTCAAGGCATTGTTATATCCAGTTCCAGGAAAATTCACTGGAATTGACCTTAGTCCTTTCATTATTATTTTAAAATCTTCCAACACTTTGTCTTTCTCTATCCCATCTGGAAATCCAAAAAATGTACTCCAAGCAATACTGAATGCAATCTTCTTCATTAGATCTACAATCTTTATGGAATCCTTTCCTTCAAGTTCCTGCGAAGGTTAATATATATGTATGATTCAGCAGCATAATTAAACTGGTAGGATATATGCGGGTAATATTATTCTTGTACCCTGAATGATGTGAGAGATTAATATAAGATCTACGATTGGGCCTTAACTCGGGTTTTTAGTTCAATTGGTTCTATGACATGGTATCATAGCGAGCTTAACCAAGTGGTCTAGGATTCGGCTCCTTGCAGTCCTATTTGTTGATTTAATTGCAGGACATGGTAATATGAGTCTGTGTTTGTGCAGACATTCACGTGTGGGGGTGTCAGATATTAATATGAAGTATACCATTAACTATCAGCTCCAGCTCCAGCTTTTAGGGATAAATGAGATGGGATAAGGAAAAAAAATCTAAAATCAAGTTCCTTCAAGTTCCTTAAAAAATCTTTATGGAATCCTTTCCTTCAAGTTCCTGCAAAAGGTTATGTATGTATGATTCAGCTGCATAATTTCAGTCTCAGTTAGGGATGAAAACGGGCAGGATATTCGTGGATAATGTCGTTGTCGTACCCTGAATCAAACATGTTTTATTGACATGGGTTCTAGTGATGCTCTCTGGTGATCTATGGTGCTCAATTAGCAAAAAAAAAAATAAAAAAATAAAGCTCTGCAGATAGTTTCTCTATAATTTTAGGTATGTTTAGGTGACTAATGGTTGCTCAAGCCCCTCACCCCGCTTGTATCGTCCTTGCTTGTCTTGTTTGATTACCCCAATGGATATGCATTCTAAATCTCATTCTTATCTCATTTAATTCATAGGTATCTATACCCCTAGAGTCAATTTGGCGTACGAAGAGCTAGAAAATTTAAAATATCCAACCTAAAAGTGGTGAACATCTTCGTTTTTTTATAAGTCCAATGCTAATTTTAACGGTAACAAGTTGGGAATCGCTATAGGACTACCGTCCCGATCTATCCCTGAGAATGGGATACTTTTCCCCCATATCTGACCCTATAAAAATGTATATTGGAGATTCCTGGCCGTAATGGTGTGCGACTCAATAAGTATAAGTACCGCCCGCTCCATTGACAAGTCTAATTGGATTGTATCGGATACTCATGAAAACTCGTACCCATTACCATTTCTAATGTCAAAAAACGAAAAGAGTGTATTTGATAAGTACCTTAACATTAATGGGTTGGGTATATCATATGGGATGGTGATAGCTTTTACCGTCCCCGATCCATCCCTAAAAATGATGATAAGTTTTTCCCATATCTCACCCTATGAAAATGCATATTTGGGGATTCCCGACCCTAATGAAAGAATGCAACAAGACCCAATCAATATAGGTATTATCTGCCCCATTAACAAGTCTAATTAGTTTCCGAGCAACATACTCATACTCGTTAGCACCTCTAATGGCAACGAATAAACGAAAAGGGTGCATTTAAGAAGTCTAAGTTCCCGTGCAACATAGTGGTTAAATTGTGCCGGATACTCACAAAACCCGTACCTCTTAACAACTCTAATGTCAATGAATAAACGAAAAGGGCGTATCCATTGATAAGTCTAATTAGTTTGCGTGCAACATACTCATACTTTAGCATCTCTAATGTCAACAAATAAACGAAAGAGTGCATTTAATAAGTCCAAGTTCCCGTGCAACATAGTGATTGAGTTGTATCGACTTAAAATGGGTAAAGTTCAGTAGTCATAAATGTAAGATTATATCGGATAGTCACGAAACCCGTACCTGTTACCATCCCTAACATCAACAAATAAACAAACAAAAACGGTGTATCCGATACGTACCTTGAGCAATTCTTTCTCAACTCTCAAATCAATTTGAGAAACAAATCGTTGAATACTCTCCGGTTTAAAAAACCCTAAAATTGATCCTCTGATAACCTTATGCTTCACTCCGGTCAGCTCAAACAGATTATGTTTCCCAATTATATTCACAACAGTCTTAGGTTGCTGATAAGAAATTCCATTATCTCCACCTTGAAAAACCAGTCGGCTTCCAATTTGACCAGAAAGAACTACAAATTTGGACCCGAATAATGATGTTTTGAAGAACGCACCGTACTTTTTTATACGGTTTTCTAACCATTCATCAATCTTGTCTTGTTTACATGCCCTAAGGAAGCTGATTGATTCTCCGATCACCGGAAATCCGAACGAACCAGCCGGAATTTTCTTGCCTTGAAGATGTAGGGAAAGTCTCAGAATAGAGTAAAGATAGGCTGCAATGAGAGTGATCAGTGTTAGGAAAGTTATTGTGAGGGTTAATGGTGTTTGAAGTGAAGAAGATGAAGGTGAGCTCCATAGGGAATCCATGGTGTTTTTACAGTAATTTAGGAAAATGTTGTTGATATTCTTCTCTACTAACTGAGTAATCATGGGTAAATTACACCATGGTACCGAACTTTGCCCATTTTAACATTGGGGTAAATTACACCCATGGCCACTGAACTATACTTATTTTCACATTGTGGCCACTGAACTTCAATTCTTCCCGGTATGGCCACTGTACTTTACATTTTGTTACACCGGTGGCTACTGTCACCTTTTTTACCTTTAACTCTTATTTTTGAACGGTTTTCTCTCTCATTCCTCTCTTCCAAAACCTAAAATACCAATTTTATCCTTTTATTTCAATATATATAATATATTCTGTATGTTTCTCTCTCCTCTTTGTCTTTTTTTTTCACGCTCCCCGTTTCTCTCTCTATCTTTCACAGTATGTTTCTTCCTCTTTCACTGCTATCGCTCTATCTCCACTTTAAACAAAAAAAATTAAAATCAAGGGTAAAAAAGGCATAAAATCAGAGTAACACAGATTCAATTAGAATTTAATAATAGAGAAAGAATAGAGATTTGTTTGGCAGACTCAGCGATCTCAGGGCCGATACCATCGTCGTGAAAGAGAGTGACTGTAATACTAGAGGGAGAAGAAGAGAAAGCTCTGGCGGAAGAAGCTGAAGCTAACCAGGAGGACTGCTGGCCGGCGTTGGCAGTAGAAGAGGAAAGGATCTAAGCGGAATAGGAGAAGACCTTGATAACAACCCAAATTATTCTTGAATAAAGAATAAAGGAAAATTAATAGAAATAATGGCAAACCATTATTCCTTTTAAAAGAGATATTTATGCATGATTAATGTGGAATTAATGATAATTACTGCAGGGGTGAATATACAAATAATGAGGAAAATGAATGAGTTTCTAGCATTATGCCACACCACGTGGACCATGGCGAGATACGCCCGATGAGAGCAAGTAGTGGAGACCCGCCATAGCTCTCAAGGAGAGCGTACATACGCCTTGACGGATCTAAGAATACCAAAAGGCGCCTTTATTACCATCCATGAATGGGAATAAATACAATTAAATGGCAATTAATAGCCATTAAAGGGGAATAAAGACTTGACTGTTCGAATACCTCAACTCTGAGGGTTTCAATGTTAAATACTGGGATTAATGGAGAATTGATAGCAATTAAAGACGAGTAATGACACGACTCTTCACCTGCTTCCCCATTAATGCTGAAGGTTACAAAAACCTATATAAATACCCCAGCTTTCTAGAATCAAAGGTACACTTACTGATTCTCTACTTTTGTGCTTATAGTTTATTCTCAGAAATATTACTGACTTTGGCATCGGAGTGTCCCCGGTCAATCCCAACGGAGCCTCACAGGGAAGTACTTCGATGAAGGATTTTTCCACAAGTTATCAGACCTGATCAGCGTTGCCTATAGAAGAGGAAGGATGTGAGAATCAGACTAGATTTTTGAACAAAGATAAAGAACAAACCAAAAAGAGAAAACAAATTTATTATCTCTAATTATATTTTGAAAAAAACTTTGAAAAGCAATAGATAAATAAAAATTCATTGAATCACAAAAAATGAAAAATTCAGAGATTCATCATAACAGGAAAGAAAAAAAAAAGAAAGTAGATAGAGAGAGAAAGAGAGTCAATATAACAACAATATTATTATCTCAATCTTCTTCCTTCCTCATCTTTTATTAGTTTTCCAGATCTAACAAACAACCCAAACACTCAACATAGACATTTACACGAAAATTGCAGCAGTGGATTTCTTGTTTAATTTTAGGGGATGAGAGAGAAATAGGGAGAGTGAAAGAAAGAGACGAAGGGAAGGCAAGATGGAGGGAGGTATGTAGGTTTTAGAAGGGAGAAAGGGGAGAGAAAACCGGTCAGTCAAAGGTAAAAAAAGTTGGTCAACGGTGACAGTGGCCACCGGTATAACAAAGTATTAAGTACAATGGACATAACGGGAAGAATTGAAGTTCAGTGGCCACAATGTGAAAATGAGTATAGTTCAGTGGGTATGGGTGTAATTTAACCTTTAACATTGTGGTCACTGAACCGAATTTTACACTTTTTCCACTCAACGCCTCAAACCGAAAAAATTCGAAGAGTTAATGATATTCTAAGGAACTTTAATTTTTGAAAATTTTCGTTTTGAGGTGATTTAGGTGTTGTTTGGTTAGGAGGGAGATAGTCAATTTTTAGAGAGATAAAGCTCCAAAAAATGTTATTTTGGAAAATAAAAAATGTAGTTTCATGGTAAATATCGTTTTAGATAACTTTAATTCTTGAATATTTTCATTTTGAGGTGGTTAATAATCATTTTGAGAAGTTAGTTAAAATTGGGTGGCCACCGATATCAAAAAATGTAAAGTTCAATGACTATAGCATTAAAAATTGAAGTGCAGTGGCCATGATGTTAAAATGAGTAAAGTTTAGTAGTCATGGATATAACTTAACTGAGTAATCATAATAAACATATATGTTTAGTATCTTAAACTATCAAAATCATTAATTATATTCTTTAACTAAGCAAAAATCTCAATTAAATCTTCATTTTATTCTGAGATCATAAATTGTGACTGTTTGATATGGATTAAAATAATCTATGTGTTGGTTCAACATGAGTTTTTAAAGATGGTCTTTAATTGTTCAACCAAATAATTTTCTATTAGTCTTCAATTGATGATTTTTGCTTAATATAAAGATTTAATTACTTAATTGAAGGATCTAATTGATATTTTTAATAGTTTAAGGTTCTAATTGAGTTAAAACTTTAGTTTGAAGGAGCATAGTATTATGAAGAAAACAAAACAAAAAACAAAATACAGCAGACGAATATTGACCATATATTATAATATGGTGAGTAATTTAATCATTTCCCTGTAACATCTCACGTGATTATTGGTAAGGCATCTTTGATATATGGTCCGTTTGTTTTACCTACTGTTTGTTGTTGCTGTTTGCTGTTTACTGTTACGGTTTGTTGTTTGCTATTACGGTTTGCTGTTTGCTGTTGGAAAAAGCTGCTTTTCCAAAAGGCAGAGATTCTCTGCTTTTGTAAAAAGCTGCTTTTCGGGTGTAAAAGGCAAACAGGAGATCACTAACCAAACACCTAATGCTGCTTTTCAATTATAAAAGGCAAACATGAAGTCACTAACCAAATACCTAAAACTCTCCCTTTTGAAATGAAAAGGCAAAAGGAGTTTGGAAAGGAGCAACCAAACACCCCCATAGTCACAATCAAACAAAATGAGACATATCATATTTGGAAGTATGATGTCGCATATCATGCTAGACATAACATGCTAATCTAAACCGTCTTGACACTGTCTAGACTGCCTAGGCACCACCTAAACAACAATGAAAAAATATTTTTAATTGTAAATTTATTTTTTTACTATATTATAATTCACGTTTAAGTTATTTCAATGATATTGTTGTTGAAATGTTGATGTTTGCATAATTTTAAAGATATATGTTACAAATATACGTGTTTTTTTATATTAAATAATTTTGTATTATTATTTTTAGATAGTATAATACATATTTTAATTGAATCTATACAATAATTTGTTGATTAATAAATAAAAAATACAAAAATATAAATCCGATTAATCTCCGACTAATCCCCGATTAATCCTCGAGGACCCTGTCCGCCCGACTAGCGCCTAGCATTTTTTACAACCTTGGTAGTTAGTTACTCAACTTGTCCATAAAAGTAGATTGACTTTCTAAACTTTGTTACTGTTTCACCGACTTCCTAAACTTGTTTATTTCGTATCATCATCTCTATAAACTTGTACATAAAAATAGATTAGTTCCTTGAACTTTGCAAGTGTCACACCGGCTCTCTAAACTTGCTTATTCCGTAACAATTAAGTATAAAAACTTATTAAACTTAAATTCTAAAAATACATGTTTATCTATTCGAGATGTAATTTTTTCTCTTCTCCTACCTTTCAACATATTATAAGATTAAGTTTGCAGGTTTGAGAGATTGAATGGATGAGGATCGAGAGTTAGTATTATAGTTTTTGTATTTAGTTGTTACGGAATAAGCAAGTTTAAGGAGCTTGTGAGACACTTCCAAAGTTCAAGGAGCTAATCTACTTTTATGGACAAGTTTAGTGAGCCGGTGATAAGAAATAAGCAAGTTTAGTGAGTTGGTGAGACACTAACAAAGTTTAGAGAGCCAATATTATACGAGGCTTAATACATCATTTGCCCTGAAACTTGTCTAAAAAGTTTGATTGGCCTTTTAAACTTTTAAAGTGTCTTGATAGCATCTTTAACTAGCATAAAATATCCAGATCTCCTTTTCAACTTGCTTTAAAATGTAATCAATTAATCACTCCAATATAAAAAAAAAAGTAAGTTACATGCGAAATATGTATTGCACACAGTTTAGAAAAGTAAAACAACCAATGTTGGAGTATCCGATTCTCATATTAAAGAAGGTAAGTTTTACAGTTGAACAAATAAAAAATTCCTTTTAATATGTTTTAATCCATTCTTTGAATTATGAATAACATGCAAGGTGCGTGTAATATATCTTTCACATATAACTTATTGTTTTACAACCGAGTGATTAATTGATTATATTTTACGCAAGTTGAGGGGGCTATCTGAACATTTTATACAAGTTGAGATGGTTATCGAGACACTTTGAAAGTTTATAGGACCAATCAAGTTTTTTGGATAAGTTTAGGGAGCAAATGATGTATTAAACTTATTATATGATATTATTTGCTTTAATCTAAATCTAAATCTAAGATCTTGAGTGTCACAGTTTTAAAACGCATCTATATGTATTGGATATCCCATTTATTCTCTCTCTATTAATTTCGGTATGAGATTGAGTTCATTCCTATCACATCGTCATTCCTTAGAGCGCTCCATGCTCATATCTTCTATCCCCGAGGCCACCCACTCTGGACTAGATCGCTACAGAAATTGTAACAATCTGACCAAATATTATATAGATATTCTACTTTGGTCCAAATCCAATAATTGGGGTTCACGGTTTTAAAACTAATCTGCATGTATTGAATACACAATTTACTTATAAATTTCAGTCAATCTCTTCATTTTCGATTTGAGATTCAATTCATTCATACCTTCATCATCATCCTTTTAGACTGGTCCTTGCTTAAATCTTCTACCCCGACGCCACGAACCTCGAAACAGACGGTTACATAATCTCCAACAATACTCATCATACTCCTTATTTATTTTTTATCATTAAAATTATTATATATTATTATATTTATCAATAAAAATAAAAATGCAATTATGAGTGGAGAGAGACTTCTCAATAATAAAGAGTGGATGGATACTCTCAATGATTTGAAAAGTGACTATAAATTTGAAATTGGTTTTTAACCCAAACTTCTCAAAATTTAACGGAAACACTCAACAAATGAATCTATTGAAGATTCTTTTAAATTCAACCGATGCTATAATTTCAAATTAGTAGGACAAATATTGAATTGTTATGTTTAAAAAAAATTATAGGGTTAACAGAGAGGGATCAACGCACGGCTAACTTGTTTCGATGCTTAAGTTAGCAAAAATGAAAGGAATGTAGAAGATAATTAAAGTGTTGACAATTGATCTATCCCATGTGGATTATATACTTTTTCTATTTATAGTGGCTGTTAAGGGTAATGTTTGTCAAAAATCCATTCTAATGAGTCATCGAATATGTGTCGGTCTTCGGTTAGCTTTGTCAAGCTCAAATTGTGACGTCGTCAGGTGGTACATCGTGTCATGTAGCAAGTGTGCTGCCAGATATCCTCCTTTCATTAGATTTGTGGCATTCGGACGTCTGAAGTGTCACGTGACGAACTATGTCCTTTGCACAACCATTTATTTTAATCCAACAGTTATCCTTCTTAAAAGCCCACGGAGCGGTGAAAAGACAGGATATATTTCGACGAAGAAAACCCCGGAGCAGAAGCATAGCCATCTCTCCAAACTTGTGACTCAGCTAACTCGGGAGGACACGACCACACGCCGCGCACCAGTGAAATGTTATGTTTCTTAACTGTATAGTTATTGGAATGAATGGTGGAATTCTTCAACATGACTGAAAAATTATATTTTACATTTTTGAGAGTATTCTTTTCTCCAAATTGAATAGTTGTTACAAATCTTTTTAATCTAAAGAAATAACATTGATCTAAATTTTTTTATTAGGATATCATATAATATTTAAAATTAATTAATGGTTGCAATGACATCACATAAATTTTTAGTCATCGATCTGTTCAACATTGAGAATCCAATATATTAAAACATCTTGTTAACTAATTATGTAGTTTATACTAGTTTTTGGTCGTGCAATGTATGGATTCATCTTAACATATAAATATTAACAAAAATATAATCTAATAATTACAATTAATGATATAAATGTCCAACATTGACGTAGAGATAGACTTTGACGAATGAGATTCGGTAGCCAAAACCCGTGATGATAAACTAACTCCTTATCCCGTGTCCGTAATCCTTTGAAATGTGGAACCCCAAACAAAACCATGATTTTTGTGGAAAATATCGTGTGAGAATGATGAGTTTTCGCTCCACTTTCATTGAGTTTCGTTCATTTTCACTCACTTTTGTTTGGCCGAATCCTTCTCTCTTCTCTCATTTTCTTCTCTTTCTCGCCTACCCTCAGCTTCAGTGACAGAACCAGGACCCCGAATGACCTAGGGCTCAAACATATCAGCAAAAAAAAAATTCAAAAAATAAAATAAAAATTGAAATTAAATAAATATTATTACATGCCTATTTCGTACTAGCGGTGCTAAGGGCTGACAACTGAATCCTACGTTTGTACACTTTTTGATAACGTTGCAGAATAGGTTCATTTTCTATGCTTACAAACATATCCTTCTCGATGTATACCATCATACTGTCATTCAAATATTTATCTCATATCTTGTTACGCAAATCAGTATTGATAATGTTCATTACTGAAAACACTCGCTCAACAGTAGCTGTCGCGACAAGTAATACCAAAGATAGCTCAATAAGTCGATAAGCTAACGGATAAACCAATTGTCTATTCGTCGCAACCATCTTAATAGTAAGCTCCCTAATATCTTTAAGTTCAGATAAATTTTTATCATTTCTCACATCAAAGATATTCAATTGATTGATCAACAACTCTCGGTCCATTTCTGAGAAATCTTTTGGATAAAATTGAGCAAGGCGAAAAAGCTTTCCTTGATCGAAGCTTGAAAATGTGTTTCTCAGATCAAGACAACTTATGCATAGAAGTAACTCAGTATTTCCTTCTGTAAAACGATCATCCATCTCTCTACCAATAATAGCAATAACCTAATAGACGAAATTAAAACGTGTTCATTAAAACATAAAACTAATTAAATGTCTTTAGGTAAATTATACATCACTATGAAAAAAATCCCAGCAAAGGTGAATCTAAAAGAGCTAGGATTTATATAATTCTTCCCAAAATATTATCAGACACCATTACTAAAAAAAATTCTCAATTCTCCAACGGTTTGTCGGGGCTCGAACCTACCCCAACCCCCCAGTTGCGCCCCTGCTCAGCTCTCTCCCTTCTTTTAATTAGTTTCCAACTACAGCTCTCCCTCACTTCTTCTTTTTCTTTGTCTAATTTTCCTCTTCCTCCTGATCTTTCTTTTTTCTTATTCTTTGCTCTCTTTCTTGGGTAAATTACACCTATGGTCATTGAACTTTACCTATTTTAACATTATGGCCACTGAATTTTAATTCTTAACGGTATGATAACTGAATTTTACATTTTGTAACACCGGTGGCCACTCAATTTTTACTAACTCATCAAAATGACTGTTAACGACCTCAAAATGAAAATATTCAAGAATTAAAGTTGCTCAGAACGACATTTACTGTGAAACCACATTTTTTATTTTCCAAAATCACCTTTTTGGAGCTTTTTCTCTCTAAAAATTAACTTTCTCTCTCCTAACCAAACAACACCTGAATGATTTCAAAACGAAAATTTTCAAGAATTAAAGTTCCTTAGAATATCATTAACTATTCGAATTTTTTATTTGAGACCGTCAATGGTCGTTTTGAGGTGTTGAGTGCCACCGGTGTTAAAAAAGTGTAAAGTTTAATGGCCATACTGTTAAGAATTGAAGTTCAGTGGCCATAATGTTAAATGGGTAAAGTTCAGTGGCTATGAGTGTAATTTATCCTCTCTTTCTTTCTCTTTTATTTTCTTCCTTTTCAAAGTACGATCCCATGGGTAAATTACACTCATGGGCATTAAAATTTACCCATTTTAATATTGTAGCCATTAAACTTCAATTCTTAACGGTATGACTATTAAGCTTTACATTTTTTAACACCGGTGACCACTCAACTTTAACTAAGTCCTCAAAATGTTGTTGACGACCTCAAAATGAAAATATTCAAGAATTAAAGTTGCTTAGAACGACATTTACTGTGAAACCATATTTTTATTTTCCAAAATCACCTTTTTTGGAGCTTTCTCTCTCTAAAAATTCACTTTCTCGGCTAACCAAACAACCTGAATGACCTCAAAACGAAAATTTTCAAGAATTAAAATTCCTTAGAATATCATTAACTATTCGGATTTTTTATTTTGAGACCGTCAATGGTTATTTTGAGGTGTTGAGTGGCCACCGGTGTTAAAAAAGTGTAAAGTTTAGTGGTCATACCGTTAAGAATTAAAGTTCAGTGGTCATAATGTTAAATGAGTAAAGTTCAATGGCTATGGGTATAATTTACCGTCTCTTTCTTTCTCTTTTATTTTCTTCCTTTTCAAAGAATCTGTTCTCTATTATCAGTCCGCCTCCCATCCCATGTCCTGCATTTAATTTTTTGCTCCCATCCCTCTTCAATTAAAATTATTTCTATCTTTTGTTATTTATATTTTTTTTTTGTTTTTTTAATAATAATAATACTAATGATAATAATAAGGTAATAAATAATTAATGAAAACGCTAATAAAAATAGATGGAAATCGGAAGCTCGTGTTTTGAATTTACGAGAGTCAGTCCATTTTTTTTGTTTTGTTTTTCCATATTTTTGGACTACTGAGATAAGGAGCCGTTTCTAATCATTTTTATTAGATTTCGGACCGTGACGTGGGGCCCACCTGCAACGTACTGAGCAAAGGCAACTATAATTTCATCACGAGGGTCGGAAAAGTCCGTTCACAGGCTGCTTAAAGGAAAAAAAGCGATAAAGTGAAAACGATGCCATATCATAAAAAGGAAAAGAAGTACCTTGTGAGCAGTGGCGAAGCCAGGATTCACAGTTAAAGGGGGTAAAAATTGTACAAGCCACGTAGGCTAGTCATCAAACCAAGATGGATTAAATCTTCTAAGCTTATTACCTTGTATAGTTTGTTTAAAATTGTGAAAAAGAGGCTGACAAGGTCCTTTCTGGCTTTTCTAACTTCATCTTTTATATTATGATGATATGAATTAATTGATTTTCGCAATGCAGGGTCAGATGGAAGATTATTTATATCAACTTCACAAGAGATCTCATTCATATTATGACCTTGTGCATCATAATTTTCTTATGCATGAATTGGTGGTACCAATTCAGGCTCAATTATGTTCTTTCTCTTATAGTATCTTTCCATGTCTACAAAAAAAAATATATACCTAGTATCAAAACATAGCAAATTGACAATCAATCATCTAATTATCACATCAATTAGCAAGCAATCATCCAAGAAAAGATCAATTTTTGTGCTAATTATAAAAAAAATTGAGATTAAGAAAATTAGGTCAAATTACCTATCAATTGTTATCTCCAATTTTGTGCTTTTAAATTGGAATGTTGACAAAGATATAAAGAAAGGAAGGAACGAAATTGAGGAAGAACCGAAGAAGTCGAAGTTGTCAAGGCGGATTAGCAGATTGAATCGCAGGCAGGAGGCAGCAGCTAGGTGAGGAAGAAAGCCATCGTGCTTTGTTTTGGTTTGGGTGAAGATTTGTTTTGGGTCTGCTTCCTTTGATTAGAAAAAGGATATAAAGGGAAAAGTGTTATTTAAGGGGGGGCAAAATAGACATAAGACATGAAAGTATAAAAAATATAAACTGATTTTTAAAAAAAAAATATTAAGAGGGGCAAGTGACCCCTGATAGATATACGGTTATTGAATGAGTCAAAACCATCTGATTTTGTAAATATTGTGGTTAGCTAGAATATCTGTATTTCAAATTATTTCTGTTGTAATCTCCTCCTATGTACTCTCTATTTAAACCTACATCCAATTAATGAAAAGTCACTTTTGATTCCAAACTCTCATGGTATCAGAGCCACTAAGAGGTCTAACAACCCAATAACTCTTTCCTTTTTCTTTTTTTTTATTCCTACGTTAAACACCATGACTACCAATGGCACAACTTCAGCCACAGAAACCTCCTTCACATCCGCTGTCCCTGTTCACCTCCCAAATATCACTACCCAAATCAATGAAAAACTCACCTCATCAAATTACCTTCTGTGGCGCACCCAAATTCTGCCATTAATCAAAAGTCAAGCTTTAGAAAATCACATCGATGGAACTAAAAATTCCCCACCCAAGGAGCTGCCCACCGGAGCTGTCAATCCGGCCTTCAAAACCTGGGAACGATTGGACCAGCAGGTCCTTAGCTGGGTTATAAACTCCTTGTCTGCAAATGTTTTGCCTCAGATCGTTGGAGCTGAAACTGCTCGTGAAGCATGGACTAAGCTGATTAAAGCTTATTCAACCGGTTCTCGTGCTCAAATCCGTGATCTAAAACATAGATTACATAATCTGAGACGTGATAATTCTTCAATTACTGATTATTTGCAAACAGCTAAGCATATCAGCAATCAATTGACTGCCCTTCAGAATCCGGTGACGGAAGATGACCTTGTAGAAGCAACGCTCGATGGTCTTGGACCAGCATATAGGCCCTTTGTACGGGCGTTAGAGGCAAGATTGGAGGCCGTTACCTTTGAAGATTTGGTCGGCTTACTGTTAAGTGAGGAACGACAACTTGCCAGAGAAATCCCTCTTTCTTCTTTCACCCCATCAGTACATTATGCCGCCCGAAACAGTAACCGTGGTCGAGGAAGGAGCCGAGGGTATTATTCCGGCCACCCTTCTCGTCGTCCAAATTACACAGCTTCAGCACCTCTTGACATCAGTACGCTGACATGTCACAATTTTAAGGGAACTGGCCATATCGCCAAGCAGTGTTCATCCCCAAAATTGAATCGCAATTATCACAATTCCACTCGACCTACCTCAAACATGGCTGTAATTTCTCACCCGAGCTCCTCTGATTGGCTTATGGATTCAGTAGCGACTCATCATTTGACTGCAGATCTTGGAAACCTTAATGTTCATTCCGAGTATGACGGACCCGAAGAAGTTGTTGTAGGTAATGGAACTTCTATTCCCATCTCTCATATTGGTCATTCCTCAGTTAATCTTTCTGATTCCGCTATTCAATTTCGAAATATTCTCCATGTTCCTAAAACAGTCAATAATTTATTGTATGTTTCTTCTCTAACTCGGTCTAATCATATTTCAGTAGAATTTTTTGCTAATCATTTTATTTTGAAGGACTTGGCGACACAGCGGGAGATTTACCGGGGAGCAAATAAAAATGGGCTCTACACCATGTCTCTTCCATCATCACAACCTCATCAAGTCCGAGCTTTTCATGTTTCGGTTCCTTTATGGCATGCTAGATTAGGGCATGCTAATTTGCCTATTGTTAAGAAAACATTGTCCTCGAATAAAATTCCATTTGATAATAAAAAGCATGAAATATGCAATTCTTGTTGTGTTAGCAAATCACATCGTCTTCCGTTTCCTAAATCTGATTATAATGCTATTGGTCCTTTAGATTTGATATGTTCTGATGTTTGGGGCCCTGCTCCGGTTGAATCTCATGATAAATTCCGTTATTATGTGCTTTTCTTTGATCACTACAGTAAATTTTCTTGGCTCTTTTTTGTGAAATATAAATCTGAAGTGATGAGTGTATTCATTAAATTTCGAACTTTAGTTGAAAAACACTTTCAAAGATCCATTAAAACCTTCCAATCTGATTGGGGAGGGGAGTTTCAAGCACTTAGGGAATATTTATCATTAAATGGCATAAATCATCGTGTTTCTTGTCCTTACACCCCCGAACAAAATGGGTGTGCGGAACGAAAACATCGTCATGTTGTTGAAACAGGATTGTCATTATTGCAACATGCTAAAATTCCAAATTTCTTCTGGACCTATGCTTTTGAATGTGCAATATATGTCATAAATCGTTTACCTGTTCATACTCTTGATTATTGCACTCCGTATGAGAAACTGTTTGGTATTATCCCTGACTATAATTTGTTTCGTCCTTTTGGGTGTCTTTGTTATCCGTGGCTTCGTCCTTACAATTCTAATAAACTTGAGCCTCGTTCAAGAAAATGTGTATTCTTTGGATATAGCAAAATGCATAAGGGATATAGATGTTTTGACTTACTTACAAATAAAATCTTTGTCTCACGTCATGTCGTGTTTAATGAACAGGCGTCTCCTTATCCGGAGTTAGATTCTGAGGCACGCTCCAGGTCCATAGCTGAACAATCGAGCTCTTCAATTACAGTCAATTTTCCTTCTCTCCGAGAACCATTAACAGCCATCTCGCCACTGCAGCAAACCAATACTTCACCCAATGCCCCAATAAGATCTAGTGATGCTCCTAGACTGAATTTACAGCAAAATACTTTACCCAGTACTGCCATAGTTCCTCATATGGCACCTGCTGATTTTCTTCGCCGTGTTACAACCCCTACAACGGTACAAAATAATGCATTGTCATCTATCCCTTTTGTAGATCTCCCAAATCATTTGCAGCAAAATATTATGCCCAGTACTGCCATAATTCCTCAAACATGCCCTGTTTCACTACCAACAACTCAGACACTGCCTACAACATCAAAATTACCCAAAAATACCACATCAGCCCCACGCACTTCCCAAACAGCTCCTAACCAGCCACAAACAGTACCCAACACTCAAACAAGACACGCCAAGCCCTCTACTTCGAACCCCACTGTTACCAAAACTCACAAAATGGTAACAAGAACTCAAACAGGCAGTTTGCGTCCTAAAGCACACCTTGCTACAGTAAATGTTGAGACCCCAACCTGTTTTACATAGGCTTTTAAAAAGAAAGAGTGGCGTGAGGCAATGGATGCTGAATATAACGCATTAATTGACAATGGCACTTGGGAGCTTGAACCGTACAGAGATGGTATGAATAAAATTGGTTGTCGTTGGGTATTTCGGGTCAAGTTAAATCCGGATGGATCGGTAGAACGCTATAAAGCGAGATTGGTTGCTAAAGGCTTTCATCAAAGGCCCGGTCTTGAATTTGAGCAGACGTTCAGTCCAGTTATCAAGCCTACAACAATTCGTGTGTTACTATCACTTGCATTATCTAAAGGGTGGAATATTCGTCAACTAGACATCTCAAATGCATTCTTGCATGGTTCGCTTGATGAGGTAATTTATATGGAACAACCGTCGGGTTTTGTGGATCCTCAATTTCCAACTCATGTTTGTCGTTTGAAGAAAAGCTTGTATGGGCTCAAGCAAGCACCGAGAATGTGGCACAAATGCCTTACCACGGCATTAACTGAACTTGGCTTTACTTGCTCCAAAGCAGATTCATCTCTCTACTGCTTTAATTCTAATGGAGTTCGCCTTTTTTGTCTATTGTATGTGGATGATATCCTTGTTACAGGATCAAGTGAGAATGCAGTTCAAAAGCTAATTTCAAAGCTTCAGTCACGTTTTGCTATACGTGACTTAGGGCGGCTCGCATATTTTCTTGGATTAGAGGCGACTTGGACCTCGAGCACGCTGCACCTCAATCAACAAAAGTACATAAAGGACCTTCTTACTCGAGCACAGATGATTGGAGCAAATAATATATCTACTCCTTTTTGTACTTCTACCAAGTTGACATTACATGGCAGTGAACCTTTTTGTGATCCAACCAAATATCGAAGCATAGTAGGGGGTCTTCAATATGCTACGATAACTCGTCCAGACATTAGCTTTGCGGTAAATCGAGTTAGTCAATTTATGCACAGTCCCTCTCTTGAGCATTGGAAAGCCGTTAAGCGCATATTGCGCTACCTTCATGCAACGCCAACACATGGCTTATTTTTTCATCGTGGTCGTTCTCTTGATTTAACAGGGTTCACTGATGCAGATTGGGGTGGGGACATTGATGATCGGAAGTCTACTTCTGGCTTTGCTGTCTATTTGGGACCGAACCTTGTCTCTTGGAAATCTCGAAAGCAAAGAACTGTGTCTCGATCATCCACCGAGGCCGAATATAGGGCTCTTACCTCCCTTACTTCTGAAATTCTTTGGATAAAAATGCTGCTTCTTGAAATTGGGTATTGCTCATCCAACCCACCTGTTCTTTGGTGTGATAACTTAAGTGCCACATATCTCACTACCAATCCAATCTTTCATGAGCGGTCCAAGCACTTGGAAATTGATTTCCACTTTGTTAGAGATAAGGTGGCCAGAAAGGAACTTAAGGTTGCATACATTTCTACACTAGACCAAACAGCTGACATTCTCACCAAACCACTTTCCAAGGCTCGATTTCTTCCATTTCGTGACAAGTTGAAGGTTCACCCTCCATCAACTTGAGGGGGGATGATAGATATACGGTTATTGAATGAGTCAAAACCATCTGATTTTGTAAATATTGTGGTTAGCTAGAATATCTGTATTTCAAATTATTTCTGTTGTAATCTCTTCCTATGTACTCTCTATTTAAACCTACATCCAATTAATGAAAAGTCACTTTTGATTCCAAACTCTCAACCCCCTTTTCCAAGCTGTATCTTCGCCCCTGCTTGTGAGGTCTTTCGCGAACAAGGCTAGAAAGGTTTGTAAATACTGGTTTAGATTGATTAGGGTTACAGATAGTATGAATATATATAGTGTAGAAACCTAGATTTATACGACTCTAACCCTAAAGATACAAGATAAGTATAGAGAATATTAATTACAGTCCCCCTCAAACCGATATTAGAGGACACAGTTGTAGATGATCTCGCAATAAAAGGAAATGAGTGCTCGATTGAGGTTTGGTTAAAATGTGTGTAATCTGGTCATCTGTCAGAGTAAATCTAACAGACAATAAACTGTTGGCAACCTGTTCACGAACAAGATGGTAGTCCAACTCAGTGCGTTTCGTGTGCGCATAAAAAACTGGATTAATGGTGAGTTATATGGTATCAATATTGTCACACCACAACTGAACATGACGTGGAATAGGAAACCATAGTTATTGTAATAGAATTAATTTTTTTAAAACAAAATTTTTAATTAAAATTTGCACGTATAAAATAATTTAGCAAAAGTAGGTCAGTCTAAAGGACCTCATTTCTATGTGGTATTCGCTAGACCCGGCAAAGCGACACACGACCCGATGACACGACACGAACACGACCTGTTTTTTTAGTGTTAGTGTTTAGGGTTTTATGACACGACACGAAAGTTGACACGACACGAAATGACACGTTAATTTTCGTGTCATTTTCGTGTCAACCCGAAAACACGAATCTGACACGGATATTGAAAATTATTGCTATATTCTCTCGTGTTTTTATGTCACTTTATTAATAAAGATAATAAAATTATAATTATTAATTTCAAATATTGATTTGAATTTCCTAAATTGTTATAAACACATTACATGACCCTCTAACATGATATTATCGAACTTTTCGATAATTATTGTTAACATACTAATCTAAAAATGATATAAAACGTTTAAAAACAGTACCATATCTTTTTATATTTTTAAGAGTTATTATTAATATATATGCATAAAAAAATTACATGTAACCCGAAAACACAACACGAAATCGACACTAACCCGAACAGGTTAACACGACTTTGACACGAAAGTTTTTGGATTGGGTTTGGGTTTACTCTTTTGTGACACGAACCCAAAATGACACGACACGAACACGACTCGAATATGATAATTGACAGGTCTAGTATTCGCGTCACCCACGTCATGCGTCCCTAACTTGATGGCACTTCGGTTGCACCCTGCGTATGAGAGAGTCTTTTCCCTAATAATTAATTAAAGGCTTGTAAAATCCACTTACTTATAAACTAGTTAAGATTCTCATTTCTTTTCTATACGAGATGAGAATGTTTAATTTTCTTTTATCTTTTTTCCAAACCATTTAACGTGATTCACTTTGAGCATCAATTTCTCATTCATAATACATCGTTAAAAGGATCTCATGATATAAAATATGTTGACAAATTTTAAGTTATTTTAAGTTTATTTATCCGTTATATATTTAATCCTCAAGTTGACAAAATATAACAAACCAAAAATTATTTATAATTTGTTTTGGATATATATAATTTATAAAAATAATTTTAAATTAATATATATATATATTTAATATATATAAATACTATTTATTTATTTATGTGACATCATTTGGTCTGGCCAATCCGAGCTATCCGATCCAAGCAAATAACTCGTGATCCAACTATAAATCCGATTTGATGTCCTGTCCGGTTCTGATAACATTGCTGAAAACAAAATAATAAAAAAATAATTTGGTTTACTTGAAATCGTTAAAGAAAAAGGATAAGGTAGCGGAATAGGCCTATGATTTGTGATAGGAGTGCACACAAAATTCCGGAAAACCGAAAAATCAAACCGAAACCAAACCGAAAATAAGGTTAACCGAAACTGATGGACTAGTGTACGGTTTTTAATTTTAAAAATAATGATTAATGGTTACGGTTATGATTTCTTTATTCCAAAAACCGTGGTTAACCGAAACTGACCGAATCTCAATTAAATATTAAAAAATATAAAATCAATTTCTTTATATGGGTAAACAATTATGTAGTCCATATAGTTTTCATAACTCACTAATCAATCCACTATTTAATTATAAGATCTCTAAATTTTTTCACTTTTAATGATTTAGTTATTTCTATCAAATATTAACATCAAATGAGATGAAAATATGTAAATAACTCTTGGTTAATTTTCTTACTATCTCCCTAATTTCAGTTTATGCGGCTTTTTTTCTTTTATGTTTTTGGAGGTGGAAACAATGATAAAATTTTATTACTTGTTTTTCAAACTTTATAGCCGGACGTTTTATTAGGGGCACTTTACCTTTTTTTTATCCGTTTAATTGTTTTTTAACACATTTTTAGACGAAGATTTGATATAGGGACTAAACAATTTAACAGAATCAAATCTGATGGATTATAATGCACGTACATTTTCCTCTCCGCATTTAATCTCTTCAACTCGCCATTGATCCGCCGTCTCCCTCACAATAAAAATTAGAATTCTTTTATTATTTTTATTTTTATTTTTAATGGTTAAAAACCGAAATAAAAGGTTAACCGACCGAAATAATTGGTTAACCGATTAGTGGTTAACCGAATTTAATTGACTAGTGTATGGTTAGTGTTTTTAAAATACCGATTAAATGGTTAACCGATCGAATTAACCTTAATGGATTGGTTAACCGCCCACGTGCATCCCTAGTTTGTGGAGAAATGCCAATTTAGACTCTACATACAAAATAGCATCAATATGGGTTTAACGTTTAAAAATTGATACCAATTTAGGTCTCTATAACAGAACGAAACATGTTATTAATATTACTCAGTTAAATTCTGTCAATTGTAGCGGAATAATAAAAATAATGTATCCAATTCATTATCAATTTCTGTAAGTCGTTGTTTTCTATCACTTGTTGATGATGCTGAGTCAACAAGTCAGCATTGTAAGTCGTTGTTGTTTTCTATTACAAGAATGATGCTGGGTAATCAAGTCAGCATAATTGTAAGCCAACCAGTCAGCATGAGTATTTCAACAAGTTAGCATGGCTGTGGTCAGCATGGTACTGAGGTGTTAATACAGGTCAACATGTTCGTGCTGTGTTCAGGACAACATGGTCTTGCTGTGTTACCACTGGTCAGTAGGTCTTGCTGAGTTAGTACATTTTGAGTAAGGATATTTTGGGTATTTTCACAATCTTGTAAAGGCTATAAAAGGTCTGGGTTGGGAAGTAGTTTCATACGTGAGATTATTCTTAGACTAAGTCATTAGTGTACACTGTGATATACTGAGTTGGGGATTGGGAAAATACGAGAGTTTCTAAAGAGGAAACTGTTTCAATCTTGTTGTAATCTCCATTGATTAGTGAAGTTGCTGGATGTAGGCAGTTAAGCCTAACCAGGGTAAATTCTGTGTGTATTCTTTTGATTGCTGTTTCAAGATCCAATCTGTGATCTTTGTGAACTTTGTTTATCTGTGTGGTTGATTGATCGTTCGAAGTATAGCTCAACAATTGGTATCAGAGCTAATCAAGAACATAGCAATGGGTTTTACAAAGATTGAGATCGAGCGTTTCAATGGTAAGGGAGATTTTGCTCTATGGAGACAGAGGATGAAAGCAATCTTGGTTCAAATGAAGGTTGTGAAGGCTCTGAAGGGCGAGAAAGAACTTCCGGTGACAATGACGAAGGAGGAGAAAGAAGATCTTCTTGAATTGGCTTACAGTACGATCGTCCTGTATCTTGGCGACAAGGTGCTGAGAGAAGTCTCGAAGGAAACCTCAGCTGCTGGGGTTTGGCTCAAGCTTGAACAGTTGTACATGACGAAGACACTCACCAATCGGGTTTATCTTAAGGGAAAGCTTTTTGGCTTCAAGATGAATGAGGACAAGCCAGTTGAAGACTATCTTGATGATTTCTCAAAGATCATAATTGACCTAGAGAACATAGAGGTAAAGATAGATGATGAAGATCAGGCCATAATGATCTTGAATTCTTTACCCCAGTCTTTTAGTCATTTCGTTGAAACCATGAAGTACGCTAGAGAAACACTAAGTCTGGAAGAAGTTCTTATGGCTCTAAAGTCAAAACAGATTGAGGCCAGCACCAACACTGAAACTGCAGAAGGATTGCTTGTTCGTGGAAGGTCTGAGAAAAAAGACTCTCACAAGCCAAAGAACAAGAACGGGAAAAAGTCCAAAACTCCATCCTCAAGCAATAAAGAAGGCAAGGTCTACAAGTGTTTTCACTGCCATAAGGAAGGACATTTCAGGAAAAACTGTCCTGAGAGGAAGAAGAGTCAAGGTCAGCCTAAAGATCAAGGCGAAGCCGCTGTGGTAGAAGAAGGTTATGAGAGCGCTGAAGTTCTTGCTGTCACTGATAAAGATCCAAACACTGACTGGATCTTGGACAGCGGATGTACGTTCCATATGACTCCCAACAGGACGTGGTTCGAAGACTTTCAAGAAGAAGGTGGGAGGGTTCTTCTAGGCAACAACAAGTTATGCAAGGTACTGGGTCAAGGCTCCATTAGGCTGAAGATGTTCGATGGTCAAGAAAGGATTATGACCGGTGTGAGGTATGTGCCAGAACTGAAAAGAAATTTAATTTCTTTGGGTACGCTTGATAAACAAGGATACAATTATAGAGCCGAAGGGGGTATCATAAGAATAGCTAGAGGATCTTTAGTTGTTATGAAAGGTACCATGAGTAATGGCCTATACACACTCTTAGGTAGTACTGTGTTAGTCTCTACAGCAAATCTCACCGAGTCTAAAATTGATAGAACCAATCTTTGGCACCTTAGACTAGGTCACGTGAGTGAAGTTGGTTTACATGAACTTAGGAAGCAGGGTTGTTTTGGTAAAGATCACATAGGAAAGATAGATTTCTGTGAGAAGTGTGTCTTAGGGAAGTCAAGTAAAGTCAAGTTTCCTAAGTCAGCAACACATAGAACCCAAGACATTCTTGAGTACATTCACTCTGACCTATGGGGGCCAACAAGAACTAAGTCTCATGGTGGGAGGACCTATTTTATGACCCTCATTGATGATTACTCTAGAAGAGTATGAGTTTATATTCTAGCTCATAAGAATGAGGCCTTGCAAACGTTCAAGGATTGGAAAGTGCTAGTGGAAAACCAAACAGGAAAGAAAATCAAAAGGTCGAGAACCGACAATGGTTTGGAGTTTCTTGACAAAGATTTCATCACTTTGTGCAAGAAGTCCGGTATAACCAAACATCACACCGTTCCTGGAACTCCACAGCAGAATGGCCTAGCAGAGAGGTATAATAGGACTATCCTAGAGAGAGTTAGGTGCATGTTAATCCAATCCAGTCTCCCTAAGTCTTTCTGGGCTGAAGCAGTGCAAACTGCGTGTTACCTAATCAATAGGTGCCCATCATCTGCTATAGGTTTTAAAACACCTATGCAAATGTGGTCTGATCACCCTGAGGATTATGAAAAACTTAGAGTGTTTGGTTGTTCAGCTTTTGCACACGTTAGACAGGAAAAATTAGAACCTCGGGCTCTAAGATGTGTTTTTATAGGCTACCCTATAGGAGTCAAGGGCTATAAGTTGTGGTGCCTAGAACCTGGTTATAAGAAATCCATAGTCAGCAGAAATGTTGTGTTCAATGAGATGGATTTTCCTTATCAGAAAAACCAAGAGAAAACTCAGTTAGAACCGAGTAGTCCTGAGTCCATTCAAAACCTTGAGAGTGTTAAGAATGAGGTGGAGCTTGAAGAAAATAGTGAAAACACCCGTAAAACCGAGCAAGAAGTCAGTGATGGTAATTCTACTGAGTCCAGTCAAAGCTATAGACTTGTTAGAGACCGTGAAAGAAGAGTCCCTAGGGCCCCGGTTAGATATGGTTTTGAGGACCTTGTAGCTTATGCATTTAGTGTTGCTAAGGAAGTTCAAGAATCTGAACCTGTAACCTATAGGGAAGCTGTGAATTCGGTTGACAAGGAACAGTGGCTTAACGCTATGAAGGATGAGATAAAATCCCTTGATAAAAATGAAACTTGGATTTTGGTAGATAAACCTCCTGATAAGAAGTTGGTCGGTTCAAGGTGGGTGTTTAAAAGAAAGGAAGGGATACCTGGTGTAGAGAAACCTAGGTTTAAAGCTAGGTTGGTGGCCAAAGGGTTTACTCAGCAGGAAGGTATAGACTTTAATGAAATCTATTCACCGGTTGTTAAACATAGGTCTATAAGGATTATTCTCTCTCTTGTAGCTCGTTTTGATCTAGAATTAGAACAGTTAGATGTCAAAACAGCTTTTCTTCATGGAAACCTGGATGAGGTCATATATATGCAACAACCAGAGGGTTTTGAAATAGGAGATAAAGACCAGCGGGTATGTTTGCTTAAGAAGTCTCTATATGAAGTTCGATGAGTTTATGATAAGTCAGGACTTACATAAGTCTAGTTATGACTGGTGTGTGTATAGTAGAGACCTTAATGATGGCTCTAAGATTTATCTCTTGTTATATGTTGATGACATGCTTATAGCTTGTCACAACAAAGCAGCCATAAATCAGTTAAAGGCACAACTAAACACACGGTTTGAGATGAAGGATCTCAGGTCAGCACGGAAAATTTTAGGGATGCAAATTTCTCGAGACAGAGGAAGAAAGAAGCTGTTCCTAAGTCAGTCAGTTTATCTGAGCAAGGTGTTAGAACGTTTTGGTATGACGAATTCAAAGGCCGTTCTCACTCCACTTGCAAGTCACTTCAAGCTGAGCAGTAAGCAAAGTCCTCAAACTGATGAGAAAAAGGAAGACATGGAGAGGGTGCCATATTCTAGTGTTGTAGGCTGTCTAATGTACGCGATGGTCTGTACACGTCCAGATTTGGCTCATGCTGTGAGTCTCATTAGCAGGTTCATGGCAAATCCAGGAAGAGCACATTGGTCAGCGGTGAAGTGGGTGCTGAGGTATGTCAAAGGCTCACTGAGTAAAGGTTTGAGTTATGGTGGAGCTGAAGCCCTAGTGGATGATGTAGCGGGTTTTGTTGATTCTGATTATGCTGGTAGCATTGACACCAGAAAATCCCAAACCGGGTATGTATTCACTGTGTTTGGAACAACAATAAGTTGGAGGGCAAGTCTACAGTCAGTTGTGACTCTGTCAACAACCGAGGCAGAGTTTATTATCGTCACAGAGGCAGTAAAGGAAGCAATGTGGCTGAGAGGAGTCTTAGCGGAACTTGGAGTGACACAGATTGATGGTTTGAAGATTTACTGTGATAGTCAAGGAGCTATACACCTGTCAAAACACCAAGTATTTCACGAGCAATCCAAACACATAGATGTGAGAATGCATTTCGTCAGGGATGTGATTAGCACTGGTACTGTTCAGGTGGTGAAAGTGGGAACTGGGGATAACCCAGCCGACATGCTGACCAAATCTGTTTCAAGTAATAAATTTGAACATTGCTTGAAACTGGTTAGGATGGTCAGTGGTCCTTGAGTGTATTTTCTTCACTAGTTGATGGAGTGATTAGAAAGACAAGGTGGAGATTGTAAGTCGTTGTTTTCTATCACTTGCTGATGATGCTGAGTCAACAAGTCAGCATTGTAAGTCGTTGTTGTTTTCTATTACAAGAATGATGCTGGGTAATCAAGTCAGCATAATTGTAAGCCAACCAGTCAGCATGAGTATTTCAACAAGTTAGCATGGCTGTGGTCAGCATGGTACTGAGGTGTTAATACAGGTCAACATGTTCGTGCTGTGTTCAGGACAACATGGTCTTGCTGTGTTACCACTGGTCAGTAGGTCTTGCTGAGTTAGTACATTTTGAGTAAGGATATTTTGGGTATTTTCACAATCTTGTAAAGGCTATAAAAGGTCTGGGTTGGGAAGTAGTTTCATACGTGAGATTATTCTTAGACTAAGTCATTAGTGTACACTATGATATACTGAGTTGGGGATTGGAAAAACACGAGAGTTTCTAGAGAGGAAACTGTTTCAATCTTGTTGTAATCTCCATTGATTAGTGAAGTTGCTGGATGTAGGCAGTTAAGCCGAACCAGGGTAAATTCTGTGTGTATTCTTTTGATTGCTGTTTCAAGATCCAATCTGTGATCTTTGTGAACTTTGTTTATCTGTGTGGTTGATTGATCGTTCGAAGTATAGCTCAACAATTTCTAAATTAATGATACTATATACGTAGAGCGTACTAAAAAAAATATACTCGTATTTTGGTACTTTACGGATAAGAAAAAGATATTTATACAAAGTTATTGGAAAATTCAAGTAAAGTTGTAATCTTTTTCCCCTCCAATCGTGCACATGATAGTATCAGAGGGGCCACCACCAATTGGGTAAGAACGAACGAATTAGGTAATCGCCACCTCTATGACTTGGCTTGTCGTCTTCTTTTTCTTCTTCTCTCCCCAAATTCCTTCTAGAAAAACATGAAGAAGACATTTCAAAAACCGAGAAAAACCCTTATTTTCAAACTAACAGATCCGGCCACCTATAACAGAACGGTAAGATTCTTGTGTTCAATTCAATTGCAAGGGTTTTTAATTTGCTTTCGATCGTTATCTTCTGATTGGGTTCGTTCTTATTTGGCAGTAAAGAATTGAAATGGAAAATTCAGGTGAATTTGTCGATAGAGTTGAGATTAATGGAGGAGAGGCGAGGAATGACGCCGCAGCTTCTTCTACTACTAGCTCTTCGTCGATATTAACTTCTGGGTATCGATTATTTGGTCGGAAAGCTTCAGTTCATCAGGTTATGGGTGGCGGCAAAGGTAAAGAGCTTTCCGCCTTTCTATTTTTCTTGAATTGGGGGTTTTAATTAAGTTCATTTAGAAGCTGCTAAATGTGATTTTTATTGCTAATTGGATGTTTTTCAATTGGATTCTCTTGTATACATGTCTGGAATTCTATTTAGTTTGGTTTTACTAATTAAAATAGGAATTGAATTCTTTTTGTTTAGGTAAATCCTATCAGGAAAAGAGATTATACTTTTGTTTGTAGGTGTTGTAAATATATATGTTTGTTTTGATGGTAATTAGTGCGTTTTGATGGTAAATTGGTGGGTTTTATGCTTTGTTGTGCGGAAACTTAAACATCCGGAGGAAACCGAAAAGAAAATGGAATGGAAACCGACACGAAACTCTGAAATGCTACTGAAAAAGAGTCATGCAACATAGGTTTTGTGTATATGTTTTCTAGCTATAAGGTACCAAAATGACCTCAAGATTATTGGGGAAGTGACAATTTGACCTCCACGTACAAAATAGCATCAACCTAACCCCAACGTTTATGAAATTGTGTAATTATAGCCTCGTTTTACTGCATCGTTGAAGAAAATTAGTGTTTAATTGACACCATTTCATAAATGTGGGGTTAAATTGACACAATTTCATAAACGTTGGGGTTAAATTGACACTGTTTCATAAACGTTGGGGTTAAATTGGTGTTATTTTGTATGTGGGGGTCAAATTGACACTTCCCCGATAATGTTGAGTTCATTTTGATACCTTATCCCTATTTTCTAACACGAAATTGTAGTACTTTCATGGTAATGTTAGTTTACATTACCTTACTTTAATAACACCGGATCCAAACAAAAGGGTTAGTTTCATGTAAGCAAGGATCACTTGCTTATTTATTTGCGTCTAGAGTTTTAGAGTTTGTGCTCTTGGGATACGCATATATGTGAGCTTAGGTGTAATTGGGTCTCGTGAGATGTGAGAGTTTGGGATTTGGATATAGAATGAGAGTTTCTTAGTGTTGTACCAACTTACGGATTGCTAATGAATTATGTGCTCCTCCACGCTCGTGGATGTAGGCAAAAATAACCGAAACACGAAAATCTCTTGTCATTGTGATTGCTGTCCAATTTCCTGTTCCTTATGTCAAGCTTGTTGTAGTCAACACCGATCTAATTCCTAACATTTGCTTATTATACTATTTGGTTTCTCCTTCCTGGATGCTTTCTAGAAAAGCAGGAATTTGATCGATGAGGTATCGAGGTCTGGGCTCATTACACTGTTGTAGGCAACACCGATCCAATTCCTAACATTTGCTTATACTATTTGGTTTCTCGTTCCTGGATGCTTTCTAGAAAAAGCAGGAATTTGCTCGATGAGGTATCGAGGACCGGGCTCTTAACATTGTTGTAGTCAACACCGATCCAATTCCTAACATTTGCTTATGCTATATGGTTTCTCGTTCCTGGATGCTTTCTAGAAAAGGCAGGAATTTGATCGATGAGGTATCGAGGACCGGGCTCATTACTTGCACAGTGTATTACTGATAAAAACCTAATATTATGTGCTAAGATAGATAAAGTTTGAGGAAATTAGGAATGAAGGTTGAAATTGAATACCCTCTTGTTTGAGAAAATGAGAGATGCTTGAATTAAGGAAATCAGACGAGTTCATCAATCGTTTGAGATGACATTTCTAGAATGAATCACGGTTTTTTCTGTGGAGTTCCTACTCGGCTATGAAATGATTGACGAAAGGAATGGGGATGTGTTGGGACGGTCTGTAGCAAAATAGGAGGTTCACCTTGTTTGTAGGAATGTTGGCGGCGCGCTTCACGTATGGACAGATCCCTAGCTTTGGTAGGAATGTTGGCGGCACGCTTCGTTGGGTTCGTTATCTGTCGGTCAGTAAGTGTGGACTGATTCCCATTTATCCAGTAGTGTATATTTCCTCTGTAGCGAAATTCGATAGAGCGATCTCTACGACCTTGCAAATTAGTTTGAGCCCGCAACTTCGTAAGGCGAAGGCGCTGTTACTGCGTTAAAACTTATATTCTGCTTATTATCTGATATGTTAACTATATCTTCTTTACTCTTTTGTACCTAAATTAATGATGCATAGTGGTTATATTGTAATGAGACGTGTGCACTGTTCTACGTCGAGATTGTTGGAGTTGGTTGACCTGCGCTGGGAGCGGTCCCCTGTGTAAGTTCCGACGATCAAGTTAGTAGGATAACGGAGTAAGAGGATAGTAAAGTAGGGAAAGAGAGAGAGTCCAAACGTCCCTTTCTTTGACTACGTGAGGGCCTTATATAGGCTTTGGGTCCCTGTGGGACACCCCTAGCTTCCTGGCACGCTATAGGCGTTAGATCTGATTTGGCGACCTGACACCCTCGTCCTAGGCGCAAGCTACGTTGATCTTTTACTTTCGGACATCGGGCTTAGTCCCACTTGGATGTGGGCCCAGCCCAAGTCCCTTGCATGGGGCGGAGAGGCCTAAGCTGTACACGTGTAGGCTTGAGCCCATATGTCTCATCATATTGCAATAGGGCGGCCTGGTGCACTACGCGTCCCCGCTAAGCGAGGGTCCGGGGAGGGGTCCCACGCACAAGGGTGTATTGGGGGGCAAGCCTTCCCCTGCCAATTTTTTGGCAAGAGGCCGCTCCTAAGACTCGAAGTGACCTCTCGGAAACTACCTTTTTTGTGGCTTGGCTACTGCGTCCATATTCCATTAATTAAAGGGATAAGTTACAAAAATACCCTTATCACTCCCAGCCACGAGCAATTTTACCTTTAACGTCATTAATGATATAATTGAGAACGTAACATTCGCAAGTTGAGTCAATTTTACATCTTTGATAAACCTATTGTGCCTGCTAGTATATTTGGTTTCGTGTGTTTTATTTGTTCGCCTAATTCCTTTTTCCGCTCGCAGCTGCTGATGTGCTTTTGTGGAAGCGGCATGTTTCTTTTGGTGTCATTGTTGTCGCAACAGTTGCTTGGTTTATATTCGAGCAATCGGAATTACCATTCTTAACAATTTTCTCAGACGTCTTGCTGGTTGTGACTGTAATATTATACGCCCGTGCCAACGTTGCTGTTATGAGAAATACGTATGTGCTATTTGCGTTACATATATTGATTTATTATCCCTTTACTTTTATTGTTGAATCCATTTTTATGGGAATTCCTTTTTCTTAATCTTATGCAGACAACCGCAATCATTACCGGAGCTAGTTTTGTCGGAGGAAATGGTTAATAATGCCGCAGCATCTTTTCGTGTTAAACTCAATAATGTGCTTCTTATGGCTCACGACATTACTATTGGCAAGGATTTTCGACTCTTTTTCATGGTAAGTATCCGTTATCCATCTCCTTAAAAAGATGCAAGGGTTTTGCTTGTTTGATGAAGCTTTACGAGCCTAATTATTTGACGTGATATTGATTTGTCGTATATTTCTGGGCTAAAATATATTCACGGCTCCTAAATTATAGTGCTGCTAGCGTTATGGGTTGTAAACTTCATTTCTTGACATAAAAAACCTCGAACTTTGCATTTTTATTATTAAAGTCCAAATCAACAAAAAAATCGTAAATTTTTTTTACGAAATATTGTCCTGAATAAGTTTGACAGTTGACTACATCATTGACTTTTTTAATCATGTCATAAAAAAAAGTGCTAAACCATACGGAGCCCTTGTCCATTTTGGTCACTATGCTCCCGGAAATTAAGGGACAACCCATTAGCCACTCCAACTCTCTGAAAGTGACATAAAACACCCTTTATTTTTCCTCGATCGGAGAAGATTTTGACCATTCGCTTTTCTGTTGACTTCCCATATGTACTGTGGCTCTTCGCTTCAAAAAGAGTTACCCCTTCCTGGAGCATATTTTTCGATAGCTTCTCTAAACTCATACAGACTTTGAAATACCATTCCGAGAGGCCACGTTGCAAAATTTTTGTAAAAGGAAAAGCCACATTGCATATGAGAAGTCAACCGAAAGGTGAGTGGTTCTCACGGGTCAACATCTTCTTTGACTGAGGAAAAATAAGGGGAGTTTTATGTCACGCTTAGCTAATTGAAGTGGCTAATGGCTTGCCCCTAAGGTTCGGGGGGAAAAATGACCAAAATGGACAACTTTAGGGGGCTCCGTATGGTTTGGGCTTAAAAAAAAATATGGTAAAATACCTATTTTACCCTCCATTATTATGTGAAGTGTTGAACGGGTTTTTGTTGATTTGGACTATAATGTTACAGAATGTAAAGCTCAAGGATTTGTATGTCAAAAAATGAAGTTTAGAGGCTATAATGTTACTAGGTAGCACTATAGTTTAGGGGCCATGGATGTAATTTACCCTATATTTCCGTGCTGAAAGTTTTTATAATCTATATAACTTTGAAATTCGAGTTAAGTATTTGATAGAGTTCGTTTTTCACAGATGCATAGGATTTCCATCAAAATACAAATTAGAGTTCTAAATGACTTCCTTTTAAGTTAGGGGTGTCGGAACGGGTTATCATGTCATATTCGTGTTATATGATATATAAGTTCGATACCATTATATAATTATGTATGGTATAAATGCAACAAAAATGATAATTGTGTCAAACAGGTCAGAAATCGTGTTGTCGTGTTGTCGTGGTGTTAGAAACAAGATAGAATTGGAATTCGAATTGGATGCGTGCTTATTTGTATATTTCCGGAACAATCATTACCATGCTGATGAATCTTTTTACGATTTAAAACTTATCCTTACAATCCATGCCAAAAATGCTATGTTCCCTGCCTTCGATATGTGCGTCTTATTGCTAGCTGATCTTACGATCTCATTCAAATGCCTTTTTTTGTAATCAAACAAGTAGTGTCAAGCTGGTTATTTCTGTAAATCGTGTTGTCATGTCAGAAATTGACAACTCTATTTTAACTTCAAAACAAGATAGAAGTGGAATTCGAATTGGATGCGTGCTTATTTGTATATTTCCGGGACAGTCATTGCCATGCTGATGAATCTTTTTACGATTTAAAACTTGTCCTTACGATCTATGCCAAAGACGCTACTTTCCCTGCCTTTGATATTATGCATCTTATTGCTAGCTGATCTTTCTATCTCATTCGAACGCCTTTTTGTATCGAACAGGTGGTTGTTTGTCTATGGCTCCTCTCTGCAATTGGGAGTTACTTCTCATTCTTTACCCTGGCCTATGTAGGTAAGGAGTCGCTTTAATTTCGTTTATAAAACACTCAATTTCACTTGTGTCTCGCGAATTGCTCGAGTAACATACTTGGATGAACTCGAATAATAAGTTTGTTACTGGTAACAGGAACCGTATTATCCATTACAATTCCTGCATTGTATAGCAGATATGAAGAGCATGTCGACAAATATTGCGGGATGATCCATAGGACATTATCGCACCATTATAAGATAGTCGATGAGAGTGTTATCAGTAGAATCCCCCAGAGTTTATCTAAGGAGAAAGATGCATAAGCGTATACCGATTCTCACTCCTTTGGCGTTGTTGAGATCGAAAGCTGTAAAGAAATCTGCAGAGTTTGGAAATTAGTGAAGTCGTCGGAGTCATCCGGGTTAATTCGTTCAACGAACATGAGTAGATGCTGCTGCTAAGTTCTTTGCCCTCATGAGCTTGTATGTGTTTTTGAATCACTGTATTTTAAATTGTTAATGGGATGAAATGTACATTTGTCTTCTTAGTTAAATCCCCGTGAAGAGTTCGTGCTTTCGTTGTAGCACTAAGGGCCCATTTGTTTACTTGTTGATGTTAGTTGTTTTGCTGATAGGTAGTAGATGTTAGTTGATTTTTCTGTTAAAAACCGTTGTTTTGAAAGACAAAAGGCAGATCTGTTATTTAGAATTAAAAGGTAAAATGCAGATCTGAAAAATGGAAATAAACGGGTACTAATATAGTGATCTTTTTTTGTAGTGTTTTTTTATTATACTTTCTAAAAGGTGTTTGGTTATGATTGAGAAATAGTTCTTCGAGCAATTATAGTGGTTTTGTAAACGTAACAGTACCAAGAGGGTTGCTGGATTCAGTGAGTCGCTGGCGTCGAATCCAAGACACCACATGGGCGTTTTACTTTCAAAACATTCAAATTGGGTAAGTTATACCTTTCGCCTTTAAGTTCTATTCATTTTCACAATAGGGTTACTAAACTCAAAATATAGAATAAAAGGGATAAGGTGTAAAAATATTCTTAATGTGTACAGGTAGGAGTAATTTTACTTTTAAGCAATTTTACCCATAATGTTAGCAAGTTTGGATAATTTTAGACAGTATTAAAAAAACAGATATTTTGTTCAATGTTGATTCTAAAAAAAATCATATTTTTTTTGGGATTTAATAGTGAATTTAAGATTAATATTTTTAAATTCAAATAATTATTGAACTTTTTTAATCCAACTCGTACAAAATACAGTATATTCTTAAAAAAAATCCATCTGTTACTAAAGAGCAATAAAATGATCTACATATGAAATGTAGATGACAAAATTTAGGACCGAGGTCCAATCTACTCAACTTGTCAACGTTAAAGATAAAATTGCTATTTGTTGTCAATATTAATGGTAAAATTGCACAATTTTAGACGTTAGGGGTAAAATTGCTACTAGGTATAAACATTAGGGGTATTTTTACATTTTATCCCAAAAAAGTTAATTTTATATTTTTTAATATTATAACACTAAACTTCAATCAACACATCAAAATGACTGTTGATGATCTTAAAATTAAAAAAAAATTCTAAGAATTAATGATATTTTATGCAAATTTAATATATTAAAACTCTCGTTTTGATGTTATTTAGGTGTTGTTTAGTTAGTTAAGAGAAAATGAATTTTTAGAGAGAAAGTTCAAAGCAATGATTATAAGTCGTATTAGTTTTTCAAATTCTTAGAGAGAGAAAGTCCTTTAGAGAGAGGGAGGAAGTCCTTTTAGACTTCAACAAGCTGAAGTGTTTATCACTTTAAATAAATTCAGGGATTAATAGATGACTATAAATAAGTTGAAAGTCAATAAAACATTTAAAAAAAATAAAAAAAAACTAATATATCACTTTAAACAAATTTAAAAGATAAACATAACGATTATCGGAAGACAAACGAATTGTGGACAAATGCAAAGACATAGGAATGCATTAAAGCCATATTTAAATTTATAAAATTTACAAGCTGAATAAGGATCTTAATAGCATAAACATGTAAAGTTAAATAGCTTAAAATTGTGTCTTGGTCAAGGGTAACACACATGATCACTTGAATTTTAATGAAAACATTAAATTTTAAAATGTAATATAAAAATGACTCAACTTTAAATTTGTTTAATATTGTAGCCATTAAATTTCAATTAATGTCTGAAATAATGGTTAACAACCTCAAATAGAAATCTCGAATAATTAAAGTGGTTTAGGATCATATCTACCATGGAACCATATTTTTATTTTCCAAAATTACATTTTTCTATTCATTTTCTCCTTTCTAATCAAATAACACATAAATGCTCATAAAATAAAAAAGTTGAAGAATTAAAGTTGTTCAGAGTATAGATTTTTGTAGGTCTGACTTAAAGGGACATCCCATTAACCACTGTAATTCCCAAAAAAAATGATATAATGCGTCTCTTATTCTTTCTTAATTAGAAAAGATTCTGACTACCAATTGTTGGTTGGCACAGTGGTAGCATGGGGCTGCGCTTGGTAGGGCGGTCTCAGGATCGATCCCCCACAACGGTGATTGGGAGGGGTTTAAATACCGTAATCCTTGGATCCGCCTCGAATCTGGATTAGTCGGCCAATGTGGTTCGGAGTACTGGATGGTTTAACCAAAAGAAAAGATTCTGACTACTCATTTTTTGGTTGACCATATGCAATATGACTTTTCCCTTAAAAAAATTTACCTTTCTTAGAGCATATTTTGCAATATCCTCCTTAAACTAATATACACTTTGAAATACCATCACAAAATGCCACATTGCAAATTTTTATGATGAAAATACACATTTCATATAGGAAGTCAGGCAAGTGGTCCTCAAGAGTCAACATCTTATCCAGTTGAGAAAAAATAAGAGGCGCGGGCAAAGTTATAAAAATGGACAACTTTAGGGGGTTCCACGTTAATTAAATTTAGTGGCTAATATTAGAAATTACAAAGTTGAATGATTTTTATATTACGTTTTGAAGTTTCACGATCATCGTATTTGTAAAAACACCATATATTGAAAACTTCCAGAAGGCACAAAGCAAAAAACACTAATCCAGAAGCAATTCACTTGTCTTCTCCAACCAAACATTGAAGACTTCTTCCAAGTACAGAACAAAATGAATCTGCTACCACAATTTTCAAATAAAATAGGTTATTCATATAATCCTGATGTAGTATAAAGGAAAAACGCATTTTGAGCCCCTGATCTTTTCGGTTTTTGTTGAATCCCTAATATAATGACCCGGTTTGAAGTGGAAGGCTCGGGGATAGAAAACCTAAGCAGGGAGCGGTTTTAAAGGGTGACGATGAGGTAGGAGTGAACTGAATTCCACATTGGAAATGGAGGGAGTGATGTAGGTTTATTAGCAAGATGAGAATCCAATACATACAGACGCGTTTTAAAACTGTGAGGTCTATGGTGTTGGTTTTGGGCCAAAAAGGATAATATCTACATAGTATTGTTGTTATGAGTCCCGCCCATATTTAAGGTCCATTTATTATTAACTTTGGCTTCTTTGAGAAGCTTAGGTTAATGTGTATTTAAGTCTATGAGTTGTCTTTATTTTAAGATAAGTGAAGGAAGAAGAAAAGACACACAAAAGAAGATTTTCGGTTTTGGCCTTTCTCTCTTTAGGCCAGTTCACGTTTTTGTCGATTTTTGGACATGAGCTTTTTGACATATTGTTCCTTGTTCTCACCGTTGTGATTGTCGTTCGGAGGTCGGGAAGGTCTGTTCGGGATTGGGGAAGATTTTAGATAAGTTTCTTCTCTTTGTGGTATTTGTTTACTTCTTGATCTCTTATAGTTTATGATTGTTGTTGGAGGGTTATAAACCTTTGTAAGACTTTGTTGGGTTTGTTTTGCCCTCAATTTTATCATAATAAGAGAAGAAGGGTGGACTCCTCAAACGTCCCGTGGTTTTTACTCTTCACACTGAAGAGGTTTTCCACGTATAAATCTCGTGTTGTTGATTGTGGTTTAGATTTTCATTCTTGTGGTTATTGTTGTTGTTTTGATTTGGAACTTGGGTTGTGCTTTGGTTGATTGTTTGTGAGATTGATCATTGTGTTGTTATTCGTATTCCGCGTGTTATTGGCAACCCGTCTTTTGGGTCCTTCAATTGGGTCAGATTGTTACAATTGATATTATAGCAAACTCTTCATGCACGGTGCACAGTTCGGGGATGAACCAGCCAGAAGCTGGTGGGCCTGTAACGCCCTGTCCGAAGTGGGTGGGGTCGAGGTAGAAGGCATGAGCAACGAGCGACATTAGGGATGACGATGGATGTAGGAATGAACAGAATCCCACGTAAAAAATGGAGTAAGAGCGATTGAGGCTTATTAGTAAGTGTCAGAGATTAATATACGATCTACGATTGGACCTTAACTGTTAGCTTGAGCTGTTGGTTAAATTGATTCCATGACATGGTATTAGAGCATCTAGGATCAAACGGTCGAGGGTTTTAGTCCTGACAAACTCATTAATTTGTGGAATTAAAAACACATGGTGGGATAGACCCGCCTTGTACGCACTGTAAACCCAATGGACATTTGTGTGTAAGGGTGTGTCAGAAATTAATATACGATCGACGATTGGGTCTTAACTATAAACTTGAGCTGTTAGTTAAATTAGTTCCATGACAGTAAGGTGGAAAAAACAAAACGGAGAATATCTTGGTACGGTGGTTTTCACCTGGTAAGTGACTGACCAAGTGAATTTGGTCAGTCACCATTAGATCTAGAAGGTGTGAATTTAAGCCTTACGATACTTTTAATCTTTACCATAAAATCTTAATAAGTTCAGATCTAACGTTGGCTAACCAAATTTACTTGGTCAGTCACTGATCAGGTGAAAATTACTGTATCTCGGTATAGGACTAGATGGTTACACCTAATTTTCAATTTCACACATTGATCCTTTAATCAATTATAATTGCATATATAGAAAATAGATTTGAGTTCAAAAACATTTTTTTTTTGTTTGTCTCACGTGGTTATAGAGAAATTGTAAAACTTTATTTTGAAATGTAAAATATAAACTTAATACATTAGGAGCTCTCTAAACTTAGAAGGTGTTTTATTAGTTCCTGAATTGCTTGAATTTGCTTAAAGTGACATAATGAATTGCCGAATGGCAGAAGAACAATAATGAATTTTGGATAAATTGAAAAAGTATGCAACTTTATGCAAATTCAAGGACGAATATATATCACTTTAAGCAATATCAAGAGACTAATATATAATTTTAAATAAATTTAGATGCCCGGTAGAACATTTTAAACAAGTTCGGAAACCAATTTACTTTTTGTTCTACATACACTCTTTAACTGAATTGTATATTTAAAGCTGCTACTAATATGGCAAGTAGGGGTTAATGTGTGCGATCATAATTGGTCCGGGTTTAATGTGTCAAATTGAGAAAGGGACTCAACCAACAAAAAATTGAAAAGATCAGGGACTTAAAAGATATTTTTTTTCCTTATATGTACTCACTCACCTCTTTAAAATCATGTGCAAATTCTTTGACAGTAGAAATAGCCACTGTAGCTGCCTCCTCTAAAGGATACCTTAAACATGAATAGCGTGGAAGGTTAGTGTACGTTTGTTTCCATTTTTTGAAATTATTTTTGGTTTTTAATTTTTAAACAGAAGTTAAAAAGTATTTAATAAAATTTCGAAACAAATGCGTTTAATAGAAAAATCAACTAACATTTACGACTTATCAAATAGGAACAGGAGAACTAAACAACGGACCCTTAATAAACTTTCATTGATTTTAGGCGTTAATACATCAATAGCTCCCTCAACTTATCTTAAAAACATGACAACGGACCCTGAATTTATTTAAAGTGACATATTAGTCTCATGAACTTGCTTACCTGATCTATTAACCCTCTAGACTTGTTTAAAGGTATATACATTTCAATGTCCAAATCTATAAAAACAAATTCAAAAATTAAAAAATAAAAATCTAATTTGTGATTTTAAATCTTCAAAATAAATTAGCTTTCTATTTTTTTATGACCTTTAGTGTCTTTTAACAAATTAAGGGAGTTAAATGCACTATTTGTCACTGAATTTTAATGGTTGTCTCAAAATGGTCACTTAACTTTAATTTGTCTCACGAAAATCATTCAACTTTGAATTTGTCTCAATAAAATCACTCAAGTGACTTCAAGAGCAAAAAGATATCGGAAAAATGTCACATCAGCAATAATCAATTTTCACAGTTGACCAAAACGACACGTGGATTGTTTCGGCCAGCTAGATGGCATCCACGTGTCAGCTAGATGTTTGTCACGTGTCGTTTCAGTCAGCGATGAAGGTTGACTGCTAAAGTGGAAGTCACATCATATTTCTGGTGTCATTTTGCTCTTGAAGTCGCCAAAGTGACTTTATTGAGACCAAATTCAAAGTTAATTGATTTTATTGAGACAAATTGAAGTTGAGTGATCATTTTGAATCAACATGAAGGTTCGATGACCAATGATGCATTTAACCCAAGATTAAGGGACTTAATTATACCAGCTTAAGCAAGTTCAAAGAGCTAAGTAGACACTGTGTAAGTTCAGGGAGGGGTTAAATATGCCGTTGGTCAGTGAACTTAGATGGTTATCCCAAAATGGTCACTCAACTTCAATTTGTCTCAATAAAATCATCCAACTTTGAGTTTTGTCTCAATTAGATCACTACGGTGATTCCAGTGATTAAAATAGATCAGAATGATGAGATGAATAATGCATCAACATGAGTCAACTTTGATCGAAACGATACCTAACATCCATTTATGCGCCACCTAACAGCTAAGTGTCGGTTATTTTTATGAAAAAAAAACAAAATTTAGTTTTTTTCATAAAAATAATTGACATGTGATTGCCACATGTTTCGGTTAGACATCTGAGCTAACTCATGCTCATGTATCAGTCATAACATCATTCTGATGCATTGTAATCATTGAAATCAATAGAGTGACTTAATTGAGATAAAACTCAAAGTTGATTGATTTTATTAGGCCTAATACACAGATAACCTCTTGAACTTGTCCAAATATTGCAACTGCTCCCTCCAACTTTCAATTGTAACAACTTACCCCTTAAACTTGTCCAATTGTAAAACATAATCCCAAATTGGAAATTTTTTTACCCCATACTTAAAGCAACCGTAAAAACGTTTCCCCGAATTCATAGCACGCCAAAAATCTGATTATCACACTCCACGAGCGTTGCAGCTTTTATATTTCAAGTGTTTCTTCAATTGCGGTCCATGTCAGTAATTTGGGGTTATGTTTTACAATTTGACAAGTTTGAGAGTTATGTTTTATAATTGGATAAGTTTGAGGGGTAAGTTGTTACAAGTGAAAGTTCGGAAGAACAGTTGTAACATTTGAATAAGTTCACGAGGTTATTTGTTTATTAGGCCATCTCAAATTTGCATTTTGTCAAAAAAAATGAAATAAAATGATAAGGTCCTTATTGAAAGCTTCATTTAGTAGCTTACCCATAAACACCACAACAGATTGCAGGGAAGGCAACATACTGAATCTTATTAGCTTTAGCTAATGTTAAGCTGCTCCTGCATATTTCCATTAAACAAAAGATTCAGACAAAAGTTAATTTCTCCGCATAAAATCGAGTTTTCGTGTTAGAAATTGACTGTCGTAATATATTACGAAAGCTACAAACCTGTATGCATTTCTCAAGGAAGCTACAGGGTTTTCATCTGCAAAATAGATGGGACCGACCGTGTGAATCACGTGCGATGCAGGCAATTTAAAAGCCCTGTCCACATAATCATCTCTCGATACATTCACAATAGATAAAATCATATAGTCGGGATCAATGGATGAAAATATGTTAAAAATTATATATATTTTTGGGATAAGATGTAAAAATAACTATAAGTTAACGTTTACAGTTAGGAATAATTTTATCCCTAACATTGGTAGTCAAGAGCAATTTTACCCCTAACGTTGGCAAGTTAGGTTAATTTTAGATATTATTATAAAACGGTTATTTTGCACCAATCGTATATCAATTCGTTTAAAAAAAATCATATTTTTTATGATTTAATAATAAAATTAGAGATTAATATTTATAAATCCAGCAAAATATTTTGAATTTTTTTTATCAAACTCGTACAATAGACAGTATATTTTTTAATGTTTTTTGAAAAAAAAAAATCACGCCTAATTATATGTTTATGCTCCGTTACTAATGAGTGATAAAATGACTCACATGTGAAGCGTAGATGGCAAGATTCATAACCGAAAAGACAGTTTGATAAATTATTTCTCAACTACCCAACTTCACAACATTAGGGATAAAATTACTCCTAGCTGTCAGCGTTTGGAATAAAATTGCTTCTGTCTGTAAATATTAGGGGCATTTTTGCACCTTATTCCTATATTTTCGGGAAAAGCATCAATGACGGATATCACTCCTTTCAAAATTCCGTCAATGATGCTAAATCTGCTTAAATATAGTGAAATTACCGACGGATATTATACATCTAGTGAATGAAATTTCTGTTATTTCTGTTAATTCTGTTAATACTTAATAAACTGAATTAGACTGAATATTCGAGAAAAAAGATCCAAAATTTGACCAAACAATTGACTTAAGTCAACATTTTATTCCAAATCTGAATCTTTTTCCACGAATATTCGATCCAATATAATATCTCAAAGATCCGCGCCCAACCTATTCTCCTGAAAATGAGTATGATAAAGGGATATAAAGTAATACGGAGTAATTCTTGCTTCCCCAATCGGACAGCGAACACCGGGTTGAACTTGAGGGAAATTATAGCACATTTGTCGTAGTTGTTGTCCAGCAGCTCTATGTATAGCTGCCAAAGTTTGAACTCAAATCTGTCAAAACTTGAACTACCAAAATCAAGAGTTAAAGACAGTACGAAAAGAACCTAAATCTGCGCCTCCATATCCTTGCATTAGTACATTAGTCGAATTAACCTGTACGAAAACGTTATGAATTAGATCGGTGTTGACTGTAACGAGCTTGATACGCGGAATTTGAAATTAAACATATAATCATAAGATATTTACATGGTTCGGTTCTACATCAATAAAACGAGAAGGCGCACATAATCATGTTCAGTGGCCGAGGCAGTCCAGAGCCCCCGGCCACCAGCTCCACCTTTGAGTAACTGTGATTTCGACCCTGTAGCCCATTAGCCCCTTAAAATTGGTTTATATTTAACCTTGTAATATTATTTCAGGCTTAAAAATAATCAATTGATCACTCGGTTGCAAAAAAGTAAGTTAAATGCAAAAATGTATTGCAAACGTCTTAAAAAAAAAGTGAAACGATCAAGATCGGGATACATGCGGTTCTAATATTAGAGAAGACAAATTTTATAGTTAAGCAATAATAACTTCCTTTTAATCTATTTTTGAATTATGTAATAATATTTTAAGATGCGTGAAGTACATTTTTCATATTTAACTTACTTTTTTTTGCAACCGAGTGACCAATTGATTATATTTTACGCAAATTCAGAAGACTAATTAAATATTTTATGCAACTTGATGGAGCTATCTGGACACTTTAAAAATTCAGGAAGCCAATCATACTTTTTTGACAAATTAAATAGGCAAATGATGTACTAAGCCTTTATAACAAGACTGTTAACCCTTTATTATATTATAATAAGACTATTAAACTTCAAAGGCAAAAAGTATCATTAGATCTCTAATCTTTCATTTTTTTGTTTATTAAGCTCTTGATTTTTTTATTTGGATATATTAAGTCCCTGATCATTTATTTTTGGTCAAATACAGATGAAGTTAATAACGTATTTTTAACAGAATTAAATGTTCATAACATAATGTTTTCGGTCATAAAGGGCTTAATGAGACCAAAAAATAAATGATCAGGGGTTTAATATATCCAAATAAAAGATCAAGGGTTTAATGAACCAAAAAATGAAAGATCAGAGACCTAATGATGCTTTTTGCCAACTTCAAAATGTAACATACAAATCATTCAATTTTACATTTTATAACATTATGACTATTAAACTTTAATCAACACCTCAAAATGAATGATATTTATTATGAAACCACTTTTTTTATTTTTCAAAATCATTATTTCTCTAACCATTTCGATAACTTCTATAGTGGACCGAGTGCAATGGACTCAACCAATTAAAAAAGAGAATCATGCCACTTCAATGGGAGATGATTGGTGTAAAAAAAAGATACACAATTATCACCTTTCTATCAGTAAGGTCCAATGGACCGGGAGCACACCATGGACCAGGTGCAATAGACCCAACCAATTAAAAAAAGAGAATCATGATACCTTATTGGGAGATGATTGGTATTAGGAAAAAAATGCACGGTTGTCTATTCTAACAAAACAAAGAATTTCTCAACTATTTCTCTCTGAAAATACATTTTTGTCTATTCTAGCAAAACAAAAAGGCATAATCTCATTTCGCTCCCTAAACTAATGTTTCAAAGTCAATTAAGATCTTAACTATTAAAATCATCAATCAAGTCCTTAAACTAACCAAAAATTATCAATTTAGTCCTTATTATAAACAAAAATCATCAATTAAAGCCTCATCGAAAATCATTTGGTTGAACAGTTTCAGACTCTTTTCCCCAAACTCATTTTGAATCAAATCAGAGATTATTACAGTCTATATTAAATAATTGCGGTTTCTGATTTAGGATATAACAAGGATTAAGTTGATGATTTTTGCTTAATTTAGGGACCTAATTGACGATTTTGAAACTTTAGTTTAGAGATCCAAATATATGTTATGCCAAATAAAAAATTTAAAGAATTAAAGTTGCTTATAGAATTTTCTATTTTACGATGGTCTGATTTTAAATTATTAATTAAAATTTAATGGCTATAATGTTAGAAAATGCGAAGTGCAGTAAATTTAGATTCGTGGCCATGGATATAATTTACCTCTAAAACTTCCGATTCTAGAAAAACCAAACTAAATAGGATTCTCCTCATACTAGAGATGTGAATGAATTCATATAAACATGTAATTTCTGCAACAAAATTGAAGTCTAAAAAGGTATTGAAATTTGGGGGAAAAGAGAGAAGGAAACTAACAATAGCATCAGATCGGCCATTGACGAACCAGTTGGTGATATCTCCTTTCTTCACTTTGAGAAGAGACGAAGATGACAATTGAAAAACATGAGTGATTCCAACATCCATTAATTCTCCTGGTAAATTATTAACAGCAGCAGAGATGTCTACCGGCATGTTGATCATATCATCGGCTGAAAAAAGGAGATGTTTATCGGAAGAAGAAGAAGAAGAAGGAGAGGAGAGGAGAGGAGAAAAGAAATAGTAATGGAAAAAATCAGATGGAACAAGTCAATGAATGAATGCATTTTTCTCAACTTCTAAAAAGTTCTTACTCCATGCACTCCATCAATACGACGTAGTTTCTCTAAAAAAAAACTTGATATATTTTGGGATAAAGTGTTAAAATACTCATAATATTTACAATTAGCGGCAAATTTACCTCTAACTTTTAAAATGATGCAATTTTATCCATAACATTAGCAACTATGCAACTATGAGTAACTTTACCTCTAACGTCAATTTGATAAATACTTCATCAACTACTGTGTCATCTCTAGTGGCGGATCCAGGAATTTAGATTTGGGGGGACTAATTTTAGCTGTATGGCTGAGGGTAAATTTTCAAAATCCAACCTGTTAGGGTTGGGCAAAAAAATTTTAGTCTCCAACGCGTTAAAACATCGTCGTTTTGGTGTGTTTGCTAAAACATTAAAAGTGTCCAACGTGAAAAGAGTAAACATATTTAATTTTCCTATTAGTTCAATACTAGTTTCTAAAAAATTATAACATTTTTTAATTTTAATTTTAAAATTTTATATTTTTCGTAAATTAAAATTTAATTTAGAAATTAAGTTATTTGAATTTTAAAAATAAAAAATTATTTTTTAATGAAAATGATATAATAAAAATGAGTTCAAAAGATAAAAAGTCCATTTAAATTAATTAATAATGGTAATACATTTTTATAATTATTAAAAAATAGAGTTATAAATAAAAACATTTTAAAAATAAAATGAGGTTGGTAGAAGTTGAACTAGGACATACATTTTTATTTAACCACTTTATCTACCTTTAAACATTGAAATAATACTAAATAGAGTCTATATACACTAATATTAGGGGATACAAGGGGCAAAACGACCCGTACTCAATAGTGAAGCCGATGGCCGGGAGGGGCTTGGCCCCCCGGGCCCTAGGCTGGCTCCGTCTCTGATCCCAGTCATTAATCTTATCATTTTTAATGCATATGTACGTCATTTTGTCATTCATTGGTAACAGATCACAAACATATATGTAAAAGAAAAATAAAAAAATACACTTTGTTTTGTACGGATTAGACAAAAAAAAATTAAATATTTCATCAAATTTAAAAATATTAACCTTTAATTCTATTATGAAATTTCAATAACGTTAACAAAACATTAAAACCAAGTAATATGCAACTGATGCAAAATACGTGAATAAAATATCAGTGGTTTTTAATGATGTTTGAAATTGATCAAATCAGCTAATATTAAGGGTAAAATTGTTTTTGATTGCTAAAGTTAGAGATGAAAATTACTCTTGACTGTTCATGTTAGGGATCTGTTTACACTCTATTTTTTTTCCCGGTGGGGCCATATTTGATATTCTCCAATAACATACAGTAAAATCTCTATAAATTAATACTCGATAAATTAATAAACTCTTTAAAATAATAATTTCTTCTGGTCCCGATTTGGACCAGTTCAAAAAATGATCAATTTTAATAAATTAATAAGATAATAATTTTTGGAACAACCCCTTATAAATACATTGTATTATTACATCTATAAATTAATAATTTCTCAAATACATATGCGAAATATATATATACTTAGGATAATTTAGCAAAATATGAATCTCTAGTATTTTGTTTTTTCTTGAAATTTAAATCTAATTGAATTTTTTCTCTAACTATTCTCAGTGCATTCAAAAGTTCCGATGTATCTTGTCAAATTTTAACAAAAAATTATAAAGAGTGGATGATACTATAATTGTTTCCTTTCTGTGTCTGGTTTTAAAAGTACCAAATCATCTTCAACTTCATCCTCAATTGAATTTTGCATAACGCTTGATATTTTACCCTTATCCCTATTAAAATGGAACTTTCATTTTAGTACTATTTTATATGAATACATTTAATATTATTCTTTTAACCATTTGACTTTTTCCTAGTTTTGCATATGCTCATAATCTTCAAAAATTTCTGTTTTTATAAAAAAAAATACTATTAATAAACAAAATAATCAAAACAAACTTGCTCATGAACCTATAACCGCACCTGCTTGCGACTTTTCAGCCTGAGTTTCACCGTGTTCAAACTCGACTGGTTTATAAATCAAGCTCAACTTAGTCAATCTTTTATCGAGGCAAACATCGAGTTAGCTTATTGAACAACTCAGCTCATTTATAGACCTACCCACAAAGAGCATTGTCATTTCCTCTTTAAAACCCTAAAATGTCAACGTGCCAGGTAGGGTATCGACAATTTTTTACACGATTTAGAGCATCTACAACAGTCTTTTAGTTGGACTCTTAAGTTAAAATTTAAAGAGACTGTATTAAAAACTAACTCCAACAACTTCCTAGTAACCCCTCAAATCACTAAGAGCTTCTCCATATTTTCTATTATTAAAAAGTTCTTAGTGCCTCCTTATTTATCGATAGTCTCTTCTCACTATCGATAAATATAACAATACTTATTAATTTAATGATAAAAAAATAAATAAGGAATGAATACGAAGAATATTATTGAAAATGATGTCTTAATCACTCTTCAAATAACTAAAAGGGTGTTTGGCTACTCCTTTACAGGCTCTTGTTTGCCTTTTCACTTCGAAATGGAGAGTTTTAGGTGTTTGGTTAGTGACTTCCTCTTTGCCTTTTACATCTAAAAAGCAGTATTAGGTGTTTGGTTAATGAGCTCCAGTTTGTCTGTAACCCCCTGAAAAACAGCCTTTTACAAAAGCAGAGAATCTCTGTTTTTTGGAAAAGAAGCTTTTTCCAACAGCAAACAGCAAACTGTAACAGCAAACAGCAACAACAAACAGTAGATAAAACAAATGGGCCCTAAGAGTCAATTGTTTATATTATTTTTAGAAAGTGGAATAGGAGTCTCTGGATGCTCTTCCAGAGATAATCCAACTAACACGACATGATTATCATTTTATTGCTTTTATATCATATGATATATGAAACATATATATAACCCGAATTACCACCTAGTTCAAAATAATTCCTATGTAAGCAAAATTTTAATCATATGTTCCACATTGTTGTCTTCTGTCCTAATTATATTACACCACTAGTTTTGTAAAGTGATTTACTATACCTAGCCACAAATTCCTACATCTAGTCTCGGGAATTGACCGAACTACTCTTTGCCCAAAAATTGAAAAAAACCAAAACCTCTCAAATACCCTATACACTCTTCGATCAAATCCGGACTCGTTTGTGAACCAAATCATGGATCGTGAAAGAGGCCGTAAATGGAAAGACAAAATGATAAGATTTACGGTTTTATTTCGTTGATTTTCGCTCTGTTTTGTGATCTGTGGGGTATTTTAAAAAAACACCGGAATCGCAGTCGGGCGTATGAACATCACACCCGACCTGTGGTTCCGGCGTAAGGGAATCACGCCCGACCAGTGGTGCGGGCGTGATAGCCACATGCCCGAACCACAGGTTGGGAGTGATGCGCTTACGCCCGAACCACAGGTTGGGCGTGATGCGCTTATGCCCGAACCACTGTTCGGACGTGATATTCATACGCCCGACCAGTGGTATAGGCGTGATTTGCATACGCCCAAGGTTTTTTTTTTAAAAAAATTTACATTATTTACAATTTTATTAATTTAGTGTAATTTTAGTATAACTTTAGTATAAATTTAGTATAATTTTAGCATAATTTTCTAACTTTAGTATAATTTACATTATTTACAATTTTATTAATTTAGTGTAATTTATAATTTTAGTATAATTTTAGCATAATTTTATAACTTTAGTATAATTTACATTATTTACAATTTTATTAATTTAGTGTAATTTATAATTTATATGTTACCATTTTTTATTAACTAGATGTAATTTTTTTGTAGACGGAGCGGCCTACTAGGGGTGTGAAATCCATCCCGTCATCTGCTCGTCGTCTAGATATGGACGACGAGGATGATACACCACGCCATACGAGATTGCGTGGTATTGATATATCCGGTCGTAGGCGGAGAGGGGCTGCGACGGACCAGTTGAGGAGGGGACCAATTGTGGAGCAGCTCGACATTGATGGATCGGGGGGGGCGACGGATTTTGGTGACAGAGAGCCTGATAGCGATACTGTGGAGGACTACCTGGATGTGGCAGCCCAGGCAGTGCGACAGTCTGCAGTTGCACGTGATCGCGAGGTTGAGGATAGCGATGAGCAGCCGACCCCGGGGAGACAGCCGACCCAGCGCGTAGGAGGTCGCTTTGCGACTACAGGTATTTTTTAGTATCATTTTAGTATAATTTAGTATATTTTTAGTATTTTAGTATAATTTTAGTATAATTTAGTATATTTTTAGTATTTTAGTATAATTTAGTATAATTTTTAATTTAGTATAATTTTAGTATAATTTAGTATAATTTTAGTATTTTAGTATAATTTTAGTATAATTTTATAACTTTCAGGGACAAGCAAACGTCCCAAAGCTAGTGAGGACGAGAGCTGGCTAGTTAGTGGACCAGTGGATGGTGGCCCCGTTGATGGTTCCGTGATTCCTAGTTTTCTAGGTCATGTTGCCTCACGGATGCTGGGAGGAGAGATTCGGTCGTTTCTAACATGCTACAACAGATCATGAGCATGCCGAGATTTGTGTCAGTGGTTTTCTGGTGCGTCACCCGAGGTAAGAATAATATAGTTTGTCAACATTTATTGTAATTTGTATTTTTAACTATAAACATCAAAAACATTCAGTAATTGTATAAATTGTATATGTGTCATTTTACAGCTGAAGGAGATGATCGAGAAGACTGGTTTGTCTCACCTTCCACATTAAGAACCTCGACACTCCGTTGTTGACTGCGTTCGTTGAGCGGTGACAGCCTGATACGAACTCCTTCCACATACCGTTCGGGGAGATGACTATCCAGCTGCATGATGTGTGGCAGATTCTTCGGATCCCGATCGACGGTCCGATGGTGTCCGAGTCTCCCACTACTGACGGGCTTCATGCCATGTGCATGATGATGTTTGGGGTGAATCGGGATCAGCTTCTGTTGCCGAGCCGACATTTATAGGGCGGTGGAGGTGTATTTGTTCAGGCTGTACACAGGCTTGTCATCCAGGGTAGGGATGACGCTACTCGGGCCACAGCGTGGATGTGGCTTATGCTTGGATCCACTCTGTTTGTTGACAAGAGTGGAGATAGGATTAGGCCGGCCATCTTGCTGAGGTTTCCGGCGGTGTCATCGAGGCAGCTGGACTTTCAGGGGGGTCTGCTACACTTGCCATGTTGTACCGGCAGCTGGGGATAGCGAGCAGAGGAGACTGTTCAGGTATATGCGGATGTTTGACCCTACTGCAAGCATGGATATACGAGTATTTTCCGGTGTTCCGGCAGCATAGAGGAGCTCACTTGATCCCAGCTGACCATGCCCGTGCACTGAGATGGGAGGTCGGGGTACCAGGCAAGACGACCGCCCGACTAGATACCATACGCGGGCTGCTGGACCGTATGACAGCAGCAGAGGTATTTTATAAAATTTTAGAATTAATTTAAGTATTATTTATAGTATGTTATTATTTTTTATTGAGTATTATTTTTTTCAGGTGACGTGGTTGCCTTATGGTCCTGTCCCGGATGATGATCGGCTTCGAGTGTCCTACGCCGGTTGGATACGGTGTAGAGACATCGTCGAGCCGTATATGCCCGATCGAGCGCTGCGACAGGTCGGATATACTCAGCCTATCCCAGCTGAGCGTATTAGACCTGATAAAGCAGTACGACCATGGAGATCTTTAGCGTATAAGCTCACGCATTCCTTAGTCACAGTTGAGGATACCTGGCGGAGATTTCCATCGGCTCAGGGCATTGATCAGAGGAGATGCCGACCAGTTGGATACGATCCCACTGCCTGTGATCCTGCTTATATGGACTGGTATATGCGATATTCGCATCCTCATCTCCTTCATGCACCACAGGCTGGACCGGTACAGCATGCTCGCGCCAACAGCGAATTTGTAAGTTTATTATTATTTAATATTATTATTTAGTATTAGTTTATATGTGTTTATTTTTTAATATTTATTTATTAATTTTTTTTTTGCAGTAGGTTAGCTGGTTGTGACGTGTCACCCAACTAGCGGCTACCCACCGATCTGACGAGGATGCTCCACGCATTAAGAGGGAGATGGATGAGTTTATGGATGCTTGGCGTCGGGCGAACTAGATTATTTTTGTAAAACTTCATACATTTTAATACTTTTGGTATTATATTTACTCTTATGTTTATAAATTTTTATGTTTATTAATTTTTATTTTAATGTTTATGTTTTTAAATTTTATTTGTTAAAAGGTAATACGAGTTAAAATGCCGTAATTTTATTTCTAAACGGATAATTCGAGTTAACACAATTATGAACAATTTTTTTGTGATTTATTCATGCGGGCGTGAGGTAATCACGCCTCACCACAGGGTGAGGCGTGAGGCTATCACGCTTCACCGTAGGTGCGGACGTGAAACGTGATAGTCTCACGCCTCACCTCACCCGCGTGCCGGGAGAGATTTTTTCCCCTAATTTCCCACCTCAAAGCCTGAAAGGGTACTTTCGTCCTTTCACGGGGCTAGAGGTGGGAAATTGGGACTGGATTTAACAACACCCTTTGTAAATTGCTGCATTTGCAACCAGAAACAAAATTCACTAGCTGATGAGAAAAAAATGCAGATTTCATCAATATAGCCAAATAACAAAGAGCAAAAAGGAGCTCGTTTACGTAGAAAATTCGAGAAAATGCGTAAAACGATTGACGGAATTCATCTACTCCATTTACGATTTAAGCAAGTATCTAAAATCCTTGTTCAATTCACAGAATGTTCTTAAATCGACCGATCCATTAACCTTATGTAAGCAATTCCTTCGCAGCCTTCAACCAAGCATTAAAGACTTCATCCAAGAACAAAACGAAATGCACCTGCCAACAATTCGCGAGTTAAAACGAGTAAGTTCATGAACATGTTATAATTCATCTATCTTGTCATGGAATATTTCTATTGTTGCAGCAGAACACAAGACCGAGGATGATTAGAGATATGAATCAAGGATCGAATGAAGTATAGAAGAACGCAGAGTAAAATGATACCTCTTTTATGTCCTCGGAGAATTCTTTAGCAGTAGATATGGCCACTGCAGCTGCTTTGTCGTAAGGATACCTGAAACGAGAGTAGAGAGTAAAACAACCGGACTCATGAGAGATTATTATCATTTATATATCCATTTCCTTTGTTCGATGATCGTACAAAGCGAGCTAAATTAAAATGAACGGGACCGGTTTTAGAGCCGGTTGTAAGACGGCTAGGGGACTTATCATAACAACCCCAAGTTGAGGACCGGCTTTTGGGGCGAGCTATGATGTGCAAAGGTTTTATCACACCCGGAGTTATGTTTTTGCAAGTTTCTTGTCTATTCGACCCTAGTTCATTAGCTTTTTCGGAGATTCAAATCTCGTTGTGGGTTTTTGAAGCTCCGTTCCTCGTTGGTTCGCATCGAGTTCACTATCTCAACGTATTTCTAATGAATAAACGTCACAAGGTATAGAAGGAAATGCAATGACTTATTTAAGAACTCAACTCTGGATCTTCATACTTTCTTAAGGAACACTGTTGGTTTCTTATTTAAGAACTCACTAACCCGTAAGCGCCACAAAATATAGCAGGTTCCAGAAATTCAATGTTCTGATAGAAATGAAGATTTGATTGTATATCCATTTCCTTTGTTCGATGATCCTACAAATTGAGCTAAATTTAAAATGAAAGAAAGAAGAAAACTGTCGAACAGGGACCGGTTATAGTTGTAAAACGGCTAGGGGACTGATCATGATTCATGACAACCCGAAGTTGAGGACCGGCTTTTGGGGCGAGCTTTGAGTGTGCAAAAGTTCTGATCACACCCGGATTTATGTTTTTGCAACTTTGTTTTGCAAGGTTTCTTGTCGATTTGACCCTAGTTCATTAGCTTTTTCGGAGATTCAAATCTCGCTGTGGGTTTTTGAAGCTCTGTTTCTCGTGGGTTCGCATCAAGTTCACTATCTCAGCCTATTTCTAATGAATAAACGCCACAAGATATAGAAGGAAATGCAATAACTTATTTAAGAACTCAGCCCCGAATCTTCATAATTTTGTAAAGAAAACTGTTGGTTTGTTATTTAACTGACTGACCCGTAAACGCCACAAGATATAGCGGGAAATGCAATATACATAATGTTGTTTTCTTTGGCAACTGTCAAGCTGTTCCTGTAATCAAGAAGAGTAAAAACGTGAGATGTTATTCATACCAAAATATAAAATAGCGTTTTTGCGTTTCGTGTCTGTTTCCGTTTCCATTACAGTATCCTAGCTATATTTTTTTAGAAATAACATTTCCCGTGTCAGTTTCTGTTTCCATGCAACATAGCCTAACACTAGTTATCCATGTTGCACGGAAACGGAATCTGAAACGGAAACGAACACCGGGGATTTCTAAAAAAATATAGCTAGGAAACGGTTCTGGAAATGGAAAAGAAACAGAAATGAAACGCGGAAACGCTGATGAGAAGAGTTTCCGTGCAACATAGCTACTCATAAAAGAAGAGAATCAAAATCAATCCTTCGATATAGACCTGTATGCATTTTTCAATAAGGCAGCGGGATTTGAATCAGCATCATAGATCGGACCAACTGTATGAATCACATGCGATGCCGGCAATTTGAAGCCCCTGAAGTTGTTCAAAATTGTCACGAATCGTGTATGTGAGTCATGTTCGTGTCGTGTCAATTATCAAGTTAGTGTCAAATGAACCAAGCCTAAGCCAACCCAAAATATTCCGTGTCATAATTGGGTCAGTGTCGTTCTAGTGTCATGGACTCATGTTTACGGTTCAAATGTAATTTTACAACTTCTGCAAATGGTGACATTTAGTAATATAGGAGGATAATACTTATAAATATTTATGTTGTTTTTGGATTAGAAGATTAACTATGACCGTCCAAAAGTTTGACACAAAATCTATTTAAGAAACCCTTAATCCGCTTATATTATGTTGAGTTCGTGTAATGTATTCACAGGTAGGGCTGTAATCGAGCCGTGCGAGCTTTGGGCTGCTCATGCTCGGGCTGTAAGAAAATTGACGAGCTCAACATCATGTTCGTGAGCTGCTCGCGGACAACTCGTTAATTCTATTCTAAAATTTCACTCACGAACAACTCATTAACTATAGTTACTAATTATGTCCATTTGAAAATTCTTTAACATAAAACTACGTAGTTTTGAAACCAACAAAACTACGCTGTTTTACATTCCCCTTTACAGATACTATTACTGAACAAGCTTGCTCGTGAGTGTGTTCATGAACATTATAATCGAGCTTGTTCATGAACTTATAACCAAGCTTGCTCGCGAGCTTTCGAGCTAAGTTTCGTTTGTGCTCAAGCTCAGCTTGTTTATAATTCGAGCCGAACATGGTCAAGCTTTTGTCGAGCCCAATGCCGAGCCACTCATGAGTGGCTCAGCTCATTTAAACCAAACTTGCTCACGAACATGTTCATGAACAACCAAGCCTGCTCGCGAGCTTTCGAGCTGAGTTTCGCCATGCTCTCGGCTCGTTTATAAATCGAGCGAACACAGTCAATCTTTTATCTAGCCGAACACCAAGCCGCTCGGCTCATTTACAGCCCTATTCACACGTCACGTGTAAGTTTACTATCTCTATTAAGAATAACATGTAAAAACATGAGAAAATATAATAATAAATTTAAATATCGTGCCATTTTCGAGTTAGCAGGTCAATCCTAACTTAACTCAAAGTTGCGTATCAATTTGATGTCAACACAACAATGACCAATTATCTGCTTACTAAAACACTAATCCACTAAATTCGTGTTTGATTGGGTCGTGTTGTCTAGTCATGTACACAATTGACACCTCTATTCAGTAGCTTCATTATAAGAAAAGCAAAGGAAGAAAATCATACGGAGTAATTCTTGCTTCTCCTGTTGGGCAACGGACTTCAGGTCGGACTTCAGGGACTTTATAGCATGCTGCTAAAAGTTCGGGTCCAGCAGCTCTATGAATTGCTAGCAAAATACAATTGAAAATTTAACATAAGTTTAGAAGAACTTCAGAACAATGCTTGGATAAAAATGGAAGGAGATTACACAAAGAGAAGACTACCTCCATCTGCACCTCCGCCTCCAAGCATTCTCTCATTTGCTGGATTTACCTACAGTAGATTGCGTTAGGAATTGAATCGGTTGTTGATTACAGTAAGCTTACAGAAAATTAGTTATGCAATCACAATAACAAAAGCTTTACGTGGTTCGACTATTTTTGCCTACATCCACTGGCCAGGAGCAACATATAATCTCATGAGACCGGATTACACCCAAAGCTCACACATATGTATATCACAATAGCACTGGGGTTGTAATCGAGTTGAGCTTTGGCCTGCTCATGCTCGGCTCATTAGAAAATTGACGAGCTTGAGCTCAACATCTTGTTCGTGAGCTTGTCCATGAGCTTTGCTCGTGAGCAGTTTGTTAATTCTGTTCATGAACTTCGTTCACCAACAACTCATTAATTATGTCCATTTGAAATTTCATTAACACAACTACATAGTTTTGAAACCTACAAAACTAAAGTTTACATAAAACTGCTTAGTTTAACATTTCCACCTTTATAGAGCTACTATTATCGAACCAAGCTTGCACAAAACTACGTAATTTTGGAACCTACAAAACTAGGTAGTTTTATATAATCCAACCAAGTTTGCAAACGAATGTGTTCATGAATATTATAATCGTGCTTGTTCATGAACCTATAATCGAGCATTGCTCGCGAGCTTTCTCACCGAGTTTCGCCGTTCTCAAGTTCGACTCGAACTAGCGGCTCGGCTCATTTACAGCCCTATAGCACAAGCTCCAAAAGTCTAATATAATGCTTTTCTTAATCAGATTCACTTTAAAGAGGAAGTTTTCAACTCCTAGAACCCAAATTAAATAGGATTTTATACAATAAATGTGTGTTTTCAAGACAAAAGCTTTCAATCTCACATGGTGGAATCATGTAAAAGCTTGAATCTATAAACCCTAATGTGCTTCATTTGCAAAATACTTACTACCCAAATCACCCAATTGAAGGAATCTATGATTCATTGTTACAGTTGTCTTATTTTAGGTTATATTATTTAGGGTTTTTTATTTATTTAAGAGTCTTTAAAATTTAGGAGTCTTTTATTATTTAATGTTTATTATTTTATGCTTATTATTTAGGTCAGTTTGCGTCTATTTGCTGGTAGTATTTATTAGGCTTTTATCTTTTTAATTTTGGTAGAATCCTAGTTGTAGTAGAATCCTAATTGTGGTAGGATCCTTTTGGCTAAGGATACTTTAGGTGTTTAGGAATCATTAGTAATCATTGTACCTCTTTATAAAAGGGGATTTTCTATCGATTAATATATCGAGAATTTTAAATCAGAAATTGATACAGGGAGTTTTAGCGATCTCTCACAAATCGCTATTGAGTTTTCAAAATAGGTTCTACGAAGAACAGGAGCAACAAGGGAATTCGAAGGAATTTTCCGGTGAACAGACCTGTGACGAGATCCTATTCGCGGGCACATAACAAATTGGTATCAGAGCCTATCGTCATGGGTGATTTTGAGCAATGGACGGCCAAGGTTCACGATCTGGATCGCCGGCTAACCGAATCTGAAAAAAAATTTAGCCACGAGTTGCGAGAGTTAAAAGAAGGCATGAAAGGAATCCAACGTATGTTGGAGTTACACCTTTTGGGAAAGGGAAAGGAGCCTGAAGGTGGAGCTGCAACTGGGAGCAAAGGATCAGAGACAACAGGTCACCGAAATTCAAACACCGTTCCAAAATATACCCGACTTCAGTTTCCCTCTTACAATGGAAAGGAGGATCCTTTAGGGTGGTTGTACCGCTGTGAGCAATTTTTCAGCAATCAAAATACAGACGGAAGAGAGAAGGTAGGGTTAGCTGCCTTTCACATAGGGTTAGCTGCCTTTCACATGACGGGAAAAGCACAATTATGGTACTACCGACTCGAACAAGAGGAGTCCGGACTCACTTGGGATCAGTTCAAGTCCTATTGTTTACTGCGTTTTGGGCCACCATTGAGCAGTAATCCATTAGGTGAATTAACTAACCTCCGACAAACGGGAACCGTGGAAGAGTACCAAGAACAGTTTCAGACCCTTCTGGCAAGGGCTGTGTCGGTGAGGGCTGAGCAACAAGTAGACTTCTTAACTGCTGGATTATCTGAAACCTTAAGGATGGATGTGGAGATGCAAAATCCTCCAAATCTTGTTACTGCCATGAATTTTGCCAGGGCTTTTGAGAGAAAGTTGTTAATCAGCCAAGGATTAAGCATGGGGCAGACCACTTCTTCATGGGTAGTCTCAAAGGGGCTCAAGTCATCACCCTCGATTCAAACCACAGTCATCGATCAAAAGACTTGTGCCAGTAACACCTCAACAACATCAAACACGAGTAACAACACTCCGCCTCCAATCAAAAGGCTGTCCCAAATTGAAATGGCAGACCGCAGGGCTCGAGGGCTATGTTTTAATTGTGATGAACTTTACTCACCAAGACATAAGTGTAAGAAACTCTTCTGCCTTTTGATGGACGAAATGGAGGATGAAGGAGGATGACAAATATGATTTCCTTCCTAAATTCGAGCTTGCGGACAAGCTCTGGTCGAAGAGGGATGACATGTTACGGTTGTCTTATTTTAGGTTATATTATTTAGGGTTTTTTATTTATTTAAGAGTCTTTTATTATTTAATGTTTATTATTTTATGCTTATTATTTAGGTCAATTTGCGTCTATTTGCTGGTAGTATTTATTAGGCTTTTATCTTTTTAATTTTGGTAGAATCCTAGTTGTAGTAGAATCCTAATTGTGGTAGGATCCTTTTGGCTAAGGATACTTTAGGTGTTTAGGAATCATTAGGAATCATTGTACCTCTTTATAAAAGGGGATTTTCTATCGATTAATATATCGAGAATTTTAAATCAGAAATTGATACAGGGAGTTTTAGCGATCTCTCACAAATCGCTATTGAGTTTTCAAAATAGGTTCTACGAAGAACAGGAGCAACAAGGGAATTCGAAGGAATTTTCCGGTGAACAGACCTGTGACGAGATCCTATTCGCGGGCACATAACATTCATGTCATCAATTTCATCAACAAAATTGCATAAAATAAAACAAATCCAAGTACAGCAATCAAATACAAGGAATTAGATCGGTTAGATCGGTTGTTGATTACAATAAGCTTGATATGCAGAACAAGAAATTAGATATACAATCACACGAACACGAAATTTACGTGGTTCGATTATTTTTGCCTACACCCACTTGCCAGGAGCAGCTGTTACGGTTGTCTTATTTTAGGTTATATTATTTAGGGTTTTTTATTTATTTAAGATTAGGAGTCTTTTATTATTTAATGTTTATTATTTTATGCTTATTATTTAGGTCAGTTTGCGTCTATTTGGTAGAATTTATTAGGCTTTTATCTTTTTAATTTTGGTAGAATCCTAGTTGTAGTAGAATCCTAATTGTGGTAGGATCCTTTTGGCTAAGGATACTTTAGGTGTTTAGGAATCATTAGGAATCATTGTACCTCTTTATAAAAGGGGATTTTCTATCGATTAATATCATCGAGAATTTTAAATCAGAAATTGATACAGGGAGTTTTAGCGATCTCTCACAAATCGCTATTGAGTTTTTCAAAATAGGTTCTACGAAGAACAGGAGCAACAAGGGAATTCGAAGGAATTTTCCGGTGAACAGACCTGTGACGAGATCCTATTCGCGGGCACATAACAAATTGGTATCAGAGCCTATGGTCATGGGTGATTTTGAGCAATGGACGGCCAAGGTTCAGGATCTGGATCGCCGGCTAACCGAATCTGAAAAAAAATTTAGCCACGAGTTGCGAGAGTTAAAAGAAGGCATGAAAGGAATCCAACGTATGTTGGAGTTACACGTTTTGGGAAAGGGAAAGGAGCCTGAAGGTGGAGCTGCAACTGGGAGCAAAGGATCAGAGACAACAGGTCACCGAAATTCAAACACCGTTCCAAAATATACCCGACTTCAGTTTCCCTCTTACAATGGAAAGGAGGATCCTTTAGGGTGGTTGTACCGCTGTGAGCAATTTTTCAGCAATCAAAATACAGACGGAAGAGAGAAGGTAGGGTTAGCTGCCTTTCACATGACGGGAGAAGCACAATTATGGTACTACCGACTCGAACAAGAGGAGTCCGGACTCACTTGGGATCAGTTCAAGTCCTATTGTTTACTGCGTTTTGGGCCACCATTGAGCAGTAATCCATTAGGTGAATTAACTAACCTCCGACAAACGAGAACCGTGGAAGAGTACCAAGAACAGTTTCAGACCCTTCTGGCAAGGGCTGTGTCGGTGAGGGCTGAGCAACCAGTAGACTTCTTTACTGCTGGATTATCTGAAACCTTAAGGATGGATGTGGAGATGCAAAATCCTCCAAATCTTGTTACTGCCATGAATTTTGCCAGGGCTTTTGAGAGAAAGTTGTTAATCAGCCAAGGATTAAGCATGGGGCAGACCACTTCTTCATGGGTAGTCTCAAAGGGGCTCAAGTCATCACCCTCGATTCAAACCACAGTCATCGATCAAAAGACTTGTGCCAGTAACACCTCAACAACATCAAACACGAGTAACAACACTCCGCCTCCAATCAAAAGGCTGTCCCAAATTGAAATGGCAGACTGCAGGGCTCGAGGGCTATGTTTTAATTGTGATGAACTTTACTCACCAAGACATAAGTGTAAGAAACTCTTCTGCCTTTTGATGGACGAAATGGAGGATGAAGGAGGATGACAAATATGATTTCCTTCCTAAATTCGAGCTTGCGGACAAGCTCTGGTCGAAGAGGGATGACATGTTACGGTTGTCTTATTTTAGGTTATATTATTTAGGGTTTTTTATTTATTTAAGAGTCTTTTATTATTTAATGTTTATTATTTTATGCTTATTATTTAGGTCAGTTTGCGTCTATTTGCTGGTAGTATTTATTAGGCTTTTATCTTTTTAATTTTGGTAGAATCCTAGTTGTAGTAGAATCCTAATTGTGGTAGGATCCTTTTGGCTAAGGATACTTTAGGTGTTTAGGAATCATTAGGAATCATTGTACCTCTTTATAAAAGGGGATTTTCTATCGATTAATATCATCGAGAATTTTAAATCAGAAATTGATACAGGGAGTTTTAGCGATCTCTCACAAATCGCTATTGAGTTTTTCAAAATAGGTTCTACGAAGAACAGGAGCAACAAGGGAATTCGAAGGAATTTTCCGGTGAACAGACCTGTGACGAGATCCTATTCGCGGGCACATAACAGCAGCATATAATCCTTTAGTGATCGACAAGTTGGTACTAAAGTCCCTAACTCTCAAAACTCATGAGACCGAATTACACCCAAAGCTCACACATATGCATGATAGATTCACTTTAAAGAGGAAGTTTTCAATTCTTATTCCCAGATTAAATTAGGATTTTAGACATATAATGTAAGCCTATACACCATAAGAAGCCCCTAAAGTTGTCCATTTTGGGTCACTTTGCCCCCGAACTTAAGGGATAACCCATTAGCCACTCCAACTCCCAAAAAGTGAGTTCCCATATGCAATGTAAGCCTATTGACAACTCGCCTTTCGGTTGACTTCCCATAGTCAATGTGACTTTTTCGTTCAAGAAAAAAAAATTACCCCTCCTTAGAGCATATTTTGCAATAGCATCTCTAAACTCATAGATAGTTTGAAATATCATCCCGAAAGACCACGTTGCAAATCAACTATGCCGGGAAGATCAACTATGGAAGCCATCCATCTAATGAGACAATTAAATGGAGCACTACCGAAATAAGAAGAAAGACTTGCATATGGTTTTCATTGACTTGGAGAAAGCATATGATAAGGTACCAAGGGAAGTACTTTGGTGGGCCTTGATAAGGAAAGGCATTTCGCGGAAATATATTGACATCATAAAGGACATGTATGAGGGAGCATGCACGAGTGTACGTACTAGTGTTGGGAAGACTGGAGAGTTTTCTATTACGATTGGAGTGCATCAAGGTTCCGCACTAAGCCCATTTCTTTTTGCCATCGTTATGGATGAACTAACAAGTTCACTTCAAGATGGTATACCATGGTGCATGCTGTTTGCAGATGATATTGTGTTGGTTGATGAGACGAAAGAAGGAGTGGAGAGGAAGTTGGAACTATGGAGACAAACTCTAGAATCTAGAGGCTTTAAGTTGAGCCGAAGTAAGACAGAATATTTGGAGTGTAAGTTTAGCGGCCATAGGAGTAGGGAGGCAGGGACAATCACCCTAGATGGGAGAGTTGTTCAGGCCTCGGATTGCTTCCGGTATTTAGGATCTATTATCCAAACGGATGGAGAAGTAGATGGAGATGTTGCTCATAGGATTAAAGCTGGTTGGTCGAAGTGGAAGAGTGCTGCGGGTTTCCTTTGTGACCCCGGCATGCCTAATAGATTGAAGGGGAAATTCTACCGGACGGCAATTAGACCAACATTGTTATATGGTACGGAGTGTTGGGCAGTGAAACACTGCCACATCCATAAGATGTCGGTGGCCGAGATGCGTATGTTGAGATGGATGTGTGGTCATACGAGAAAGGATCGGGTGAGTAATGAAATAATTAGGACAAAAGTAGGGGTCACATCTATTGAGAATAAAATGAGAGAAAACCGATTAAGGTGGTTTGGCCATGTGAGACGTAGAGCGCTTGATGCGCCGGTTAGGAGAACCGAAGAGTGGCAAAGGGATGTAGTGGTGAGGGGTAGGGGAAGACCTAAGCAAACTTGGAAGAGGGTGATCGAGAGTGATATGAGTTTACTGGGAATTGCGGAAAATATGGTAGTGGATAGGACGGAGTGGAGGAAGCGAATTTGTGTCGCTGACACGACTTGATTTCACGGTTTTATATGATGGTTCATGTTAGCCGACCCCGAATCATTTCGGGACTAAGGCTTTGTTGTTGTTGTTGTTGTTGAAAAGACACATTGCATATGAAAAATCAATCGAAAGGCTAGTGGTACTCACGGGTCAACATCTTCTCCGATTGAGGAAATATAAGTGGGGCGTTATGTCATTTTGAGAGAGTTAGAGTGGCTAATGGGCTGTCATGGAAGTTTAAAATAACCAAAATGGCCAATTTAGGGGCTTCTTATGGTTTAGGCCTACGATGTACAAAAGCTTTCAATCTCACATGGTGGAATTGGATCCCCAAAATGTAAGAGCTTGAATTTATAAACCCTAATGTGCTTCATTTGCAAAATATTTATGACCCAAATCACCCAATTGAAGGAATCTATCATCATATTTGATCAATTTCATCAACAAAATTGGATAAAACAGAACAAAAATCAAAGTAAACCAATCAATTTGTTCCTGGATCAATACTTCAACAATAACAGTTCATGTTACTAAAACCAAAAAAAGCGAGAGAGATGGGTAGTTACAATAGCATCAGAAGAGCCATCGATGAACCATTTCGTGATATCTCCTCTATTGATTTTAAGGACAGAGCATGAAGACAAAGGGAAAACGGCCAACATCTTCTCTGATTGAGGAAAAGTAAAGGGCGAGTTATGTCATTTTGAGGGAGTTGGAGTGGCTAATGGATTGTCCCTTAAGTTCGGGCCAAAATGGACAAATTTAGGGACTCTTACGGTTTAGGCCTACATTGTATATTTCAAGACAAAAAACTTTCAATCACACATGGTGGAATTGGATCCCAAAATGTAAGAGCTTGAATTAATAAACCCTAATGTGCTTCATTTGCCAAATACTTATTACCTAAATCACCCAATTGAAAGAATCTATCATCATATTTGATCAATTTCATCAACAAAATTGCATAAAACAGAACAAAAATCAAAGTAAACCAACCAATTTGTTCCTGGATCAATACTTAAACAAAAACAGTTCATGTTACTAAAACTAAAAAAGCGAAAGAGAGATGGGTAATTACAATAGCATCCGAAGAACCATCGATGAACCATTTAGTGATATCTCCTCTGTTGATTTTAAGGACAGAGCATGAAGACAAAGGGAAAACGGTCAACATCTTCTCTGATTGAGGAAAAGTAAAGGGCGAGTTATGTCGTTTTGAGGGAGTTGGAGTGGCTAATGGATTGTCCCTTAAGTTCGGGCCAAAATGGACAAATTTAGGGAATCTTACGGTTTAGGCCTACATTGTATATTTCAAGACAAAAAACTTTCAATCTCACATGGTGGAATCAGATCCCCAAAATGTAAGAGCTTGAATTTATAACCCTAATGTGCTTCATTTGCCAAATACTTATTACCTAAATCACCCAATTGAAAGAATCTATCATCATATTTGATCAATTTCATCAACAAATTGCACAAAACAGAACAAAAATCAAAGTAAACCAATCAATTTGTTCCTGGATCAATACTTAAACAAAAACAGTTCATGTTACTAAAACCAAAAAAGCGAGAGAGATGGGTAATTACAATAGCATCAGAAGAGCCATCGATGAACCATTTCGTGATATCTCCTCTATTGATTTTAAGGACAGAGCATGAAGACAAAGGGAAAACGGCCAACATCTTCTCTGATTGAGGAAAAGTAAAGGGCGAGTTATGTCATTTTGAGGGAGTTGGAGTGGCTAATGGATTGTCCCTTAAGTTCGGGCCAAAATGGACAAATTTAGGGACTCGTACGGTTTAGGCCTACATTGTATATTTCAAGACAAAAAACTTTCAATCACACATGGTGGAATTGGATCCCAAAATGTAAGAGCTTGAATTAATAAACCCTAATGTGCTTCATTTGCCAAATACTTATTACCTAAATCACCCAATTGAAAGAATCTATCATCATATTTGATCAATTTCATCAACAAAATTGGATAAAACAGAATAAAAATCAATGTAAATCAATCAATTTGTTCCTGGATCAATACTTAAACAAAAACAGTTCATGTTACTAAAACTAAAAAAGCGAAAGAGAGATGGGTAATTACAATAGCATCCGAAGAACCAATCGATGAACCATTTAGTGATATCTCCTCTGTTGATTTTAAGGACAGAGCATGAAGACAAAGGGAAAACAGTCAACATCTTCTCTGATTGAGGAAAAGTAAAGGGCGAGTTATGTCATTTTGAGGGAGTTGGAGTGGCTAATGGATTGTCCCTTAAGTTCGGGCCAAAATGGACAAATTTAGGGACTCTTACGGTTTAGGCCTACATTGTATATTTCAAGACAAAAAACTTTCAATCTCACATGGTGGAATCAGATCCCCAAAATGTAAGAGCTTGAATTTATAAACCCTAATGTGCTTCATTTGCAAAATACTTATTACTCAAATCACCCAATTGAAAGAATCTATCATCATATTTGATCAATTTCATCAACAAAATTGGATAAAACAGAATAAAAATCAATGTAAATCAATCAATTTGTTCCTGGATCAATACTTAAACAAAAACAGTTCATGTTACTAAAACTAAAAAAGCGAAAGAGAGATGGGTAATTACAATAGCATCCGAAGAACCAATCAATTAACCATTTAGTGATATCTCCTCTGTTGATTTTAAGGACAGAGCATGAAGACAAAGGGAAAATGGTCAACATCTTCTCTGATTGAGGAAAAGTAAAGGGCGAGTTATGTCATTTTGAGGGAGTTGGAGTGGCTAATGGATTGTCCCTTAAGTTCGGGCCAAAATGGACAAATTTAGGGACTCTTACGGTTTAGGCCTACATTGTATATTTCAAGACAAAAAACTTTCAATCTCACATGGTGGAATCAGATCCCCAAAATGTAAGAGCTTGAATTAATAAACCCTAATGTGCTTCATTTGCCAAATACTTATTACCTAAATCACCCAATTGAAAGAATCTATCATCATATTTGATCAATTTCATCAACAAAATTGGATAAAACAGAATAAAAATCAATGTAAATCAATCAATTTGTTCCTGGATCAATACTTAAACAAAAACAGTTCATGTTACTAAAACTAAAAAAGCGAAAGAGAGATGGGTAATTACAATAGCATCCGAAGAACCAATCAATTAACCATTTAGTGATATCTCCTCTGTTGATTTTAAGGACAGAGCATGAAGACAAAGGGAAAATGGTCAACATCTTCTCTGATTGAGGAAAAGTAAAGGGCGAGTTATGTCATTTTGAGGGAGTTGGAGTGGCTAATGGATTGTCCCTTAAGTTCGGGCCAAAATGGACAAATTTAGGGACTCTTACGGTTTAGGCCTACATTGTATATTTCAAGACAAAAAACTTTCAATCTCACATGGTGGAATCAGATCCCCAAAATGTAAGAGCTTGAATTTATAAACCCTAACGTGCTTCATTTGCAAAATACTTATTACTCAAATCACCCAAATGAAAGAATCTATCATCATATTTGATCAATTTCATCAACAAAATTGCATAAAACAGAACAAAAATCAAAGTAAATCAATCAATTTGTTCCTGGATCAATACTTAAACAAAAACAGTTCATGTTACTAAAACTAAAAAAGCGAAAGAGAGATGGGTAATTACAATAGCATCTGAAGAGCCATCGATGAACCATTTAGTGATATCTCCTCTGTTGATTTTAAGGACAGAGCATGAAGACAAAGGGAAAATGGTCAACATCTTCTCTGATTGAGGAAAAGTAAAGGGCGAGTTATGTCATTTTGAGGGAGTTGGAGTGGCTAATGGATTGTCCCTTAAGTTCGGGCCAAAATGGACAAATTTAGGGACTCTTACGGTTTAGGCCTACATTGTATATTTCAAGACAAAAAACTTTCAATCTCACATGGTGGAATCAGATCCCCAAAATGTAAGAGCTTGAATTTATAAACCCTAACGTGCTTCATTTGCAAAATACTTATTACTCAAATCACCCAAATGAAAGAATCTATCATCATATTTGATCAATTTCATCAACAAAATTGCATAAAACAGAACAAAAATCAAAGTAAATCAATCAATTTGTTCCTGGATCAATACTTAAACAAAAACAGTTCATGTTACTAAAACTAAAAAAGCGAAAGAGAGATGGGTAATTACAATAGCATCTGAAGAGCCATCGATGAACCATTTAGTGATATCTCCTCTGTTGATTTTAAGGACAGAGGATGAAGACAAAGGGAAAACGGTGTCGCTCTTGTCTCCCGGTGGTGAAACCCCAGCTAAGCTTTCCATCCTAGCCATTATAGATGAAGATAAAAACGACGAAGAAGACGGCAACGATGATGATGTTAAGGGAAAATTGAAGAGCTGAGAATGATGATAACAGTGAAGTGATTTCGTTTGGAATGGGATTTTAAAAGGGAAAATGGCGTAACAAGAATGAGGAAGGAATCGCTGAGAAGATTGTCTGCCTCCTACTATTCTCAATAGGCCTCTGCAGAGTGAACTCATATTTGGGGCTTTTTCATTTTTGCTTTAAACCAATGGTATTGAAATTTTGTTTTATTTTCTGGCCTGATAACATTACCGCAACGGGTACTGTACCCTTGGGTATCCGGCACTATCCGGTTCTAATAGAATTATCCGTATCTTATATAAATGGTTATGAGATTAAAACCATTATCCGTTAGGATAATAGGATGGGTATAGAAATACCCCTAGGATACTCGTTAACCATCATAACATTTTTAGATATTAATAAATATCATTGTTTTTTAGATGTAAGACGTGAGATTTGAACCCAAACTTTTTTTTCAACTTTTTCGAGTGATACAACTAAGCTATTTTATTCTTATTAATTAAAGTTCATGATTTATTAAATTTATATTTTGTTAAATTTGTAATATTTTTTGTTTTATTTATGATTCTTAACGGATAAGGGTACCCGTGGGTATCCTTGAATTAAATGGGACAGGTATGAGATGCAAAAAGTATACCCATTAGGGTAATGGAACGGGTACGGATAATTAAAAAATAAAAGGGTACGCGGGTATACTATCCGTTGCCATCCCTAACTACCGATCTTCCAACTTGTCCAAAAACGGCAATAGACCCATGAATTGACACCTCAATTTGGAGTTAAATGCATCATTACATCGTTGTTGCGAAATGGTAATTCAACTTCAAATTATCTCAATAAAATCATTCAATTTTAAATTTTATCTTAATTGGTCACTCCGCTGCTTTCAGTAGTTAAAATGCATCCGAATTATTACATACATGGAAGAACTAGGCCGAGAGTGCACGGCCTAGACCCAGGGCTACAGTGGGCCCAAAAAAAATAGATCTATAAATATATAGAGTATTTTTTATATAGATATATTAATACATTTAACTTTTAAATAGCTCAAATAATTGACATTTTAGACTTCAAAAGCCTAATTGATTTTTTTAGGTAAAAAGCATCATTAGACATCTGATCTTTTATTTTTTTGGTTCATTAAGCCATTGATCTTTTATTTGGATATATTAAGTTATTGATCACTTTTTTTTTTGTCTCATTAAGCTCTTGGTGACCAAAAAAAGTAATTTTGAACATAAAATTTAGTTAACAAACTGTTATTCATTGTACATGCATTCGAAATTTGTAATTTTTAACTGTTTGAAAGCAATTTTGGATGTGTAATGTGTTTATAGGAAAATTGTATAAACCTTAATTCAAACTGTAAAAAATATTTTTTTTAATAATTTCAAATACAGATGAAGTTAATAACATATTTTTAACAGAATTAAATACTCACAACTTATTAATTTGGTCATCAAGGGCTTAATGAGACCAAAAATAAATGATCATGGGCTTAATGTATCCAAATAAAAGATATAGAGCCTAATGAACTAAAAATGAAAGATCGGGAGCCTAATAATATTTTTTACCATTTTTTTGTTAATATAGGTAGTTAATTTTAAAAAAAATTGTGAAATATTTTTTGATTTTAGATAAACAAAGGTATATTTGACAAAACGTAATAATACGTACCGTACAATTATTAATGAAATATTATTTATTATTATTTATTAGAATCAACTAACTCAGGACCATCTCAATCATCCATCTGAGACCACTTTAGACATTTTTCCAGACCACAATGGCCAACTTCCCTCCTACCCAAAACCCCACTTCTTACCAATGTAATCATATTACTTACAATGTTAAAAACACAAACTCCAGTAACAGATCTAGGGGCCTTTAGCATCAACTGGTCACTAGAAAACATTAGATTTTTTTTATGGAAACAGTATACAATACTTTAATTTTTTTTTTATGTAAACCCACCCAAAAAATATCAATTTAGCATCCATAAAACCACCACAACATCCCCTATCAGTGAATTTTGGATCTCGGAACTGACCGCCCTTGAGGGTTTGACCAAATTACCAGTTAAAGGGGCAACATTGAAGCTAGAAATTGTCTTTCCATCAAATAAAAGGCACAAGTTCATAAAGATGAAAGCTTGAAAATGAAACACAACCAAAATGATCATATGTATTACTATAATTTATAAATTTCCCTCAACTGGGTTTCATACCAACTTGTCGAGGGGTCAAATAATCAAACTCACAATCATTATATCTTTATAAAATTAAAAATATTACACCTTTATAAAATTAAAAACATAAAGGCCTAGCGGGTGCTTCTAAACCACCTCAGCAACAACCAGTCGAGAAACTCTACTGTAGTATGGAATCAACTAACTTAGAACCACCCGAATCATCCATCTGGGACCATTGTAGAAATCTTCAGTCCCTCCTACCTTAAACCCCACTTCTTATAAATTTAATCATACTTACAATGTTAAAAACACAAACTCCAGTAACAGATTCAGGGGCGCTTTAGCACCCACTGGTCACCAGAAAATACTAAATTTTTTTTATGGAAACCCTATACGATACTTTAATTTTTTTATCTAAACCCACCCAAAAAATATCAATTCAGCATCCACAAACCCATCCCAAACACCCCTGTCAATGAATTCTGGATCTCAGAACTGACCGCCCTGGAAGGTTTGACCGAATTGCCAATTAGAAGGGACAACATTGAAGCTAGAAATTGTCTTCCTATCAAATAAAAGGCACAAGTTCATAAGGATAAAAGCTTGAAACCGAAACACAACCAAAATGATCATATGTATTACTATAATTTATAAATTGCCCTCAATGGGTTTTATACCAACTTGTTGAGGAATCAAACAATCAAACTCACAATCATTACATCTTTATAAAATTAAAAATATTACACCTTTATAAAATTAAAAACATAAAGGCCTAGCGGGTGCTTCTAAACCACCTCAGCAACAACCAGTCAAGAAATTCTACTGTAGTATGGAATCAACTAACTCAGAATCACCCGAATCATCCATCCGAGACCATTGTAGAAATCTTCAGTCCCTCTACCCTAAACCCCACTTCTTACAAATTTAATCATATTACTTACAATGTTAAAAACACAAACTCTAGTGACAGATTCAATGACACTTTAGCACCTACAGGTCACCAGAAAACACTAATTTTTTTTATGAAAACCGTATACGATACTTTAATTTTTTTTTTTATCTAAATCCACCCAAAAAATTATCAATTTAGGATCCATAAAACCACCACAAACACCCCTATTAGTGAATTCTAGAGCTCAGAACTGGCCGCCTTGGAAGGTTTGACCGAACTGCCAGTTAGAAGGGACAACATTGAAGCTAAAATTGTCTTTCCATCAAATAAAAGGCACAAGTTCATAAAGATGAAAGCTTAAAACTGAAACACAACCAAAATGATCATATGTATTATAATTATAAATTGCCCTCAACTGGGTTTTATACCAACTTGTCGAGGGATCAAATAATCAAACTCACAATCATTACATCTTTATAAAATTAAAACTATTACACCTTTATAAAATTAAAAACATAAAGGCCTAGCGGGTGCTTCTAAACCACCTCAGCAACAACCAGTCGAGAAATTCTACTGTAGTACGGAATCAACTAACTCAGAACCACCCAAATCATCTATCCGAGACCATTGTAGAAATTTTCAGTCCCTCCTACCCTAAACCCCACTTCTTACAAATGTAATCATATTACTTACAATGTTAAAAACACAAACTCCAGTAACAGATCCAAGGGAGCTTTAGCATCCACTGGTCACCAGAAAACACTAAATTTTTTATAAAAACCCTATACGATACTTCAATTTTTTTATGTAAATCCACCCAAAAAATATCAATTCAGCATCCACAAACCCACCCCAAACACCCCTGTCAGTGAATTCTGGATCTCAGAACTGACCGCCCTGGAAGGTTTGACCAAATTGCCAGTTAGAAGGGGCAACATTGAAGCTAGAAATAGTTTTTCCATCGCTCGTTGTGACTTGAAATGAAAGAGATTGTCCATTTAAATATGAATTGCTTTGCCAATTTTGCCCCCAATTTCTAGACATGGTTTGCCATCCAGTTTTATCTCCTTTGATTGATACAGAATGAACATCTCCTGCTCCTCCAACATTTGTTATCAATACTAAGTTGAAGTATGAATGGCCATTAATGGTGAATCTTATTCCTCCTTTCTTCATGCATGGAACCCTGTTTAGATCAACACAAAAAGAACCAAACTTTAGAACTTTTTCGCTTTGAAACCCGGAAAATTTTCTTTGTTAGTGTTTCTGTATTCGTTTCCGTTTCTATTTTCTAGTTATATTTTACTTAAAATAATGTTTTCTGTGTTGGTTCCGTTCACCTGAACTCTGAATGACTTCATTCAGGTCCAGGTGAACGCTACTGTTGTTTCTGTGAAATATAGATTGAAACCATAAAGATTAACTTATAGGTAAGGTTTAAGTGAAATATAGATTGAAATCACAAAGGTTAACTTATTATAGGTAAGGTTTTAAGGAGGGGAGGATTTACAGGAAAAATTACATCCACCCTTCAACTTTTTCTTATTTTCATTGTGGCCCAATTTAAAAACCGGACATTATGGTCCCTGAATTTTGCATTTTTCTAACATAATTAGGATTGATTATGATGATCATTCCTATATAATTTGTCATTGTAGAGAAAATTAGACATGTCCATGGGCTTTAGTACCAGCCCGACCCAAGCTCATGTCTCTTGGGCTGGATTTAGACAATAAAAATTGATCTTAGGCTCAAGCTCATTTAAACATGTCTATTTTTTGGCTGGGTTTTGAGTGATAAAAATATCACAGACCGACATGCCCTATTAATATTAATTAATAAAATTATATATTTATAAATATAAATTTTATTTTTTATCATTAAAAGTTATATATATTTTTTAGCTGAGTCTATATATACTTGGCTTAGAATTTTATTTTTAAGCCCGAACCCAGCCTAGCACAGCATGTGCCCGTCTAAATAAATAACGGATGGGCTTAGGCTGAGTATTTTTAAATAAGAGTTTGTTACGCCTGGTCCAACCCGATCCATGGACACGTCTAGAATTGATATTCTAAACAAGTTTTTGGTTTTGAGGTCATTGAAAATTGCTTGTTTAAGAGAAAAAAAAGTTTCGAAAATAGCGACTTTTAAAATTGTAAACTGTGGTTAAATGAGATTTTTGTTTATAATTTTTTTTAATTATAGGACATTTCCATTTTGAGATCGTTATTAGTCATTTTGACTTAGTCAACGATTAAAAAAAAAACAATTTTGTTGGAAAAATATCCATAATGCTTAGTCTTGAATTTGAGGGTCAATGATGAAAATAAATGTAAAGTTGTGGCCACAATCTAATTAATTTCAAATAAAATCTCATGGTTTCACATTTTTTTTTTACAGATATTTCATTTTTTTAAATTTGGCCTATAACTACCCAAAATAAAACATTTTAAGAATTAAATGATATTTTAAACAATTTTAATTCTTCAACTTTTTAGATTTGAAGTCATTTAGGTGTTAAAAAATGTGGTTTCATAGTAAATATGATACTAAACAACTTTACTTATTGAAAATTTTCATTTTGAAGTCGTTATCGACCAAATTTGGAAAAATGAAAATTTTGCCAACTACGTATAATTGACCCTATAATTTATACCGCATTTGACCCAATTACAGACGGAAATATTTCCATCAGTAATTACAAAGAATTATACGAAGAATTTCCGTTACCTTCTGAACGAGACGGGCACGATTCCGGCACGGTACTGAGCAATTTGCAAGAAAGCAGGCTCAGCCAAATCAAAGTGTTGAAGAGGGGGATTACACCAGCCACCATTGTCATTAGATAGACCAAGATTTGGAGGGCAAAAATTAGTAGCAGTTACAGTAATAGTTCCAGGAAGACACCATTTAGGGTCACTATTACATCTCATTTCATAGCAAGATCCACAGCTTAATCCACTGTTAAATAAAGCAGTACTTAATGCTGCTGTGTTTGTTCCATAACCTTGGCTGTATAAATTGCCATATCCACAAGCTCCCCCTGTAAAAAAACGACGAAAAAACCCGATTAGACGCGGCCCGAGTCAATGAATAGGTCTAGTTATTACGGGATTTTGGGTTTTTGACATTTTGAGGACAAAATTGACTCCTAATTATGTGTTTATTATTAGGCGTAGTAGTTGGAGGGTGTTCGCGGAAATTACTATATCGCGAAGTGGAACCCGTAATAATATTATGTATATGTAATAATAAGTTTAGGTAGACTTGTTTTTGGGCCGGCCTGGGCTTAGATATGGAAATTTGATTTTAGGCCTAGCTCGGTCAGTCCGTTAGAACCCGTCTATTTTTGGACGGGTTTGGTATTTATAAAAATAGTCTGGCCCAGACTAACCTGCCTATTAATATTAATTAATAACTTTCTTATATTTCATGTAATATTTATTTTTCAGTATAAAATTTATTTTTTATTATTAAAATTATATATTCTTTTTTTAAGTAGATTTATATGGGTTGGGTTTGAGATTTAATTTTACTGAGCCCAGCCCAGCTCGTCTAAATTAACAACATGTTGGGTTGGGTTGGATTTGGGCTTACCATTTTTACACAAAGGCCCATTGGGCCCATACTTTCAAGTAGTAAATACATGAGAAGCTTAACCCAAAACCACGACTTAAACTAAGTGTTCGATTCTCCGTTTTATAGCTTATTTTTATTGTTTTACTACTTTAAAAAGTAGATATAAAGTGTTCAGTCAAAATTGTGAAACAGTTTTAATAAATAATTTATAAAAAAAATCAGGTAACATCTATTAGCTAACAGCAAATAATCAATATTTGAATTAAAAAGTTTATATATAATTGAGAAATAAGGTAAATATCGGTTTCGTTCAATTAGTAACCAAGTAAAAATTAAAACCGAGCTAAACAAAGTTCAATAACCGAACCAAATTTTATCGGTTCGGTTTGGTTTCTAATTAGTTATCGGCCAAAATTTATTACAATAAGTTAAAAAATTAAGAAAATTAAAAAAAAAGTGTGTAATAAATATGAAATAAAATAATAGTAGTTTTAGTTACCAAAAAAAAAATAGTTGTTTTTTAACATTGCCCAATGTGGTTCGGAGTACCGGATGGTTTAACCAAAAAAAAAAAAAAAAAAAAAAAAATATATTAAATAACTAACTAAAATTATAAAAATGTAGAAAAAAATTATGCTTACGTCATAAAAAATTATATCCATATTATATATATATATATATATGTTTCGGTTTTTTCTTACACTGAATCTTTTTAAAATAACCGAATTAATCAAACTACTCTAATTTTAAATTCAAACCAAACCGGACTAAATAAATAACCGAATCAAACTATAGTTTCGGTTCGGGTGCTGGTCAACTTTGAACATCCCTTTTGAGAAACTGTTAATTTAATAGGAAAATTAGCAAATATCTACCAACTAACTGAAACATCAAATAATAAACAACTATAAATGAACCAAATACGCTCTAAGAAAATGTTATTTAAAATCATTTCTCACTGTCCATTTACTTATAAATGGATTCTCATAGGGTCAGAAACCCGAAAACCCGTTAATTTGATAGGAAAAGGGATAAACTATTAAAACTCCTTCATAGTTTTTAAAAAATATCAATTTAGTCCAAACATACAAAATACTTTCATTTTAGTCTCAACATTTGTGAAATGTACCAATATAGCCCTGAAGAACGGAACTAGAAGCTAAATTATTACTATTTCACTAACATTAGGAATAAAACAGTTTTGTTTTAAACATTACGGCAAATTCACACTTCTCCAAAAACCTCGAGACATTTTAATACCTTACCCCGATAGAAAAATTAGCTAATACCAGAAACATCAAACAACAAACAACTCATTCATTTACTTATAAATGAATAGAGTCAGACACCCGAAAAACACGAAACCTGAAACCCGAAAACCCGAAATTTAGAACATACCCATAGTCCCAGAAGCATCACCACCACCATAGAAAGTAGCATGTCCACCTTGCCATCCACCACCATAGTCACCAAAACTACCTCCAAAGCAAAGATTGAACACAGCAAAAATCAAAAGAGAAGAAGTAGCAGAGAATGTAGCTAACTTAGCCATTGTTTGAATTTTGAGTTTGTCTAGAGAGAGAAAGAAGAGAGAGAGAGAGAGAGAGAGAGGAGTGGTTAATGGTTTAGTGGTTAGAAAAAGGGGGATTGAAAGGGTAGTTATATAGAAGAGGGAAAAGGGAAAATAGGATTGATGGAGACAAGGATGAGGAAGAAGAGACAAAGAAATAAAAAAGAAGTTGATTCTGGTAAGTTTATAGAATCAAAATGCACATGGATATGTTTTCAACTGCTATTTCTTATGACCCTACTTGCACATGCTTCTTTTCAACTGTTTTTTCTTTCTTCATTCATTTTCTTTGAAGGATAAGGGGATAAAATGGTTTTGAGGTTTCCAGGGAGCGTAGATTTAATCTTAACGTATAAAATAGGGAGAAAATATACTGAATGTTGTTGAACGTTCATGGTTGTTTTAAAATGGTCAATCAATCCAATTTGTCTCAATAAAACCATTCAATTTTGATTTTTTTTTCAATAAAGTCGTTTCGACAACTTCACGTGTAAAAAAACAAAGATAAGGTGATGTGGCAGCTATATTAGTTGTAGTCAATTTTTACCGCTAACTGAAACAAACACATGACTACCACCTAGATGATTGAAACAACACATGACAGCTGGATGGTGGTCACATATCATTTCAATCAACGGTAAAAGTTTACTAGTGTTTACGGGGTAAATTATACACGTGGTGTATAATCTTTGTCCTTTTTTCACACTTTCATGTACAACTTTCAATTTTGCACATAAAATTGTACAATCTTTTAGTAACCTCCCACTAAAGTATACAGTCGGTAATTATAACCGGTCAACGCAACACGTTAACCATTTGACCTCCTTAAAAGTCAAAATTACAGACGTGATTCGTGTTGACCGGTCAACTTTTGACTTTTAGGGAGGTCAAATTGCTGATGTGACGCGCTGACCGATCACAATTACCGGTTGTACACTTTAGTGGAAAGTCATCAAAAGATTATACAGTTTTGTGTACAAAATTGAAGGTCGTACACCAAATTGTGAAATATGACAAATGCAAGTATATAGTTTACCTAGTGTTTACTTGGAAGCCACATTATATTTCCAGTTTCTTTTTGCTTTCGAAATCGTCGGAATGACTTTTGGGATATGATCCATGTCCCTTCACTGACATATTCATAATTATACATAACAAAAACATAAAATACGGATTAGAATTGCTTCAAGTTGAAAACATTAAAGATAAAAACATATTCATACTTCCGCGGCAGATCTAGATGAGGCAAGAGGGTAGTCGCTCCCTTGCCGCTCTACACTCGTGATTCTGACACTGTTAAAAGGGTTTTCGCTTCTTTTACCAGTGTTTCGTTCGCTTTCGAATTTGCTTAAAGTGATATGTTGGTTACCTGAATTTGTTTAAAATAACATATTTACTCCTAAGTATGATTATAGTAATTGGGTTAAATGCACTATTGGTAACTGAACTTTCACGACTGTCTCAAAATGGTCACTCAACTTCAATTTATCTCAATAAAATCATTCAACTTTGTATTTTGTTTCAATCAAGTCACTCTGACAATTTCAAAAGAAAAAATACACTGGAAATATGATGTGGCTTCCACGTCAGTACTAGTCAACTTTCACCACTAACCGAAACGACATGTAGCTAACATCTAGCTGACCGAAATGACACATGGTTGCCACTTAGCTGGCATGTGTTGTTTCAGTCATCTAGGTGGCAGTTAAATATTGTTTCAGTCAGCGGTGAAAGTTAACTATCACTAATGTGATAGTCAAGTCATTTTTCTGATGTCTTTTTACTTTTGAATTCGTCAAAGACTCGATTGAGATAAAATTTAAAGTTGAATGATTTTATTGAGATAAATTAAAATTGAGCGACCATTTTGAAACAACTATGAAAGTTCATTGGCCAACCATGTACTTAACCTTATTGCCATCAGATATGGATCATTCCAAGGGCAATTTTCACTCATGCTTGCTGAAGCGATCTCGTGTAGAGAAGCCTTTAGTTAGATCAAGGATCGTGGAGATCATACAGTTTGCCTAGAGGGGGACGCGCAAGTCATAATTCAAGCGTTAAGTCATGAGCAGGAGGAGAATAACTCATACACAGATCTAGTACTCGAGGATTGTCTCCGACTCTATTCCTCATTGTGAATTCAACTTCGTCAAGCGTACAACTAACCGTGTGGCAGACGAGGCAGCTAGACTAGGTTTTTCTTCCCTTCATTTGACACTAACGGATATTATTCTCCCACCAGTTGTAACCCTTTTGGTATTAGATTGATTTTTTATTAATAATATTTATTCTTTCATTAAAAAAAACACGTTATATGTAAAAAGGAAGTAAAAAAAAATCATATGTTTTTACTTTTTATCAAACTGGTATCTGGATTTTTTTTTTATCAAACATGGATTGAGATTTTCGTTTTACTAAATATGAGGATTGTTTTATTTTCTTTTATTTTTTGAAAGCGATGATCGTTTAGTTTGACACCTATGAAACGAGTAAATTACACCAATGGTGCCTGAACTTTACTCTAATTCACAATTTGGTACCTAGATTACATTTTGTCTCAAAAATATACCTGAAGTAACAATGACCGGACAATTAAGTATATTTTACCGGTTAATGGCCAGTCAATGCGATTTTGATGAGTAAATTACACTGATGGTACCCGAACTTTACCCGAATTCACATTTTGGTACCTAGATTTCATTTTGTCCAAAAAATACACTTCAAGTAAAGATGACTCAATATTTTAGTATATTTGACTGATCAGTGATTGATCAACCCGAGTTTGACCATTTTAAATTAAAAATTGAGATCAATCATACACTCAATTAACATAAAATTATAATACTGTCATTCAGCTCATAAATGAGAATATTATAATTTTATGTTAATTGAGTGTATGGTGAGTCCCAATGTTTAGTTCATGTTACCCGGTCACTAACTGATCAAATGAACTAAACCTTTCAGTCACCTTTACTTGTGTTATGTTTTTAGGATAAAATAAAATCCAGGTACCGAAGTGTGAATTATGGTAAAGTTCGAGTACCATTAATGTAATTAACTCATGAAACTCGCGTTGACCGGTCATAACCGGTAAAAATATACTAAATTGTCCGGTCATCATTATTTCAGGTATATTTTTGGAACAAAATGTAATCTAGGTACCAAAGTGTAAACTATGTAAAGTTCAGGTACCATTGGTGTAGTTTATCCCCTATGAAACTGATCGTTAAAGACCTTCAAATAGAAAATTTTAAGAATTAAAGTTGTTTAATACCACATTACTATAGAAGCAAATTTTGTATTTTCCAAAATAGCTTTCTCTCTCTAAAACATCTACTTTCTCTCTCCTCGCCAAACAACATCTAAATGACAAAAGTTGCTTCAAACATCATAAAATCTTTAAATTTTCAATTTTGAGGTCTTTGCTTTTAGTAAAACGAAAAATACAATCATCTCCTAATCACAAACGAAAACTTTAATTCCTATTTGGACAAAAAAAAAATCCAAGTGTCAGTTTGACAAAAAGTTAAAGCACAAAGTTTTTTTTGAACTCTATCCTTAAAAAAATTAGTTTGAATTTTTTTTATAGTTTGTCCGATTTCTCAGTTCAAGACTCGTCAGACACCCTTTAAATGAATCATACCCAATTAAAATTTTCTACGTATATTAAAATTCGAACTTAAAATCTAATTTAAACGACTTGACCTCTAACGACTCAAATCAACTTTAATTGCGTTAGAATCGGATCTTTACATTAACATTCGACATAAATTTGGATCTTATCATATTATTTAGGATAATTAATTTATTAATCCCTATATTTTAACAAAACACACCGTTTAGTCTCTGTATTTTTAAAAACACACAATAAGGTCCCTAACTTTTTTTTCGGTGAACTGTTTAGTCCTTCCGTCTGTTTGTTAGATTTTTTACCGTTTATGAATTCGGAAATGACTAAATTAACCTTTACTATTTATCAATCAAAAACAATTCACACCTCTATGTCTTTCTCTCATAACTCGCGCTCACAAAAAAATGGAGAAATGATTGAATCTCTAACCCATAATCGAATCACTCTTGCTCACTCTTCCTGTTTGAATTGAAGTTAGAAATCGACTCAAATCTCTCTCGCTTACTCTTCCTATTCGAATTGAAGGTGGAAATCTTCTTACTCTCAATACTGAGTTTAAATAGATTTTGACTCAAATTCAAATTGACTAATAGAATCTTCATGAGAATCTAACGGTAGGGACTAAACAGTTCACCGAGAAAAATGTTAGGGACTAAACAGTACATCGAAAAAAAGGTTAAAAACTTTACTGTGTGTTTCTGAAAATACAAAAATTAAACAGTGTGTTTTGTCAAAATATAGATACTAATAAATTTATTACCCTATTATTTAATTAATTTCTACAGATTACTACTTTTAAATTACGTGTAGAAGCAGAAAACGGGGGATCTTCCGATTCCCCTTGAGAATGGCCTAAAATTGCGGCAGTTTAGAGGGTACAATATTTTGGGGGATTTTATTTGACGAAAGCATGTTAATGTTGGGTTGGGGAAGTTAAGAATCAGTTCACGTTTCTTCCATAAATAGCTTCATTTTCTGACATCTCATGTGATATCTCTCCTATCCACCTTAATTTCAGACAACAACCCAATTTCATTTTTGCTTTTCTTGTCCAGACAAATTTCATTTTTATTTTTTTGGACATGTCCAACAACTTCATCTGCTTTGAAATAAACACTTCGATATCATTAATTTCATGTTTCATTTGATGAATATTTATTAAATTAGTTTGGAATGGACATCCTCTGAATTTTCAAAGTGTTCCGTTAACCCTCGGAACTTACATAAAATGTTCAATTAGCCTCTTAAACTTGCGTAAAATGTAATAATTAATCACTCGGTTGTAAAAAAGTAAGTTACATGGGAAAGAATGTTGCACACATATTAAAAAAAAAAGTAAAACGACCAAGGTTATGGTATGCGATTCTAATATTAAAGAAGAAAAACTTGTATAGTTGAACTAGTAAGAACTCCTATTTTAATGTGTTTTGATCTATTTTGTGAATTATGTAAAAACATTCTAAGGCACGTGCAATATATCTTCCACATTTAACTTATTTTTTTTACAGCCGAGTGATTAATTGATTACCTTTTATGCAAGTTCAAGTCGTTAACTGAATATTTTATACAAGTTCAGGGGGCTATCGGGACACTTTGAAAGTTCGGGGGGCCAATCAAACTTTTTAGACAAGTTCAGGAGGCAAATGATATATTAAGCCTTAAATATATGTGATTTGTTATTTGTAATGTTATAAGAACCAGATTGGACATTAAAACATTAAAATGAATTTATAGAGAGGTTGCAGGTAGTGGTGGCGAATATAGGATTGGTCGGTTGGGGGTCGGTTTTACACGTGCGTGTGTAAAATTTTCTTGTTTCGCAAATTCGAGCTTGTTGAAATTTTTTCGTATATACCAATTTTTAACTGCTAATGTAAAACTTTTCAAAATGAAGCTATAATATATTTATGATTCTTAACATAAAAAAAACAATTGTGTCTAATAGAAAAATTCAGATTTAGGGAGGACTTAATAGGCAAAACAATTTTAGAAATTTGGATTTAAGAAATGCCTAACAGGTCAAAAAAAATTAGAAGGGTCTAATAGGTAAAAAAAATAGATTTTTGGATTTAAAGAGGGCCTAAGAGGTAGAGCTGTAAATGAACAGAGCCGCTCATGAGCGACTCGGTGATCGGCTTGATAAAAGCTCGGCTCGACTCGGTTCGATTTGTAAACCAGCCGCTCGTGAACACGATTTACTGGCTCGGTTCGTAAACGAGTCAAGTTTGAGCAGGCCAAAGATCGGCTCGAAAGCTTGTGAGCAGGCTCGATTAGAACATTTATGAACAAATTTTAGTTTTGTAGAAAACAATATAGATTTGTGTTAGTTCACAAATATCTAAACTTAATATTATTTCATTTGTTATTAGATGAGTTCGTTCACAAACATAATAAATGAGTAATATACGAACTATTTGTAAACATTTTGTTTATTTATTCACGAACTTTGCTTGTGAGCTTGTTTATGTACATAATTAAAGAGTTATTTGCGAGCAAACTTCACAAATATAATTAATGATTTACTCACAAACAATTTATGGTTAGATAATTTTCTTAATGAACCAAGTTCAAAAGAGGATTTTGGGCTCGAAACAAGCTCGAAGCTCGGCTCAAGCTCGTTGAGCAAGCCAAAGCTCGGCTCGGCTCGTTAATTTTATAGCAAGCTCGGCTCGGGCTCGTTAATTTTATAGCGAGCCGAGCTTGAACAGGCCAAAGCTCGGCTCGGCTCGATTACAGCCCTAGTTAAATGTATGTGATTTGTTATTTGGTGATTGAGGGTGTTATTTCAGATTAATTTATTGAAAAATGCAAAATTAAATAAATGGGATAGTAGGGATTGTAACGGGTAATACATATGCGGACAGTGACGAATACAAGATTTTTCGGGTGGAGGGTCGATTTTACATGTGGTATGTAAATTTTTTTTTTTTTTTTTTGCTAAATTGGTGTCTAATAGAAAAAAATTGGATTTAGAGAAGGCCTAATATGCTAAAAAATTAGAAATTTAGATTTAAAAAGGCCTAACAGGTCAAAAAAAAAATTAGAAATTTGGATGTAATGACGAAAAAAATTAAAAAATTGGATTTAGAGAGTGTCTAACAGACCAAAAAAATTAGAATTTTGGATTTAAAGAATACCCAACAAGACCTGTGCCAATTTTAGAATGCTAATTCAGCACAACACCCAATCTAAATTTCTTGGAAATATGGATCCAGAACCACCATAACCTAAAATTTTATAGAGACAAGGAGACCGAAACTAAAAATGTTGTTGTTGTTAGCTGTTTGTGGTTGCTGTTTGTTGTTGTTAATTGTTTGTTATTAGTTGTAATAAAAAAAATCTAAAAAAATATATAAAAAAAAGTTATTGAACATCAGGCTTTCGGTAAAGAAAAGGAAGGACACGCAACAAAACTTTATTCTTTCGGTAATTACAAGTCCAAAAATTCCTATTATTATTGTTCATTTAGTTTTTCAATACAAAAGATTGATTGATATTTAAATGTTTAAATACTTAAATGCATAGATTCATAAATGCATAGATTTATAATATATTGTTATATTATTAGTGCCCCCCCTCCCCCCCCCCCCCCCCTCCCGAGCTGTCAAAGCTGCTGCAAGATGACGTTATGAGAGCCAGCCTCCCCCGTTTAATCGCTACCTGATGTAGCCTTTTTTTTTTTTCTTTTTTTTTCTGCTGTGTTGTGTTTTTCAATTCCTTTGTAACCAAAAAAAAATATAAATAAATACTTATTTTAGAATTAAAATTCTCTTTTTTATTGTTATAATATTAGGATCAAATTAATTAAATTTACTAAATTTTTATCTATTTGACTAATTAAGTTGGAAGCCTTATGCGTGGCCGGCCCTGGACATAGGCCTGGGGTGCGACGGCCTAGGGCCCAGGATTAGAGGGGGCCCTAAAAAAATTTCTAACCTTATATGTATATATAAAAATTATTTTTTTTATAATATAAATAGTGATAAAATTATATAGAAAGATCTATTTATTTCTGAAAGTCCGTTGATAAATTTGTTTTTAAAAGATATGTCTAATTTTTACGCTTTAAAGGGTTTTTATTGCGTATTTTACTTAGGACCCCTAAATTGTTAGGACCTGCCCTGGCGTTATGCAATAATTTTTATATTGTATTGATTAATTAGTTTTAGTATATAAAATTCAAAAGTAATTTAGCTATCCCCAAAAAGTCAATTTTCATCTCACATGATAATATATTCTTAGTACAAACTTTGGTATCACATATGAAATTAAATTGACTTTGTTATATATATATAAATAATAATAATGAGAATAAGGTGCAAAATTACATTTAACGTTTACAGTCAAGAGTAATTTTATCTTAATGTTCAAAATTGTGCAATTTTACTCCTATTGGCAGCCAAAAGCACTTTTATCCCTAACGTTCACAAATTGAGTCAATTTGAGAAATAATTCATCAAACTGTCATAAATTCTGTCATTCATACTTCACATGTGCGTCATTTTATCATTTATTAGTAACAGCTAATAAACATATGACTAGAGATGAATTTTTTTTTTAAATACTGTCTTTTGTACGAGTTGATTGGACACAGAAAATTCATATATTTCGCGGAATTTATTAGAAATATTAATCTTAAATTCTATTATTAAATCATAAAAAAGTATGAATTTCTTTTAGAACCAACTGATATATAATTGGTGCAGAATAAGGAAAAAAAATAGTAATGCTTTATAATAATGCCTAAAGTTGATCAAATTTGCCAACGTTAGGAATAAAATGGGTAAATTACATCCATGGCCACTGAACTTTACCCATTTTCACATTATGGCCACTGAACTTCATTTCTTCCCGGTATGGTCACTGAACTTTACACTTTTTAACATATGTGGCCACTCAACACCTCAAAACGACCGTTGACAGCTAAAAATAAAAATCCAAAGCGTTAATAATATTCTAAGGAACTTTAATTCTTGCAAATTTTCGTTTTGAGGTTATTTAGGTGTTGTTTGGTTAGGGGAGAGAATGTGAATTTTTAGAGAAAGAAAGTTCTAAAAAAATGTGTTTTTCGAAAATAAAAAATGTAGTTTCATGGTAAATACCGTTATGAACAACTTTAATTATTGAATATTTTCATTTTGAGGTCGTTAACGGCCATTTTGAGAAGTTAGTTAAAATTGAGTGGCCACCGGTGTTAAAAAGTGTAAAGTTCAATGACCATACTGTGAAGAAATGAAGTTCAATGGCCATAATGTAAAAATGGGTAAAGTTCAGTGGCCATGGGTGTAATTTACCCGGAATAAAATTGATCTTTATTGCTAACTTTAGAAGTAAAATTGCTTCTCGTTACCAACGTTAGAGGTAAAATGAAACTATTTTAAACACTGCGAGTAAAATTGTCGGTTATAAACGTTATTTTTTATTTTATTCCTTAATAATAATAATAAATAATTCAAACTAGAACGTGCTCACCCCTCAGATTTTCTGTATACATTTGTTTCTAATTTAAATTAATTAAGACTTAAGAGCTTCATAATAATTTAATAGTTGATCTTGTGATAAAATTAATTATATCTTTGGCCTCCAGACATAATAAATATATGTTACTATGTATCGACCACAAATTAATTAGTAAATCTTCAATTAAATATTAAACAAATGAATTGTCGGTTGCTTAAATAATAATTAATAAACATATGATTAGAAAGGACTATCTAATTTAATGATTACTCACAATCACAAAATAGTACCATTGTTGATTAAAAAATCTATGTACCACACGTATCATGATATTTTATTAATATAATTATTATTAATTTAACAAAGTCTATGAATTAAAAAATTTATTTAGGAAAAAAAAAATTATTGATAACTTCTCAAAACTGATAAAAAAAAGAGTAAATCATTCCAATCTCTGTAATCTGATATAGAATCAATTGTCTTAGCTAAAATATGAGCTACCAAATCCGCAGATCTCTTGACAAACCTAACACAGCAGTTAGGAATTTCCCTTATAAGAGATCTACAATCAGAATTCACATTTTATTGATCATTAATAGTATTGACCAAAAGTTGAGAATTCGATTCCACAATGATAGTTTGAAAGTCATTATCCTTCAACCAGCTCAAAGCTTTATGATACTAAGGCTCTCAATGATAAGCACATCAGACGTAAAAGGCAGACTGCCATTTCGAGCGTGAATAAAACCAATAGAGTCTCTTAACACAAAACCATAACTAACTCGTTGAAAAAGTGGAAAAGAGCAGTGTTAATATTACACTTAAACAAGCCAGAAGGAGGTGAAAACCAATCAATTGGAGAAGCTCGAGAGGACCTTGAAAAAACATCGATGAATGGTAGAGAGACCAGTGAGAAAGAAGAGATGTCATCGAACTATCAGACCTGCCAGTGAATGATGAGTGCGCCAAGTCACTTGATTTCGATTTCGCCAAATCCCACAACAGAGAACAATTGATTGGGTTCCACCTCCTTATGGCTCGTTCAAGTGCAATATTGACACTGCTTTTTTCCGCTTTCTCAACGGGTTAGTTATGGTTTTGTATTAAGAGAGACCTTGAAAAAACATCGACGAATGGTAGAGAGACCAGTGAGAAAGAAGAGCTGTCATTGAACAATCAGACCCGCCAGTGAATGATGAGTGCGCCAGGTCACTTGATTTCGATTTCGCCAAATCCCACAACAGAGAACAAACACCATTGTAAAACCATGGATATTTTACAAAATATAAGACCAGGAATCCACCAGGGATTGATATCGCCTACGGCTGAAAAACTCCACACTTGTTTAGTAATCGAACAAGCTACAAGAATGTGATAAGCAGTTTCACCATAAACACCGCACAAAGGACAGACCTCAGAGATAGGAACATGACGTGATTTCAGAGCAGCTCTCATAGGAAGACATGAAGAAATTGACTGCAAAACGAGATCCTGAACTCGAGTGGGGACTGCAATCTCCCAATTTTTTTCCCCAAAAACTAGAATTAGCTTCAACTTGTTGTTGAACTTAATTGGAGATAATCTTATATCCTTCATTGACAGTGTAACACCCTATCTCATAGTCAATACTAAGCATCTGTACTTGTAACGACCCAGTCCGGAGTGGGTGGCGTCGGAGCAGAAGACCTCAGCAAGGAGCGACCCTAAGGGATGATGATAGGGGCAGAAATAAACCGAATCCCACATCGAAAAGGGAGAGAGACCGAGACTTATTAGTAAGATGATAATCCAATACATGCAGACGTGTTTTAAAGCTATGAGGGCCAAGATGTTAGATTTGGATTAAAATGGACAATATCTACAAGGTATTGGACCAGATGTTACAGTACTAGCATGTCTACTCAAATGAATTTGAAGGATCAGATTAGTATCCTTTACAAAAAAAAGACACAATGCAATTTATATATACAGTTCAACAACATCGAGAGCTACTAAAAATATTAAAGACAGTAAAAAAACTCATTATTTGGGGAATATCACTTTCTACAAAGGGAAAATCAGCATTAAGAGACCAAGAATCGCCACCAAACTCGAATATTTACACTGATCCCAACTAGACATCAAGCTCCTTATCTAACCTTATTTTTGGCCGCCCTTATGCTACGGAAGAAAAAACTGGGATTACTCTTCAACTTAGCTCTTAGAAAACCAGTGTTAGGGCCCATTTGTTTCAGCTGTTCCTATTTGTTGTTTGCTGTTGCGGATAAGCAGCAGATATATTGGTTTTTTTTATCTAAAAAGCAGATGTTTCGAATTTTTGCCTAACGGTTTTTGTCTTCTTTTTAGATTTAAAAGCAAAAAGCAGTTTCGAAAAATGGAAAACAAACACACTTAATGTATCGAAGATTAGTTTTTAATTTTAATCTAAATTAATGTACGTAATGATTTGGTAATTACTTATTGCTAATTTATGCCTTAATTCATATTGATTAGCATTGTAAACCAAATTAGGTGATAATAACAAATTAGTTTGACCCTTCAATTTTGGTTTGAAGGGTCAATTTATCCTAAACTAAATATATTAGGTATACTTTCATCTTTCAATATGGCATATATAGTCAAAAATTGATGACACGTGTCATCATAAAAAATACATGTATAAGAAAACTACTAACAATATATATGTGGCATTATTTTAGATTAATTTTATCTTAAATGTCAAATTAATTAACAAGGTAAATACTAGGTCCCGTTTGGTATGCCGTAATGAGCATCGTAATGGAATGCACATTACAATGGAGATCCATTACTATGTTTGGATTAGTCATATTGTTTTGCCGTAATGGAATCACAAATACATCACTCAAGTTTTCTTTACAAATTAATGTAATGAGCATTACATAAAGAATAGACATGAATTCCCATTATGACTAACTCTTGCATTTTTATTATTAATACTTATTATGCACAATTCTTATTAAACAATAAAACAAAAAAAAAAAAACTAGAAAAACACGAAAAATGAAAAAAAAACGTGAAAACTGGAAAACACAAAAAACGTGATGAAATATAGGTCGTCTTTTTTTTATTGAATTTTTTCATGTTTTCCGTGGTTTTCATTTTTCGCGTTTTTCACGTTTTTATGTTTTTCGATGATTTTAACTGTATGAATAAAATTTTATGATTACATTTTAACTAAGCAAATATAAGTATTGTAACGATAATTAAATTTCATCTTTTTTTAGTTTGTCAACCAAACATGGTAATGGAATCACTATTCCATTCCATCACATTACAAGATTGATTACATTACAAGTTTGATTAAATTACATTGCATTACGTCATACCAAACGGACCCTTAGGGGTTTGTTTCAGTTTTTCCGATAAGCGTTTAATATTTCACTTCAAACCGCAGAAAATATAGCGTTTTGTTAGGTTTATATAACTGCAACATTTAACATTTTATCTGGAAACTGCAAATATATTTAGAGCTTTTCATAATTATTTGATATTGACAAAATTATTTTTTTTATTTCTATACAAAATATGTTTCTTGCTTAACATTATTTATATTTCTACAACGTAATTTGATTCCGCAGTAAATATGATACTAAATAACTTTAATACTTACAGGGAAGGAAACAAAGCAGCTGACTGGATGGCAAATTTCACAGGCTCTTTCGCCTTAGGTCATCACGAGTGTGGTGCGCCTCCTGCAGGCCTCCAGGATATTCTTTATGTTGATCGGACTGGCCGAGCTTCGGCTAGAATGATCAGTATCTAGCTCAGTTTTCTCTCCTCGCTTTCTTGCTTTCGCTTTTGTTTTCTGTTTGCTTGTCCAGGCTTGTAAGCCTTCCATTCTTACAAAAAAAAAATTAACTTTAATTCTTTGAATTTTTTTATTTTGAGATTGTTATCGATCAAATTTAGCGAAATAAAAAATTTACCAACCACATGTACCAATCTGTAAAAAAAATGTGAAACTACTTGTCATTTATTTAAGGGCAAATAATTATAAGATCACTGTGTTTTTACTTAACCCGCTATAGTAGGTACATCATGTTAACCCGCTATAGTAGGTACATCATGTTATTATAAGGTCCTTAAGTTTTATCTTAATCAACTCGTCCCATTATTTATTTTTATACATAAAAGTAAAAAATTGCCCCTAATTATACAAATAAATAACTTCTCATTCTATTTTTCAAATTTAATCAAAATAGTTATAATGAAGTTTGTGTAGTATATATACACCGAAATTCTTATACTTATGTATATTAATTATAAAAAAAAATTATATTTGCTATTCTCTTAAAAAAATAACTTTAATAATTTTATATAGTTATACTCCTATTTTGATAATTTTTATAATATTTTTTATTCATTTTTTAATGAATAAATTCTACACTACTAAATTAAATTTATAGTTATATGAAAATTAATAAAACAATTAACTAATAGTAAAAAGATTATTATTACGAAGGAAAAAATATAAAATAGGAAAAATAGATATTTTATTATTAACCCATATAGTAAAGGGTAATTTTGGTATTTTAAATTTTATTTACTCTTATTTAACCATTCACTTAAATATAAAGACTAAACAGTTGACAAAAATAAAAACCAAAGAACTATATAATCCTTTCTAAAAATACGTAGACTAACTAGCGAGTTAAGTAAAAACATTGGAACCTTATAATTATTTACCCTTTATTTAAATTAGCCCTAAAATTAAATATAAGTATAAAAATATATTAGAAAAAACATTTCTCCGGACTGCCCTCGAGTCCCAGCGTTCATTCAAAAAATATTAGAAAAAATATTAAATGTTATTTTAATTTGTCTAATTTTTCAGTTCGAGGCTCACAAAAAGACCTAACCCAATAATTAAATGTTATTTTAATTTTATAAAATGATAAGTACTCTTAAAATTTCAAACTTGGTTGATAATGTAATTAGGACCTACCACGTTACATGCACATGCAATACCCGGGATTTAAGGTCCCTTGTATTCGTGCATCGTTTTCATATGCTAAATTTTACTTTTAATAACAAAATTTTATTCTAAAGTTTTTTAATAAAATAAATAGTTTGAAGATGGTGACATTATGATAATTGGAAAAAGTAACATTGAGCATATATTTTTGTTATGTAATAGAATTCATGTATATAATATTCATGTGATATGGATCATATGATATATTTTTAAATTGACATTTCTACTCTCAAAAGTCACATCCTAGAATTTCTTGTTACCAAATTCTCTCTCGTTTGAATTTGGATATTGGGGAGGTGGAATTTTTAATTGTAATTATTTAAAATTTAATATATATTTAGTATTTTTTGATTCAGTTGTTGTTATTTACAGTTTTATTATTATTGATAACAAACGAATGTTATCTCTATAGGTTTCCGAAAAAGCATAAGCTGAATGCCCCCAAAACAGTATGATGTTGATTCGAATGGAAGCTGATAAATGATTGTCTGAATTTTTAGGATGTACGTCATGCATCCAAATAACAGTTGATACAGAATTGTACTAATGTTCTAGAACAATATATTTGAAATTCGGACAAGAGTTAGCAAGATTCCAACGTGGACAATTCCCTTACGAGGCGATGCATGTGGTAGCTTCATATTGGGTCGTTGGTCCTCCAATAGAAAGTGAGAAATAAAAAGAGGGCTAAAAGAGCCTTTAGCCTTCACTATTTTTCTCAATTCCTAAGAAGATATATGACTTAAATATCAGAGTGTCCCTAATAGGACCGTCAATGCCCCTTTTGTTTTGCAGGAAGTAATTAGAGGAGGAAGATTCGAGGATTTAATCATCCAAAAAATTCCTAAAATTTTCATTTGGTGCGATGAGCATGGAGTTAAGATTTCACTATGACTTCATCAGCTCTAGTGACAACAGTTATATGTGGCGGTTCCGATAACGATAGCAATGAGGTGCTCATTGAAGACATCACGAACAATGAAGATTCCAAAATCGTTCAATATACCACATTGCCCCGAAATCCATCTACAAATTCCTTCAGTTGGTTACTTACGACATAAGGCTGGAGGATTCAATTACCTTTTTTACGTTTCTTTCTCAAATCGCCTCTTAGTTGAGGAAAACATATATAACCCCCCCCCCCCCCCCCACCACCATATATACATAAGCACAATGTCGGAGTGCAGATGGTTAGCACGCTTCAAACCTGTGCTCAAGGCGGCATGTTGGCCTAGGGTTAAACCTTGAGTTTTTGTTCCCTGATACCCTTGGGGAATATTTGACAGTTCAGTGTAACACACACCACATCCATAGGAAGAGGGCTCATGAATCCCCACCTAGATTTGGCGATGTGCGCACAGTTAAATGTCTCGGTTGTTGATGACTAAAGCCACTATTTCAAATGTTACGAAAATTTTGGGGGTTTAGAGACCTACCCATACCATCACTCAACCAGTGGAGGCATACCATGTCTATCTAGGCATTCAAATGAATCTATCTTGGATAAGGATGATGTCCCTTCGGGATAGAGACTATGGGATCCATTTATCTAGGTAAATAGTGAAGTATCCTAAAGAGGGGACGTTATACACCCTAGATCTAGACAGAAAAATCCAGAAGGTGACTATGCTCAGTTAAGAGTAGGTGGTTTACATGTCAGTGACATATTTAATAGTGACCTTAATCAACATATCCTCAACCATTAGGGTTGAATTCCTAACCATACTTTTTTGGGGGCTTTAAGTTTGCTAGTTTCTACCCGCTCAGGGGAGGTGGTAGAATTTTCAATGTGTCGTAAGGCTTGATGGTTAGACTAGGTGGCCGATGAATATATGGTCAACACTAGTGGAATTTTGTTTTATGGAATATATTATTTCTTGTTTTGGCTCATGATATAACTACTTAGTAAAACGAAGAAAATGAGAAGGACAAAGCAAATGCGGATTAAAGAGCAAAGAAACTAAAAGGAAAAATAGTTTAAGAACTTACTGAATTTCATGCAAAATGATTTAAGGTTGATCGCTAGTGGAAAAGCAATATGAGGAGAAAGAAAAGATTTTTGAATTAAAGAAAGTGATTGAAGAAGAGAGAAGGAAAATGTGCAAAACACGAAGAAGTACCCCCATTTATAGAAGGAGAGTGTTGAAAAGCGGAAAAGTAAAAGACCTTTAAGTTATCCGATCCCTAAAACCATACACTTGTTGCACATTTAGACACCTTAGAGGTATTTTCATCGAACCACGACTTGGGCAGTTGGGTGTGAAAATTGAAGCATCATTTCGAGCCTTATAGATAAAAGAGAATGTCATCTATTGATGCTTCCACAAGAAGCCTGGGTTGAATGCCTCAAAACTGTATGGTGTGAATCCAAGCAGAGACTGATAATAGGTTGTCCAAATACCCCATGACGGTATGTCATGGATCCGGATAACAACGGATATATAACTTTTCAAATGTTCCAGAACTGTATTTTTGGGTTTGGACAAGAGTTGACTGTCATAAAACATGTACTTACGGGATCCAACATGGACGAATCTCCTAAAGTACGGTGCATGTGGTATGTTCTTATTGGGATATTGGTTCTCCAATACAATGTCAGGTTTATCCTAATTGAGACCATGTGTGGATTATAAAAAGAGGGTTATAACTCATAACTTATGAGAGGCTTTAAGATATGTGCTAAAAACCTAGCATCCAATCAAACTGTCGACATCCATCTTGTTTTGCAGGAAGTAACTAGAGAATAAGGAAGATTCAAAGATTTGATCATCAGAAATATTTCTAAAATTATCAATTATTGTTATTGATAGCAGATAGATATTAATCGTTTTTCTTTCAAAAAAATCAGTAGTTATTTTTCAATTTTAATTGAATACTTTTATATAAACTATATAAAAAAAATCAAATAAGTCACTAAATATAATAGCAAAGACTTTTATTTTTTATTTTATTTTTTTGCATGCTCTATTTTATTTATTGTTAAATAATAATATTTTGTTTCATTTTAATCAACTCTAAATTAAATTCATTTCACGTAGGGAGTTGTTAAACTCAATATAATATAGAGTTGAATAATGCTAACTTACAATTATTTATTTAATATACATGCTTAAAATTAATTAATTAATTTTGCTATATTATAAAATATGCATTCGGCTATATATGTTAATTTTTAAACAAGCATATTATTATAATTATTATCAGGGGTGGAGATAGGGGCCCGAGCCCCTCTGGCCGCCAAAACCACCATGACCACAAGTAATTTTAGTCACTCCATCTCCACGAAATTTGAGGTTGTGGTGGTTCTAGTCTCCCTTCTAAAAAATAATGATACCTCAAAATTGGCACAAGTCCTGTTAGACAATTTTTAAATCAAAAATTCCAATTTGTTTTCGCCTGTTGGGCCCTCTCTAAATCCAAAATTCTATTTTTTTTGTCTATTAGGTTATTCTTGAATCCAAATTTCTAATTTTTTTAGCCTATTAGGCCGTCCCTAAATCTGATTTTTTCTATTAGACACTTTTTTTTTTTTAAAAGTTAGGTCAATATAGTTTAATTTTGAAAAGTTTTACATTAATACTTAAAAATTGGTTCTTGACCACTCCAATTATAACACGTATATATACTAAAAAAAATTGAACAAGTTCAATTTAGCAAAAAAAAAAAAAAATTACACACCATGTGTAAATTTGTCTTCCCGCATTGGTTCTTGACCACTCCGATTATAACACATATATATACCAAAAAAAAAGAACAAGTTCAATTTAGAAAAAAATAAAATTTACACACCACATATAAATTCGGCCCTCCAACCGAACAATCATATATTCACCATTGATTATTATTATTATTATTATTACAACAACCAAATTAAATTATCAAGTTAATTTTTTGTACTAGCAAAGTCAAGAATTGTGGCTTTTCCTAACTAAAAATAGTGGACAACTTGTCGAGTCAAGAGAACACATCAAGAAACAGATAAGGAGAAAATAAAAATAAACAATATATATATAAGACCTTGATTTTGAGATTATTATTCTCCTTTAATGCATATTTAAACTAGAAAATGACATCCATAATAACATGGAATATTTCAAGACAAAATAACAAGAAGACATTAATAAAGGGATAGGTTGCAAAAAAAAAAAAAAAAAAATTTGTCCCTAATGTTGATGATATCAGGTGAATATAAACTCGTCACGTAACATTTAAGAGATTTGAACTAGCACTTTAAGAACACGTGGTGTCTTCATAGTTAAACTGAACAATATAACTCTGTATTAGAGACCTCGACTCGAGAAGTCTCAAAAGACACAGTTAAGGATCTATCTGTTACGGCAATCACGTCTGATCACGTGGGTCACGGGTCTAGTGGGATTGAGGAATATCAGGTCCTGATATAAGGGCACACGTGCATCTATCAACAGGCGACACGTAGCACATCCTGCTCCTCAACTCATAATCGTTGTGCTCTTTCTCAAGTCTTACCTCAAATTGACAGAGTGGATAGCCAGACAATGGCCCCCCTTTGACCTCATTTCTGTCCAATAGCAAGTTTCCAAGTGGATTTTCAAGATTCAACCACATCAAATTGGCGTGATGAGCGTGGATCTGACATAACAATGACTCACTTAAGTAGTTCCCTCCTACTTCCATCCTCTAGTACACACTCCCTACAACCGGAACCCAGATCGCGGCGGAAGAAGAAGCATAAAGATAGTTTCAGGCCGATCGTGACTTGATATAGCAGAAGATAGTGAAGCCCTAGAAACCAAACATCAAAGGCTCTTAGGTGCAATCTCCGATGAATGACAAAAAGCTTGGGATCTATCCATAACATGGTTAGTGTCATGCAAGAAGAACACGTCATTCAAATGGTTGAGGTCAAAGAGAAGCTAGAGATAGCAGAAGGTACATGAATAAACCTGAGAATACCAACTACTCAATCGGACACCATACTGTGTCAAGTTGCCATCATCAGCGAGACGGATCGCCAAAGGATTAGTTAAGGGGTCCAGGTGCACAGTCAAGGGGAAAAGAAGACTCCCCAATAAGACGTCCCAGATCTCAAACTCCCCCTTCAAGAAAGGCGAAGAATGCCAATGAGTAGTCCCCCAAAACATCAACACGGTTGAGAGAAGAAAAGCTATCCTCCCAGAACAGGAGGACCCCATATAAAAACTAAAGAAGAACCTCACACAGATTCGTCGAGTCTCAAGCTGTCAACCATGAAAGAAAGTTGAACCTAGGCTTCAGGATAAATGGTCTCCCAAGGAAAGGAACCTCCGAGTAAAAGGAGAGGATTCTGAGGCCAAGTTTGAGGCAATCCAAAAAGATTTGGATAAACTCAAAAGCACAATCGCTGAAGCAAGGATCAACTCAAAGAAACCTAACATAACGGAGGTAGAAATACCATTATACAAGAAGATCATGACCGAGCCTATGCCATGAGGGTTCAAATACCCACTACTAAAAGTGTACGACGGGATAGTAGACCTTACTATCCACATCAAAAATTTCAGGCAGGCTATGGAAACTACCACTGCAACAAATGTTGTGATGTGTCGTATATTCCCCACTAGCCTAAAGGGCATTGCCTTCTATTAGTAAGAGAAACTCGGCACTGAGACGATCACCAGCTTCAAGCAGATGTCAAGGCTCTTCACCGACTACTTCGTAACATCCATCCCCAAGAGCACAACCATGCAAGATCCCAATTACCTGGTCCAGCATGAAAAAGAAACCCTCAAGGACTACGTGGAAAATTCTAATGGTAAGGCATGCAGGTTAAAATACTGAATGTGGAAGGATCATTCAGCATCATGGTGGCCAACTGACTCAATAAAGAGCTATCTCGAGAACTAACCACCAATAGACCTCAAACCTTCAAGGACTTTATGATATGGGAAAGGAATTTATATAAATAGGAGGCCCACATGCTAAATCCCTTATTGAGCGAGAAGGTCTCCCCCAACAAGCTACCCAGAAACGACAGGGACTCAGATAAAAAACATAAACGAAAGAACTCAAAGAGATTTGGTAAAGAAGAATATGGTACACATCACCTACCCTCCAAAAATGATGAATTCTCTCTCTCCTAACAACGGAGCATACTAAAACTTTCACAAAAGTGAAGGGCATGACATGGAAGACTGCATGCAACTCAATGCTGAACTATATAAACTGGCAGGCCAGGGAAAGCTAGACCATTTCCTTAAAAAGTTTAGACAAAGCTCAGCATCCAAGGAGGAGTAGAGACAAGGCAAGAATAAAGCTACACGTGGCGTTATTAGTGTCATCTCTGGTGGATCGGGTCTAGGGCAATCATCCAAAAGAAGGCTCCAAAAAAATTAGAAGCCGGACACGCTAAGGTCGAATTTCTCGTTTGGTAGAACAAGGAATACCTCCATGATATCGCATGCTGATGCGCTAGTGATTGAAATCCTAATTGACGACTTCAAGATTCGTAGGGTATTATTGGACATTAGGAGTTCATCCAAAATCATCACAAAGAAAGCCTATGAGGCACTTCACCTCGAACCAAGCTAGTTGAACCCCATAAAATCTCCTTTAATAGGAACCAGCGGACACTCGGTCCCCGTATTAGGGAATATGCTGATGAAATTCGAGATCAATGACTCACAAACCACTTGGTGACCGAAAGCTAGAGTTTCTAGTTATATATGTTGGCCTACCATACAATATGGTAGTAGGACCCCTACTGTTGGACTCGGGAGGCGCCTTGTCCATTCGGCACATAGCATGGAAAATCCCCACATCCGAGGGAATAGACATTCCCTAGGAAGATCAATTAGTAGCACACAAAATGTATATGCCATCACTCGAAATAAAGCCATTGGAAGCTGAGCCCGCTAAGGAAGAGAGGGAGGAGACAGAGCTGGTCAGGGCATTGGAGTCCACCTGGCTGATAGAGCACAAAGCATCACAGACCTCAATAGGAATTCTTTCTATTGTAGAGGGGAAACATGGCTTACATGTCGACTCCAAGGAACTGAACAAAGCCCATCCAAATTACTCAAACCAGCTTCCCTCCAAGGACAAGCTCATAGATCCTACGATCAGGCACCCTATCTGTTTGATGTTAGATGCTGCATTGGGATATCATCAAATCCCGATCTGAGTAAAACTAAGGTATGCTACTTCACTCAATCTCCCAACATCAAGCCTGATTAGGCTATCAGGGAAAAAGACTCAAAATTGATGGTTAGTTAGTTAACTAAAAGTAATGAGGCTAAGTGGCAAGGGATCCCTCAAAAGCAAAACCTCGAAGCCCCCTCACTCACAATTGGGACTGAAACCACCATCCTAGTCAAGACAAATCATACAGTCCTTATGTTAGGCGAATTCCGCAAGTGCACGGCTCCGCTTGTAGTAATAATAAGATATCGTTCCCACCGAGAACGCTGATTAACTACTATAACAGATTAAATTATTAATTCATTTTCTCTTAGTTATAGAAAATAAATAAATAGGTTTGTGAAATAGTTTTGTTTTAAAAATAATAATAAAACTTAAGTTAGATTTCTTTGGTTTTGATTCCGTGCATAACTCGGGATACAAATAAGGTTTTTGGTAAATATAAACTTGTAAATAATTTTCAATCTTACTGCAGTTGTATCAGATAAGAATATTTAATCCAATCTCTCGATCTAGAATTAAATAACTTATATGTTTTTAGATAAATAGTCTCAATTCCTCGACCTATCGTGGTGAAAATTAAAAATTAAAAACGAAACAAGTAAATGATGTGATATAATTATCCTTTTATGAACTGAATCTCTTCTAACTTCATAAAATGATAACTATTCTTATGTCTTGCTTATATGGATTTCCCTAGAATATTCAGAAAGCAGTAATGGAATAAAATGATAAACATAGGGTGCATTTGGTATGACGTAATGGAATGAAATAGTGATTCTATTACCATGTTTGGTTGATAAATTAATTTTTTTTATGAAATATAATTACCATTATAATACTTATATTTGTTTAGTTAAATATAATCATAAAATTTTATTTACATAATTAAAATCAATAAAAAAACGTGAAAAATGAGAAAAACATGATAAATATGAATTGCAAGCTCTGTTTTTTCTCGTTATTCGTGTTCTTACGTTTTTTCCATTTTTTGAATTTTTTATTTTTTCGTGTTTTTTAATTTTTCATGTTTTTTCCATTTTTCATATTTTTTCTAGTTGTTTTTTTATCATTTAATAAGAATTGTACATAATAAATATTAATACTAAAAATACAAGAGTTAGTCGTAATGGGGATTCATGCCTATTCTTTATGTAATGGTCATTACATCAATTTGTAAAAAAAATAAATGATATTTGTGATTCCATTACAACAAAAATAATATGGTAATCCAAATATGGTAATGGGCCTCCATTGTAATGGGCATTCCATTACATTCATTACAACGTACCAAACGGGGCCATAGAATAATTTGCATTGGATTGAATTGTGTTTTTGATAAACAAGTATTGATAGTGTTGATCATATGTCAAAAGTAAAGAATATGGAGAATAAAGACTGTAACAGATGAGAGCATATGGGTTGTGAATCCTTTTACAGTCCCTGTAAGGATGTCAAGCCTCTGGCTCGTCTTCTTCAATTGTATCTTGTATCTCAAGGAAGTGTATCTCTCGATCTTGCTTCCTTCAATGCCAGAATAAAGCCTTAAAAATTACTGTAACTTGATAAATTTAGTATATCTCTGAATATCTCTTGTGAATTTTTGTAAATTATCAATCTGTATTGTCTTATTATGTTTCAATTGAGAGAGGAGTATCCTTCTTATAGTAGATGAAGGATTGTGTCCTTTCAAGATGATAACTCTTCAAGTAGTAGCATGGAAAGTCATATCCAATAGTGAATAAGAATGATGATTAAGATGGAAAGAGATGCCTTGGGGGTGAAGAATCATGTATTTTTGCAGTAAAAATATCGGTCACGAACGAGACAGGGGTGTCATGTTCGTGACTGGACTTGTCATGCAAAGTTGGTGAGTTTTTTCTATCACGATCGCGATAGATGATTCTTGCCATTAGTGAGATTTTCGAGCATGTCACGATCGTGACAGGTAGGTCACGAACGTGACAGTTGCTTTTGCCCTAATTCAGGTTTCTTTCTCCTGTCTTTTGTTCGTTTCTTGCTGATATTTCTTCATATTGAGTTTTTATCTGTTTCAAATCTATCTCTGTACAAATCACGAACAAACAAGTGAAATCTTTCCAAACATATACTAAACTAAGCTAAATGCATAAATATAAACGTGAATATGCATACGAAATCACGTAAACTTAGAACTTATCACCTTGCCAAATTTTCTACTCAACAAGACCAATATAAGGCAAGACCCTCATACGCATGGAGACATTCAGATAAAGCATTAAGTCCACCCATGATAAGAAAGTCAGGTCGCAGAAACTCTTTTTCGGCAACCTCATGATGCGTAGCCGAGACATCTGATATAAGGCGAATATAAATTCTCCATGTGGCACTTAAAGGACTCGAACTAGCACTCTAGCTAAGAGAACACGTGGCGCTTTTATAGCGAAACTGGAAAACATGACTCCGTATTAGAGACATCGGCTCGAGAAGCCTAAAAAACCCAATCAAGGATCCATTTGTTGCAGCAATCACGCCTGATCCCGCGAGCCTAGTGGACTTAAGAAATATCAGGCCCCGATATCTAGGTGCACATCTATCAACAGGTGACATGCATCACATCTCGCTCTTCAACTCATAGTCGTCTTCTATAGTTCGATCATAATATAAATAAAGCACAAGTTCAGCTCAAGGTACATGTTGAGCGATTTCCGCAAGTGCACGGTTTCGCTTGTAGTAATAAAATATCGATCCCACAGAGATACGTTTTTTAACGAAAAACTTATTTTTGAATCTTTAATTTCGAACTTGTTAGATTTATAAAATGTAAATAAAAAGTGAAAATTGGATTAATTGAATTTAGGAAATTTATTTGATTGAATTTGAAAACTTTGAGTATTTGAAAATGCTGGAATAAGATTATATATTTAGAATAAATCGATTGTTAGAAAGATCTTCTGATTTTAAGGATGAATTTTACAAAACAGGAACATTTAGAACTTATTAGAAAAAGGAATGAATTTGTTCATTTGCATTAAGCAAAGAAAACAACTTAAACTTTGTATTATTATGATGATGAAATAAATGACGGAACCTCTAATTAATTGGCTTTGAACGCGACAAAACCCTTTCGGGATAGTTGCCCTTACTCAAATTAACACTCTTTCGAGATGATAATTTGCCTAAGTGTTCAACAAAGTTTCCTTGTAATGATTTTGAATTCAAGTGCATATTAATGAAAACACCAGCCTCACTTATATTGGATTGGTTACCATAAGTGCTGCATAACGATTTGTCGAATAGAACAGACTTTATTAGATGAAATATAAATTGATACAAGTTTACAGAGAATAAGGAGCATCGAGTTCTTCGAGGGCGTGTAAGTGAAGGGCTTGATCGGTTCCGCTTCCTTGGGTTTCCTAGGAGGTTGTCAGGCTCGGGGGCGAACACTTTACTCAATCTTCTCGCTGTAACTTCGTAATAGGGATTCGGTCGGCCACTACCATGATGCAAACTAAAACTGGAACAATGTCTAAACGCTACTGAGTTGTAATTAAACTATAAACAATATGTGTACCTCATCTTGTTTTGTACAGAATCTAATTTCTAACTCTCGAAATGTTTTTACTTAGAACTTCGACATAAGTTCTACGCTCTGATTTCTATATCTATATTATAGCATTTCATTACACTTTTTCTCAACATCAACTCTTTATTTATAGATGTTGAAGGGTTGTGTTTGAAGTGATGTATCCGTTGGTTAAGAGTCGTGTCCGTTGTGAAAGGACGTCTTTATCCACTTGAACGAACGCGTTTCTTGGATTTTCAGCATGTGTTAAATGCTCTTGGTGAATTTCTGCACTTACCGAGGATAGTAATCCGCGGCCGTGAATGACGTAGCACTGAGCTTGAGCGACGGACGAAGGGGAGAATTGGTTGTACCGCGCGTGTCGCGGCCGCGGGTCTGGGATCCACTGTCGCGGCCCGGCAGGTTTTCTTACTTCTTGCTTTCGTTCGTGTCCTCGACTTGGCGCTTTCGATTTACGTCGTCTTTGACTCCTTTTGTAGGGTTTTTCTTCTGTTTTAGATCCTTTTTCGTTCCTATTTGGATTTTACCAAATATTCAAGTACCTTGCAAGAAAGAAAGATATTCGAAAGTAAAAGTAATCTAAACAGATATAAATAACACAAATTCGTAATAAAAATGATGTAAATGTTAATGATATTTTAGGTATATTTTGGGCTTAACAGTACATTACTTCATTCATTCATTAAGCTTGCATTACAACTTTGATTTATTGTTGTGTTCATCTTCAAGTCTTACCTCAAACTGAGTTAGGCATCATAGCGGGTTAGTGGGACAACGACCCCCTTTGACCCCATTTATGTCCAATTCCAGGTTTCTAAGTAGACTTTTAGGATTCAACCACACCAGTTGACAACTATAATTAATTTTCTTCTTAACATCTAAATAGTGCAATTTTACCTTTAACATTCGCAAGTTGAGTCAATTTCAAACATCATTAAAAAAACACAGATATACCGTTCATGTATTTTGCATTAGTTGGTTCTAAAAAAAGATTTTGCATGCGTTTTTTGTAATTTTATAATAGAATTGAAGATTAATATTTTTAAATTCGACAAAATATTTCGATTTATAATTATTTTTTCAACTCATACAGAACATATTATAATTTTTTAATTTGTTTCTCACGTGTATATATATGTTTGTGTTCTGTTACTAATAAGTGATAAAATATTAATGCACGTATATAGTGAAAATAATAAGATTTATGACTAAAAAATAGTTTAATGAATTATTTCTCAAATTTATTAAATTTATACGTCTTTAAACGTTAAAATAAAATTACTCAGTCAATGTTAATTAAAAGTTGAGGAGACTAATTCTTATGATACAACTTTAAAGTCAATTAAAAATTCTCAACAAATTCAATTATTTAAATTTAAGAAAAAGTATTTATGGAAAAAATTAAGATTTTTTGTTTTTTTTGTATATATAGTATTTTAATTATGTATATAAGTAGACCTGCAAATTGAAAATTTAAAAGATGAAATTTTCATAATTATAATCTTTAAGCGATGATTGTTAACTTTTTTCCAATGTATTGGTAAGATTACATTCCAATTTATTTATTTTTAAGGGATTTCATGGGTAATTTTTTTTTATATAATTACATAAAAAGGGTAAATTCCAAAAAAAAAAATTGCTACATTTTTTTTCAATTACACACCTGTATTTTTTTATTTTTTTAACGATCATGAGATGACTGAGGTTTTCATTTTACTAAAAATGATAATATATTTTAGGTTGACACAATTAAAATGACTATTGACGACCTTAAAATTGAAAAATTCCAAAAATAGATAATATTCTAAGCAACTTTTTAATTTTGAGGTTATTTAGGGGTTGTTTGATGAGGAGAGACAAAGTAAATTTTTAGAGAGAGAAAACTACAAAAATGATGGTTTTGAAAAATAAAAAAAATTGGTTCCATAGTACTAAAAAACTTTAATTCTTGTAATTTTCTATTTTGAGGTCGTTAACGGTCATTTTTATAGTATCAAACTAAAAAATCCTCATTTTTTATGAAAAACCTTAATCCTCTTCTGGTCACACAAAAAATCATAGACATGTAATTGACAGAAAGTGTAACCACAAATGTATTTTTTAGAATTTTTCTCAACAAATAGATTTTTGGAAGGTCATCTTGCACCCAAACCTTTAATCTGCCGAAAACAGAGAGTCAAAACCACCTGTAGTAGGAGTTGTTCCGGAGGTCGGGCTCTCCCTGACACCTCTGTTTCCGCCCCTGCCCGCAATAACTATAGAATAACTAAATTTATACCATATTAAATAATAATAATAATAATAAGGGATAAGGTGCAAAAATACTGCTAACGTTTAAAGACAAGAGCAATTTTATCCTTAACGTCCGAAATGATGCAATTTTATCCTTACCATTGGCAGTCAAGAGCAATTTTACCTCTAACGTTGTCAATTTCAGATATTATTATAGAACACAAATATTTTGTTGCTTATTCTGCACCAATTGCACGTAAGTTGATTCTAAAAAAATCATATTTTTTGTGATTTAATAAGAGAATTGAAAACCAATTCGGTGAAATATTTGAATTTTTTTTTTGTACAACTCATACAAAATACATTTTTTTTTTTAAATTTCACGTTTAATCATATGTTTGTGAACTGTTATTAATGAGTGATAAAATGACGCAAATGTGAAGTGTAGATGACAAGATTCATGACCGATAATACAATTTGATGAATAATTTCTCTAACTGACCCAACTTGACAACTTTAGAGGTAAAATTGTTCTTGGCTACTAACGTTAAGGGTAAAATTGTACCATTTTAAACATTAGGGAATAAAATTGCTCATAAGTATAAACGTTAAGATGTATTTTTGCACTTTATCCCCAATAATAATAATAATAATAATAATAATAATAATAATAAAATAAATAAAAGACAAGGAGGAACAAAATATGTGAACCAAAAACATGAAAGAGATAGATCATAAGAGAAAATGAGAGAAGTAAGCATCAATTATCCAACTTGTCTATTAGGGACCAAATATTGAAAGTGCCCTTCACAAGGGGTTGTCTGTTAGTAAGTACCCATTTCAAAACACCCCCCAACAGTTGAAAGGTCAATACTATATTCAATGAATTAAAGCTTAAGGTGTTATTTAATCCCGACCTATTCAAAATTTTGTCGATTGAATTATGATATATTATCTGGTCATATTTGATTCCTAAACTATTTTGATGAAATTTTATCCAATTTGGATGGAGACTTGAGAAACGGTTATCCTCTTATATGCGGTGATATTTTGACATATGGACTTGACACATCACACGTTTTTATTTGTCACGTAGGTTTTATTATGTTAAAATAATCAATTAGATTAAAAAAAACAAATCCCTAAACAAAATTTATCAAGTCTAAGTTTGTTTGTCGAAAAATATTGTGTTTTGGAAAATATTGAACAATGGAAAATTTTATGTTGGAAAATAAAATATTTTTCGGTGTTTGGTTACAATACCGAAATACAAGAAAAATGAAGTAAGGTTCGAAGAGCTAAAAAAAGTAAACATTTTCTTCACTTTCTTCATAAATTTTCCCGTTAACTAGCTAAAAAAATTTCGTTGACTTATTTTCCTAAGTAAATAAACACCGGAACATCAAGAAAATATTTTTCTGTATGGTATTTTCCAACAAACAAACAAGGACTAAATGTCAAAATATTGTTACGTGTCAATAAGATAATAATTCTAACAACTATGTTAAGTCACCTTTCAAATTGGGTGAAATTTTACTAATTGGGATACCTGTCCATGGGCCGGGCTGGGCCGGGTTCGGGCCGGGCCTGGCGGGTTTTTGTGTAAAAGTGATCGTCCCAAGCCCAGCCCAGTATTAATTTAGGCGGGCTCGGGCCGGGCCAGGCTCGGGCTTAAAAATCAAATCCCAAGCCCCACCCATATAAGCCCACCTAAAAAAATATACATACTTTTTAAATATAAAAAATCAAATTTATACTTAAAATAAATATTTAATTATAAATATATAAATTTTTTAATTAATATTAATAAGGCGGGCCGGGCTGGGCCGGGCCGTGATATTTTCATATGTCCCAAGCCCACCCAAAAAATAGGCGGGCTTTAGCGGGCCTGGACCGGGCTGGGCCGGGCCGTGATATTTTCATATGTCCCAAGCCCGCCCAAAAAATAGGCGGGCTTTAGCGGGCCTGGGCCGGGCTGGGCCTAAGAGTAAATTTCATTGTCCAAGCCCGGCCCAAGGGACACGGGCCTGGGCGGGTATCCGGGCCCGTGGACAGGTCTAGGATAGATCATGAACCAAATATGACTAAATAATAACTCAATGGCCAAAATGACAAAATTTTAGATAAGTCGAAGATGAAACTGTGGTTTAAGCCATGAATTAATGGTCAAACAATATTTTTCACATGGACCCTGATAACCACGTGAATTTAGTCATTCACCGTTAGATGTAGGCTGATTAAATCTAAGTCTTAGGATGCTTTGAATCTCCACCTTAGGATTTTAATCAGTCTACATCTAACGTTGAATGACCAAATTCACTGTGGTCATTAGAGTCCATGTGAACACTACTGAATGGTCAAAATAGACTCAAACTTGACAATCAGTCAGGATCAATTTAGCACAAATCAAAATTTAAGTATCAACCCAGTTTCTAAAATTGAATTTTTTTTACAAATTAACTCAAATTTTATCAATTTTTACTATTTTATATTCAGATATTTGTCAACTTAAAAACCGAGTTGATACCAGAACTTCGATTTGGATTATATAAATTTGACCCAAAATTTCAATGGAGAAGCATTACTATTTAGGGGGGTTTTGAATGGTCATAATCTAGTAAATGAAGCATATGGTTGCTTAGTTGATCCTCCAACACCACCACTACTTCTCAACTTGGAATTTTAGTTGTTCTAACTTCTAATCTAATCCCTACCCATACCCATGTGACCTTTTAATGCTTTGATTGAGAATAATTTTGTAGGCCATACTTTTCCCTTTTCTTGCTAACATATTACTCTCATTGTTATGTTGCTTCTTGTTGTTTTCCATTCCTCATTTAGAAATATGTTGCATTCATTTCTTAACTATCTACAACAATAACCAATAATAAGGTTAATTACCGGGCCACTAAACTTTACCCATTTTAACATTGTGATCATTGAATTTCAGTTCTTAATGATATGGTTACTGAATTTCACACTTTTTAACACTGGTGGCCACTCAACGTCTCAAAACGACCGTTGACTGCCTCAAAATAAAAAATTCGAAGAATTAATGATATTTTAAGAAGCTTTAATTCTTGAAAATTTTCGTTTTGAGGTCATTTAGGTGTTGTTTGGTTAAGAGAGAGTGAATTTTTAGAGAGAGAAAGCCCCAAAAAATATGATTTTGAAAAATAAAAAAAATGTGGTTTTATGGTGGATGTCGTTCTGAACAACTTTAATTCTTGAATATTTTCATTTTGATGTCGTTAACAGTCATTTTGAAGAGTTAGGTAAAGTTGAGTGACCATTGGTGTTAAAAAGTGTAAAGTTCAGTGGTCATACCGTTAAAAAATGAAGTTCAGCGGTCAATTTTTAAAATGATAAAGTTCAGTGGTCATGGGTGTAATTTACACTTGTTATGTTGCTTCTTGTTGTTTTCCACTCCTTATTTAGAAATATGTTGTATTCATTTCTTAACTATCTACAACAATAACCAATAATAACTGGGATAAAGTACCAAAATAACCCTATAGTTTTTTGAGAGATATCAATTTAGGCTTCATATATAAAATAACATCAATATAGGCTTAACGTTTAAAAACTGGTATCAATTTAGGTATCGATTACGGAACATGACATGTAAAATACAGACATTATTATAAAATACAGATATTTTATTTCTTATTATGCATCAATTGAGTTCGTTTAAAAAAAAGATTTCATATTTTTTGTGGTTTAATAATAGAATTGGAGGTTAATATTTATTAATTCGGTGAAATATTTTGAATTTTTTTTGTCCAACTCATAAAATAGACAGTATAATTTTTATTTTTTAATTTTTTTTCCACGTCTAATCGTATGTTTATGATCTGTCACTAATTAATGATAAAATGACTCACATGTGAAATGTAGATGACAAGATTCATGATCGAGAAAACAGTTTGATGAATTATTTCTATAATTGATCAAACTTATCAACGTTAGAGGTAAAATTGCTCTTGACTGCCAACTTTATGGGTAAAATTCCACGATTTTAGACGTTAAGAGTAAAATTACTCGTGGCTGTAAACGTTAGGGGTATTTTTGCACCTTATTCCTAATAATTAATACATTCCTAGTCAGTATTAGTCAACTTCCACCGCTGACTGAAACAATACGTGGTTGCCATTACCACTAAAGGCGATTCCAGGATTTTAGAAGCTCTAGACCGTTAGTTTTTATGCTCTATTAGGACTAATACATCTCCAATCCCCTTAAGTTGTACAAAAAATTGACCACCAGAATTTAAAAATGTTACAACTAACCCACTCAACTTGTTTATTTATAACAAATATCTTCTCAAATTCCATGTGGCGCCGCGTGATTGGTAGCGCTGTGATAGTAGTGGGTTAGTTATAATGTTTTGAACTTCCAATCAGCGCTACCACATGACATTTGATGGGTTATTTGTTTCGAATAAACAAGTTAAAGGAATTGGTTGTTACATTTTGAAGTTTAGTGGTCAAAAGTTAATAGGGCTGGAGATGTATTATGATTTTTTTATAAATTATTTAACTAATTTTTCATTGAACCAAAAAAACCAAAATAAATATCAAACGTTTAAGATAATTTGAGAAATGAAACATTTAACAGCTATATTATTTTTAGAGTAAAACACACACAAAAAACGTCGTTTGACATTTTTACAAACGCAGTTTTGTGGTTTAAAAACTTACAAACATGAGTTTATAATCTGTGTGGTATGAAAACAAAGGCATTCCGTCAAAAGTTATTATCGTAACTATTTACCTCAAAAGAAGTGATTTGGAAAAATTAAAAAATCTGTCTTTGAAAATTACCCTATATAGGGCCTGACTATGTAAATTAAATAAACTACAAGTAGAGGTGGCAAAATGACACACGACCCGATTACACGACACGAAAACGACACGGATTTTTAGTGTTAGTGTTGAGCTTAATAGGTAATGGGTCATTTTTGGGTTGACACGAAACTGACACGTAAATTTTTGGGTTGGGTTAGTGTTGATATGTGAACCCGAAAACGACACGAAATGACACGAATATTGAAAATTATTGTTATATTCTCTCGTGTTTTTTTTTATGTCACTTTATTAATAAAGATAATAAAATTATAATTACTAATTGCAAATATTGATTTGAATTTCCTAAATTATTATAAACACATTACATGACCTTATATCATGATATTATCGAACTTTTCAATAATTATTGTTAACATACTAATCTAAAAATGATATAAAATGTTTAAAAACAGTACCATATCTTCTTATATTTTTAAGAGTTATTATTAATATATATGCATAACAAAATTACATGTAATCCGAAAACACGACACTAACCCGAACAGGTTAACACGACTTTGACACGAAAGTTTTTGGATTGGGTTTGAGTTTACTCTTTTTGACACGAACCCGAAATGACACGACACGAACACGACTCGAACACGATAATTGCCAGATCTAACTACAAGTACTTTTTTATTAAAAAAATTGACTAACAAATCCTTTAACTGCATAAACGTATTTGCTTGTACTTTACCTTGAGACAAAATTCGTGAAATAAAATTTTTAGGCTTCTTATTGTGCCATTGTGGTTGAGATACGGTAATTGAAAAAAAAAAAATTGTGCTATTATTATATTTTTCGATTCCATTTTAATTACTGCATTAGAAAATATGATTACTATTAAATTCTAAGTTAAAAATTATTTAAATATAATTTTTAACCATTGAAATCCAATAATATAATTAAAATATATTTTGAATTGAAGGCTCTTCTAAACTGGAGGCCCTAAACCACCTAGTTGACCCAAACAATAAGCGGCTTTCGCCTAGCTGACATGTGTTGTTTCGATTAGCTAGGTGGCAGTCAACCACGTGTCGTTTCAGTTAATAGTGAAAGTTGATTACTGGTTATATGATAGCTAGCTACATCACTTTTCCGATATCTTTTTATTCTTAAGGTCGCTGAAATATTTGTGCCGGACTCTGACACCTCTTCGAATCGTTTTCTGCCTTACAGCTCTAACAATGTAGGTCAACCGTGATATAAAACTCACTTCACATATTTGAAACATCAAATTGATACGATAAACGTGATCAAATATAACCTTCAAATATAAAATTGAATCTGAAACAGAAACATTGATGTGTTTATGGACATGATGTAGCAGAGAAATAAGTATCAGAAACATCATTCTCTATTATCACAACAGAACCAAAATATAATAATATTCACGTCTAATTGTTTTTATTTTCTTCAAAAAAAAAAAAAAAATCATATTCACGAACGAATAATGTGCAAAATTATCCCTAACATTTAAAATTAGAAACAATTTTACCCCTAACGTTGACACGTTGGGTCAATTTGAGAAATAATTCATCAAATTGACTTCTCAATTATGAATATTATCGTCTACACTTCACATGTACATCTTTTTAACACTCGTTACTAACAGATCACAAATGTATAACTAGACGTGGAAAAAACTGAAAAAAAAGAAGTTAAAAAAATACAGTCTTTTGTATAAGTTGAACAAAAAAAAATTCAAATATTTCACCGAATTTATAAATATAAATTGGTGCAGAATAAGAAACAAAGTATACGTGTTTTATAATAATGTCTGAAATTGACCAAATTAGGGTAAAATTGCTCTTGACTGCCAACATTCTCGGTAAAATTGCACCATTTTAGACGTTAGAGATAAAATTGCTCCCGACTGTTAACATTAAGAGTAAAATTGCTCCCTACTGTTAACATTACGTGCGTTTGGTACGCTGTAATGCAATGTAATGTAATCAAGATTGTAATGTAATCAAGGTTGTAATGTAATGGAATGGAATAACCATTACATTACCATGTTTGGTTAGTAAAATTTTACAATTGATGTAATGTAATTACCATTACATTATCAATGGGTGTGCATCGGTGCAAAACCGAACCGAACCGAACCGAAAAAACCGAATACCAAAATGATCAAAATAATTCATACCGACACCAAACCGAGTAATAGGTAAAAACGAATTAAAACCGAATCGAAATATGCGGTTCGGTTCGGTTTAAACCGAACAAACCGAATTAAGATAAAAATAACAAATAACAAATAAAAATCACTATATTTTCTCATTAAATTTACCTCAACAAAAACAAAAATTGAAATATTTCCAAAATATATCTATATTGGGTTATTATCTCAACAATAATAAAAAAAAATTAAACTTGTATAATCAAATATATGTGTATATATATATATAAAAATGTAAAATATGTGTAATTCGGTGCGGTTCAGTTTTTTTACATTTTCTATCAAACCTAAACGAACCGAATCGAATACCGAAATAAACTTAAAATTAAAATCGATGCCGAACCGAATTGTTAAAAAAACCGAACCGAAAAACCGAATTCACTCAGTTCGGTATGCGGTTTAAACCGAACCGATGCACACCCCTAATTATCATGTTTGTTTTGCTATGTATAATCATAAATTTCTATTTACTCTTATAAATATATATAACAATAGTAATAATCAAAAATTAATAATAATGTGATGTAAAAAATGGAGGAAATGAAAATGTTAGATTGAAGGAATTAGGAATACATATTGGAATGTAATGAGAATTCCTATTGATTTCTTTGGTAATCCTCATTACAAAACTTATTGAAGAAAATTAAAGTCATGGAATTCCCATTACATTCCAATAAAACTATAGAGTGCATCCAAACATAGTAATGGGCTTTTGATGTAACGAGCATTCCATTACGAAGTCCATTACGTCTTACCAAACGTACCCTAAGGGTAAAATTGCTCCCGACAGTTAACGTTAAGAGTATTTTTACACCTTATCCACTTTATAAAATAGACCCCAAACTTTCATTACCATCCGTGCAATATATCCCCAGAAAATGGCATGAAAAATGGATTTCCAAGTTATCTCAGATCCTAAGTTCTATAATTACAAAATGAATGCTGTTATCCATTGCATAAACTGACATCAACTCAAAAATGGCACACAATACAAATTAAGAGTTAAAAAGGTCGCTAAAGGTGGCAGTCCGGGATCAATTCAGCCCTAATCAAAGTTTCGGTATCAACTCAACCCCCAAGTTGACAAATTTTGACAAATTGGCCTTTAATACCAAAAAACTATAAAATTTGGGCTAATTTAGCAAAACTTGCAAACTTGAGGGCTGAGTTGATACCTAAACTTCAATTTAGACTAAATTGATCCCGAATATCAAGTTTGAGGCAAGGGTAAACTGAATTCAATTCCTAGTTATATATTATGCTCTCAGAAAGAAAGAAGTGAAATGATTTTCGGATACTTATCGAGTAGACTGCTTGCGTTTCAGCATGGCGTCGCATAGCTTCACAGCATCTGCATTATCTCTAACATTATGTACTCTAACAATGTTTGCACCTCCCAAAATCCCAGTAGTAACAGCAGCAATGGTTGCAGGATCTCTTTCGGTTGCTGCAGAGCGTGCGCATATTTCGCCCAGGAATCTCTTTCGGGAAGGTCCGATAAGAATGGGAGCATGAGAAATTGCTACACTTTTCCTTCCAATCTCAGCTCTTATAGTCGGTATTCCCATCAGGATTTCCAGATTATGATCAGTGTTCTTTGAAAATCCGATTCCAGGGTCGATGATGATTCTCCAAGCTGGAATGCCTGATAATTCCGCGGATTCAATCCGCGAGAACAACTCCGAGGCGACTTGCTTACAGACATTGTCATACTGGAGATTTTCACTATTCTGCATTGTTGTTGGGTCACCTCTCATGTGCATTGCAATGTACGGAACCTCGAGGTCAGCGACAACCTTCGTCATGTTCGGATCCAATTGCCCACCGGATACATCGTTTACGAGATGAGCTCCTTTTCTGACTGCTTCTGAGGCAACTTCCGAGTAAAAAGTGTCGACAGATATGAGCTTTCCGTTTATTTCCGGTATCTTTACAACCGCTTCCAAGACAGGAATTAGTCTATCCATTTCCTCTTGAGGGGATATCCTTGAAGCCATCGGCCGCGTTGATTGAGCACCGAAATCAACAATGTCTGCCCCTTCTGAAATCATTGAGCGAACCTGAGAAACTACACTATCGACCGACTGGAAATTTCCTCCGTCACTGAAACTATCCGGGGTCAAATTAATAACACCCATCACAGAAGTCTTCTCTGACCAATCCCATAAATTATTTCCAATAGGAAGAACTCTTCGCATTCCGTCCTTCCCAATCTGGCATTCACCCCCCAACTTTTGCCAAGTCTCAAAAAGTCCGCCGGAGTGTATCGACAAAGAATGCCAGCTCGCAACAGTATCACTCTCGATATCTGATCCGAGTAAATCCATCAATGGAGCCATTACAAATGGTCTCTCCCATATTCTCTCATGAGGAACAGTTAACCTATCAGAATCAATCCTGAACCTTCCGTAAAACAATATATCCAAATCAATCGGCCTAGGCCCGTACCTGATCCCTTTCGTACGACCCAAGTCCTTTTCAATCTGCTTGATCACTCCTAATAACTCATGTGGTCCAAGTTTCGTGACGGCTCTAACTGCAGAGTTAAGAAAGTGAGGCTGATCAGTCACGTAGGCAGGCGCCGTCTCGTATAAACAACCGTGTCTAGTGATGTTAATGCCGGATTTCTTCATCAAATGCAATGCCTGGTTGAAGTTATGAAGTCTGTTTCCGACATTGCTTCCTAATGCAATTACTACTTCCTGCTCTTGAGAATGAAGTTGCACTGAACTATCCAGGGCTGAATGCAGAAAACAAGACGACAATGCTGCAAGATTGAAACGACTGTCAAACGTACAGATCTGTTAAGCTTTATGCAATGAAAACAAATATACTACTTGCAGGAAAAGATTCACTAATTGCTAACTTCTATCACATGCGCACTAAGACGATAAGGGGTCCTGGGACCTAGGCTCAACATCAATATTGGATATCAACATCACTCATACTCTATTACTAATTAAAGTATAAAGGGCGGGCCCATGCACTACAAGTCCCAGCGAAGCGATGGTCCGGGAAGGGGTGCCACACCACAAGGGTGTATTGGGGACAAGCCTTCCCCTGCATATTTTTTGGCAAGAGGCCGCTCCTAAGACTCGAATCCGTGACCTCTTGGTCACACGACAACAACGTTTACCATTGCGCCAAGGCTCACCCTCTATTACTAGTTAAAACATAAACCAAAAAAACACACTTATGACCACGTATACAAGACAAAACCACATAAATACATAAATACTAAATGTCAAAGCCACAAAGTTAAGTTCATACTTCATGGAGACGTTAAAACATACTTAATGTCTTAACCGACGTACCTTACTAATGCTACTAAACTAATAACCAATCATTGTCACTTCGTATTCTTATTTAGATCAAGGGTTAAGATTAAGTTTATTTAGTTAATAGTATACGTTATTGAGGTGCACCATGACTCAGGTTCCGAAGCCCAGGCGAGGAGCACAAGGCGAGAGCCTTTTAAACTGCGCCTCGCCTTGTGCAATCAAGGCTCACTTCCTTGAGCTTTGCGTAAGGCATGCCTCAGGCGCGTTTTTTAACAACTATGTTTAGGAGTTCCTTTGACCACAATAAGACTATCTAAAAGCCACTCTCATCAATAAAATTACAGCTAGAATTGACGGTTGGGCTGCTAAAAATCTTTCTTATGCAGATAGGGTTCAATTGGTTATTTTAGTTCTTAGGAGTATCCAAGTATATTGAGAGTCTATGTTTATATTGGTTTTTGAGCTAATCATATCTTTTCATCAAAATAAAAACAAAAGACATAATATATGATTGCATTACGAATAAATTGCTTGAATAACAAAACATTAAAAGGAAACTTAAATCATCATGTGCATAACCGTATTACTTCCAAAACCGTTGACGGCATTACTAATCCCTTGTTTACTGGGCACCAGCCGCTTGAGGAGACTCATGTCAGGAGAAAAGAGGCTCAGAAAGTGTGAAATTCACTTCCGCTACCCGATTTCTATGCTTATCACATCTGTAATATGTTCATAAATGTATAAACGTTAAACATACAAGGCAATTCTACAGATACAAGAAATGAAAAATAAACTAGTGAGTGCTTCCATTTTCATCACTTGCAACCTACGTTGCACGGATATGGAAAGACACCAAAATATTATTTCTAAAAAACCTTCAAACTAAAACAGACACGAATACGGACATGAACAGACAAAAAGGCCACTAAAGAGAAGTGTCCATGCAGGGACTGAGACAGAGGGACCTAGAGAGGGCAGGCCCCCCGGCCACCGGAACCACCCTACCAGGGATGGTTTCCGCCCCCTGCCATTAGAACTACTCCAATTATGGATGGTTTCAGCCCATGTTTCCGACAAATTAAGTTCAACGTGGTTAATTAACTCATTTGTATTTACTTACAAAATTCAACTACAATAGCGATAACTCTCTCTAAGTTTGTTCAAAACGACTCAATCTTACTTTTGTAGTCCAAATCTATTTTAATTTTGAGAAGTTTTGCATTAGTACATAAAAATTGGTTCTGGACGAAGCAAGTGTAAAATCCGCCCCAAAGGGACCAATCCTGTATTCGCCAGTGTGTCCATGCAACATAGCCTGCAACTTCTCAGAGAAATCAGAACTTCTAAAGTCTCTTAGCATAATAAACTAATGATGAATTTATCCGGTAATCCTCAAGCATTGTTTAATTTCATGGTTATCCAATCAATAATTATTAATATCAGTGAAAAAGCCTGAGCCAAAAGCACAATTTCATCTGTGAATTAGGGCATTAAAGTATCCAATTAAAAAAAATTTATCAACGCATAAAACATTTCACAGTTTCATTTAGGTTTTTTGTCGAACAGGTTGTGTGCATATACAATAAAAATAACCACAACACCTTTCAATACACAAAATGAGTACCAATACTATGCATAGACAAAACAAAGAAGACGAAGAAGTAATACACATTATCAATGGAAGAGGGTTGAGCGACGCAGAGAATATACTAGAAAAAAATTGATACCTTCCGCCTCATCTGCAAAATTGGGCTGTAAAAAATGGCCACAAATGCGGTGTCAGCGCCTCAGCAGCATAAATAGTCGAGCTTCAGTATCAAAAAAGCTAGCTTTCAACTTTTTCCAAATTAGAAACCTGAATTTTCATCTTCGAACAAGCAGAGGAGCTTCAAGTTCATGTATTTGTGATGGCTAAACTTTACTTTTAAGAATTATCAATTTTTATTTTAATAAAGTTATTGTGGTGATTTTAACGAAAACACCCTTAAACTTGCACGTTTTGACTATTAGCACTTTGAACTTTTAAAATAACTTACCACACACTTATAGTTGCTTTAGTGGATATTTGTTTTAGCTTTTCGAATGAGCGTATAGCGTCTCATTCCAAACCGCAGAAAATATAGCGTTTGGGTATGTTTATATAAACGTAACGTTTAGCATTTTATCTGGAATCTGTAGCGTTTTGGATCTTTTCATGAACAACTGTTTGTAGTTATTTGTTATTGACAAAATTATTCAGGTCCATATTGGACATTTTAAATACTAACGCCAACATTTTAATATAATTTTACCAAATACTAATAATTAAACAGTTAATAACAAACCGCTAACAGCAACGGCTAGCAACTTACTGCAAACAGCTAACAGCAACCGCAACAGTTATTAGTTAACAGCTGACCCAAACATGCCCTTAAAAACCTATCTGACGTTTATAGTTGGCTTTAAAAACGCATATTTATATTTGGCTCATTTGGACCTCTCGCACACAAAATGACAATTGTGGTGGCATGGATGCTATAGGAAAAAAGAAAAGCGCATAAGTTCGTTTTGTATAGTTTTTAAACCTAACTATAGATGTGTGATAGGTTTTTAAAGCTATCTATAAGTGTGTGATACGTTATTTTAAAAGTTCAGAGTTCAAATAGGCAAAACTTGTCAAGTTTAAAGGTGTAAATATGCAATAAGCCAACGAAAAAAAATCAATGGAGTGGCCTGATACTTACATTATGGTTGGAAGCAATTTTTTCCATAACGTCTAAAATTGTATAATTTTACTCTTAACATTCGCAGCCAAGAACGTTCGGATAAAATTATTGTTTAATTAATTGAACTCTTTAATGTTGTTACGTGACACACAAAAAAAAAAATTGTATTGTTTTCTGGTATATACGTGACTGTCATTTTACAGGTAAAAGAGTTCTTTTTTTATAAGGTGAAAAAATACTCCTAATATTTACGGTCAGAAGCAATTTTATCTTTAATGTCTAAAATTATGCAATTTTACCCCTAACGTTGGCCGCAAAGAGCAATTTTATAATAATATCTGAAATTACCCAACTTGACAACGTTAGAAATATAATTGCTCTTCGCTGCTAAAATTAGGAGTAAAATTGCACTATTTTAAATGTTTAAGGTAAAATTACTTCTGACTCTAAATATTAGAGGTATTTTTACGCTTATCTTTTTAACATAATTATCACGTTATTATTATTTTTTTTTTTTGAGGAAAAAAGTACTTTATTAACTAAGAGAAACATCCCTAGCAAGAGAGCTCTCCAAAAATACAGGAATAAAAGAATGAGTAGAATTAGCATAGGAACGAGCGTGCCTAGCCAAGACATGAGTCGCTTAATTCGCTAATCTTGTAACAAAAACCACCCGGAAATGTGGATGGTTATTAAGAATTGATCTTATCTCATCTAAAACACAACCATACTCGGTTAAATTCCTATGTCGCCTGTATATACTCTCAACAACTTCCTTTGCATCCGATTCAAATATGACGTGTTGGTGACCCAAAGCCACACACCACTCCATACTAACCTTTACCGCCAACGCCTCTGCCATCTTGACCGTCACAGAGCCCACCGAATGCATGTTTAGCCCTTGTAAAAATACACCCAAACTATCACGAATGACATCACCAGCTCCAAACCTTCCTTCATTCGGAAACAACGACGCATCCACATTGCATTTTAAGGTCCCTGCAGTCGGGCATCTCCACTTTCTCTGCTGACAGATTCGAAATAAACCAGAACTGCTGCTGTGCTCGCTATCATTCCCCCCTCTAGTCTCAAGCGCACGCCTATTGCTTAACAACCCAGCTTGTCGAACCAAATCTTCCAAGCCCCTGCTAATCACCTCCCCTCGCACACATCTCCCATCACCAGCACATGCTTCCCTCGCCTTATTCAAAAAACCAGCAGTTCTCCTTTCTGCAGCAGAGCTAGATTCAGCCCCGAAATGCTCCCGACCACCTTCAATCTCCCTTGCCCTTCTCCTCAAATCTCCATCAACAGCACCATTAACCTCTCGCCTTACAATTTCCCTCCCCACCAGCTTCCCACTTCCAATTCTCACCTCCTGTGCCTCAATCCAATCCCTCACCAAACCATTTGCAATGCTCATAACAGCTTCAGCAGTTCTATTTCCTTGTTTCCATAACACATTGTTCCTCTCAAACCAAATAGCCCATAGTACAGTAATTTATTTCCTAATAACATCAGAATCCGCACTTGTACACATGTGCAATACCCAGTCCTCGATGTGTTCCTATTCATCTTCCGGAGGTTCAAGATTCACAATTCGCCAACAACTACGTGCGAAATTGCACCCAGAAAACATATGCATTCCATATTCCACTCCATTTGGGCACATTAAGCAAACAATCGGGATAGGAACTCTTCTATCCGCCAACTTAGTCCTGAGTGGGAGAATACCAGATATCAGCTTCTAGATGAAGAACTTGAATTTTGGTGGTATCTTCAGCCTCCACAAATTTGACCAGCCAACCTCTTCATCTCTCATTTCCCTTACTTGAGTCTGTAACCAATAACCTGATTTGGATGAATACAATCCATCAATAGTGTGGTGCCAGATTAACTTGTTCGGTCGATTTGTCATTGGGATAACCATTTGTCCAATCCAATTCGCATCCTCCTCCGAAAACCAGCATCCCAATCTCCCACGATCCCAACATCTTGTCCCAGGGATGAACAGATCCTCCACTTTAGCATTTTGGTTTACATTTGTACTCAAAGGTTGTGCCCTGAATTGATCAGCTCCCCAAATCCAGGGGTCATCCCAAACCGACACTTTATCTCCCTTTCCAATAGCCCATCTCAGCCCCTTCTGCCACAATTCAATTGAACTCCACACACTCCTCCAAACAAAACTGGGGTTATTGCCCAATTTGGAAGAAAGAAAATCTCCCTTAGGATAATATTTAGCTCTGAACATGCGACTTACCAAAGTATGTGGATTATCAATTAATTTCCATCATTGTTTTCCAAGCAAAGCAATATTGAAATCACGAAGATCCTTAAAACCCAAACCTCCCCTATTCTTTGGCCCACACATCTTTGCCAACTCAAACCAGTGAATTCGTTTACTACCATCTTCTTTCGTACCCCACCAGAAAGAGTTCATCATCTTCTGTAGTTCATCACATGTTGATTTTGGAAGTAGGAAGATACTCATACAAAAAGTGGGTAATGCCTGAGTAACCGATTTCAATAATACCTCTTTGCCAGCAGTGCTCAGAAACCGATATGTCCAGCAATTCAATATTTTCATCAATTTTTCCTTAAGGAAACCAAAAATAGCCCTTTTTGATCTACCTACGAGTGATGGGAGCCCTAGGTATCTTCCAGTATCCAGTGGAGCAAAAACTTGGAGTACATTATGAATAGCCATTTTTATCTCTCCACTCACATTGGCACTAAAGAAAATACCAGACTTATTCAGATTAACTGCCTGACCTGGTGCTACTTCATATTCTGTCAACAAGTTTCGTACCTGTCTACTTTCCTCTTCAGTAGCTCTGCAAAAACAGAAAACTGTCATCTGCAAAAAAAATAGGTGTGTTACACTAGGAGCTCCCTGGCAAATACGACATCCCCTTAAAATACCACTTCGTTCAGCTCTTGCAATTAGCTGCGATAATACCTCGGCACAGAGAATAAACAGGTACGGAGAGAGTGGGTCTCCCTGTCTAAACCCTCTACTAGGAGAAATTGGCCCTACTAATTCCCCATTAACAGCTACATGATAGGATACAGAGCTAATACAAAGCATAATCCAATCCACCCATTTTCCACTAAAACCCAATTTTACCATAACCTCTTTTAGAAAGCCTCAATCCACCTTATCATATGCTTTGCTAATATCAATTTTTAGAGCAACTTCACCATTAGACCCTCTATTTTTCCTTTTCATATGGTGAATGGTTTCAAATGCAACCTGCACACTATCAATCAATGATCTGCCAGGTACAAAGGCAGATTGGCTCTCAGAGATTAAACTGGATAAAATCTCTTTGAGCCTGTTCGCCAAGACCTTAGCAATTATTTTATACAATACATTGCAGAGGGAAATGGGTCTTAATTCCGTCATTTTTCGGGGATTCTCGCATTTAGGAATAAGTGTGATAACAGTGTCATTCAAATTAGCAGTGATTGTTTCTGTTTGAATCAGTTGCAATAACTTTTTTGAAATTTAAAAAAAAATAAAAAATAAAAACAAAATTCAATAGTTTTATTAAAAGAAAATGTTCAGTGATTTTTTTATACTGAATTCAAACTTTAATAATTATGAGTACAGGTTTACCCTATATATGATAATAACAAGATGAAGTTTGAATTTAGACGATGAAATATGTACATAACTAACAAATTACAATACGTTTTCATTTATAATTATGAAATCTCTGGTTTAAGCTAGTTTAACCAATTTGTTTAAACCGTGAAAACTCACCCCTTATTTTCACGTGTCACGAGTCTGTTGGGTTCAGTTGTTAGCTAATAGCTGTTGCAGTTACTGTTAGCTATTTACAGTTGCAGTAAGCTGTTAGCTGTTGCTGTTAGTTGTTTGGTATTAACTGTTTAATTATTAGTGTTTGGTAAAATTATATTGAACTGTTGTTGTTCGAATTTAAAATGTCTAATATGGACATGTTTTAAATTAATCAAAAAAAATTATATGTTTGTGATCAGTTATTTATGATAAAATGATGCACATGTGAAGTGTAGATGACAATATTTATGATCAAGAAGACAGTTTGATGAATTATTTCTCAAATTGACCAAACGTGTCAATGTTAGGGGTAAATTTGTTTTTGACTGTCAACTTTAGGGGTATAGTTGCATCATTTTAGACGTTAAGGATAAAATTGCTCATAGAAATAATGTTTAAAAAAGCATATTTTATGAAAATAAGTCCAATAATTTTATCAATAACAAATAACTATAAACAATTGTTTATACTATAAAAAAACAGTTGTTTATTAAAAGCTCCAAAACCAATGCAGTTTTCAGAAAAAATGTTAAACGTTGCAGTTATATAAACCTAACTAAACGCTATATTTTCTACGGTTTTAAATGAAATGTTAAACGTTCCTCTAAAAAGTTGAAACAAACACCTATATCACCGGCAGTTTAAACAAGTTGAAGTAACAAAAAGTTTTGTTTTAAGCAAGTTACAAGAAATCCAGAGATTGTTTTAAGCAAATTGAGATGGAAAAAATCATTTGAGGTGGCAAAAAGATTGATTTGAAAGATTAGAAAGTTAGTAAGTGTTTGACCACAGGTTCGAGAGGTTAAATATCTAATAAGCAATTAAAAAATGGAAAAGATACTACGTTTAAAGTTTCTGGAAAAGTATCAATTTAGCTTCTACATTCAAAATAGCATTAATATAAGCTTAACGTTTATAAAAATAACATCAATTTAAGTTTCATTGACGGAACGTGACACATGTAAGCCGTTAAGTTCTGCCGACTCACTAACGGAAATATGCCACAAAATTTCAAACACTATAGTTAAAATGATATTGATATTGTGAGGTTCAGCCTAAATTGATAATATTGCTTAAACATTAAGTCCAAATGTGATATTATTTTGTAAACGTTAAGTCAATATTGAAGATATTTTGTACATGAAACCTAAATTGATACCAAACAAAACCTTAGGTCTATTTTGGTATTTTATCCAATGTAGCATATTAAAATTGTGATGTGACGCTGAGTTGACAGAATTTAACGGATAATGTGTCACTTATAGTGAAGCATAAATTGGTGTTATCTTAAACATTAAACTTATATTGATGCTATTTTAAACGTGAAGCTTAAATTGTTAAATTTCCAATAACATTATGCTTATTTTATTTTGGTACCTTATCTCATTAAAAAAACCTCACAACACAAAAAAAACATTGGTAAATTACACTCATGGCCTAAACTTTATAATTACTTTAATTATGACTCCTAAACTTCAAAACTGAACATTATAGCTCTTGAACTTTACATTTTAATAATATAAAATGAAAAAGTTCAAGAATTAAAGTCGTTTAAAACTATATTTTTCATGTAACCACCATTTTTAATTTTTCAAATCACAAATTTTTAGTATTTCTCTTTTTAAACAACCACTTTCTCTCTTCTAATAATTAAACGACCTCAAAATTAAAGAATTAAAGTGGCTCAAATATAATGTCTACCAGTTCTATAATGGAGAGTTATCTACTATTGAAGTAATCATATTGATCAACATTAAGATAGACCATTATGTTTATGTCAGTAAAATGTAAAGCGTTAATTACATATAGGTCCTATGTGGTTTCACCGATTTACAGATAGATATAATGTCTACCAGTTCTATAATGGAGAGTTATCAGAGCGTAATTTACCCGAAGAACATTAGGAAATACCAACATGAACCATCAAGAGAGTCGATCTTCTGAGTCAATGAATACATACATTAAAAAAAAAAAAAAAACTGTGCTAACAATAAATCAATCTAATACAACTCTGAATTTTATCAGCACAGATAGTAATAATCTCTATGCATTACAACAACAAAGCCTTAGTCCCGAAATGATTCGGAGTCGGGCATACGAAACCGTGAAATCAAATCGTGTCAGTAATCATCCATTGAAACAATTCAAAAAATTCAATCTTTTTCTTTCCTTAGCAATACAAATTATGATCTGCAACAACAACAACAACAACCAGATTCTAACACGGAGTATTTCAATCTCTTCCGGGAACACCCTTCTATTCCCGCAATCGATTTACACCCCCCTTAAATACAATTTCGGTTCGAGCAGAGTGAGAGACACAAAAAAACAGACACTCACAAAGTTTCTAACAGAACAAAAAACCCCCAAAATCTCACTCAATCAATCATCAAAAGAATTGAATCGAAAAGAATATTACCTCGTGCGTTCGTGTGTTCGTGCGTTCGTGCTGTCAATACCGGTCAGTCTATAAACAATTCAATAAATAGGACACTAGATCAGTAAGAAAGAATGGCATCAAATGCTACTGCTTTCACTGGCGGATATCGAAGGGCCTTCGGATTTAACTAGAACACTGCTTCTGTTACTGATATCTAGCCCCTGCATTCGTCCGAGAGGATCCTGTTGTAACATATCCGGGTAAGGATGCGAATGAGATGTCACTCCCATTGGCTGCTGCGGCTGCGGCTGTGCACTTGACATGTTGTTCGACTGGAAATGATGAAACTGCGGCATGATGTTTTGATGAGTGTTGATTGGCCGCGGTTGTGATGATTGGGGCGGAAAGAAGGAAGATTGTTGGGCGTATGACATATGGTGCATGCTTAAATTATATGAGTCTGCCGATGTTATCATTTCTCCGGTTGCGAGTTTGAGTCTTTCTACTTCTTTCTTTAGCGCTTCGTTTAAAGCTGCAGATCGGAGTGTCATAAAACAGTTGATCTATGTTGCACGGAAACGGAAACAGAAATGTACACTGGGAAACGTTAAAAGGGCGGCCCGGTGCACTACGCGTTCCCGCAAAGCGAGGGTCCGGGGAGGGGTCCCACCACAAGGGTGTACTTGGGGCCAGCCTTCCCCTGCCAATTTTTTGGCGAGAGGCTGCTCCGACGACTCGAACCCGTAACCTCTCGGTCACATGACAACAACGTTTACCGTTGCGCCAAGGCAAATATAGCTAGGGAGCGGACAGGAAACGCTACTGGAGAAGAGTTTTCGTGCAACATAGCAGTTGATACATCAACAAACTCTATTTCAACAACGAGTAAAATTTAAGCACGTACCATCGCGTAATTGAGCTTGTTGTTCCATTGCTTGTAGACGAAGCTTAAGCTCAGTGTTCTCAGTAGTTAGACCTGTCGTATCCCTCTGAAAGAACCGATTATTCCTAGTCAAGACTAAACTGCTTCAAGAATAAACATAAAAGATATTGAAAGACGTTTAGATTCGGAAAGAGCTGAACCTGGAATAGTGTGAGCTGTGCAGAAAGTGTAGTTGCTTCTGTTTGGAGGGTCTGCACTTTTCTTTCGAGTTCCGATATGTAGCGAGCTTTCCTTTCTTTCGACCGAGCAGCAGACTGCCGATTGGCAATAATCCTGCATACATAAGTTATGTAATTTAGATGAAACTTGAAGAAAAACATCTCTGCTGTTAGGCAACAACGAAACCAGATTCGAAAACATAAATTTCCGCAATAGATAAAGAATCAGGTTTCGCCATGTCGATGAACATTGTATTTACTCTGAAACAATGAGCATTCATTCAATTGTCATTTGATCTTTTCGCAATCCTATGCTACACGGAAACGGACGCCTAGAAACATTATTTCTAAAAACATAGCCTTCAAACGGGAACAAAAACGAAACACTAGAGAAGAGGCATTTCCGTGCAACATAGTTTCCGACGCAATTGCTATTGCATCATTTAGTACTATTCATAGTATAAACAAAACCATCATATCACCTATGTTGCACGGACATAGAAATGAATACGGACTCCAGAAATATTATTTCTAAAACATAACTTTCATAAAGTAGCTTCAAACAAAAACAGACACGGACACGAAAAGCGGAGATGCTACTAAAGAGAAGTGTTCGTGCAACATATATCAGAAAAGTAAACTTAATCCCTAATAAATATCATGAATCAAATAAACATTGCAGATATTTCAGCCGGCTCGGATTAAGTGTCTATGTATGCATATAAAACTGAATGAGCTCTTCTTGGTTCTAGCCATATCAGTAAAAAAGACTCGATTTTCGACTTCCACCCCGAATTATCTATTATCAAACTACATCACTGCCTGCACTCTAAACTCTAGATCATGATAATCAGAAATGTTGTATGTCAATTTCAGCCAGGGGCAGATCCATGGGGAGCTAGGGGGGTTTGAGCACCCTGTGTTCGCCAGAAAATGCTGAAAATTCCATTAAAGCCCCGCACACATATTCCATAGAAATTTTAGCGTTTTCCGACGAACAGTGGTTGCTCAAGTCCCCCTCTCCTCCCCCAGATCTGTCCCTGTCCGTCACTGATTTCAGCCATTTCAACTAATTCATTCTAGTTAATGCCATTGGCACATTTATGGATCTATGTTGCACGGACACTCTCTTTAGTAACGTTTCTGCGTTTTGTATCCGTGTCCGTCTTCACGCAACATATTGGATCTCAGATTGGCAATTCAAGGCTTAATAAGAGCATAGTTCACTATTCCAATACACTGTTATTAGAATCTTACAATTCAACTCAATTAAGCTCTATTTTGAGCCGGATCTATCTGGCGAATCTAAATTATAGCATGATCTTACAATTCGCAATTCGAGTCATATGCTAATTCGATTCGATTCAGCTCTATTTCGAATCGAATCTTCATCCCCCTTCATCAGAAACTTCAACAACACTAATTACTAAACTCACTACCCTCTAGTCCGATTGTTATTTATAAGTTATCAACTCAAACTAGTCTCTTTCCATCATTATCAAGTTGACAACAAGTAAAAGAAAACCCGAATCAAAAACTCAAACTCTAGACCTCCACTAAGTTATTAGAAACTCAAACTCTCGGATCTCCATTAAGTTATTAAACAAAGCCCGATTTGTGAATTAGATTTGACTTTTAAGTACTTGTTTGATATGATTTCCTTTAGGACACTAAAATTACATTTATAACGAAATTTGATAATATTTTGAATTTAACATAGTAAATATTCTATTTTTTACAATATTATGAATTTAAACCGATTCGATTGGATTCACGAATCACAATTCATAATTCACAAAAAGGAGGATTTCGATCCACGAGTCGAATCTCGATTCGACAATTATGATCCAATCGAGATTATAATACAATTATGGTCCAATCGAGATTATCTAAATTATAATAGAATCTTAAGATTCGCGATTCGAATCATACGATTCGATTCAAGCCAGATCTTCATCACCGTTCATCAAAAACTTCAACAATACTAACTACTGAAACTCACTCTCCCCTAGCCCGTTTGTTATTTATCAAGTTATCAACCCAAAGCAGTTACATTCTATCATTATCAAGTTGACAACAACGCATAAAAAAAAATAAAAAATAACCTCAAACTCTCAATCTCCACTAAGTTATTAGAAACTCAAACTCTCGATCTTCAAAGTCCGATTTGTAAATTAGATTTGAATTATAATTTCCTTTTTGACACTAAAATTGCATTTCTATACCGAAATTTGATAATAATTTGAGTTTATTCTATTTTTTACAATATTATCAATTTAAACTCATTCGATTCGATTCACGAATCACAATTCATAATTCACAAAAAAAAAAGGATTCGATCACGAGTAGCATCTCGATTTAACAATTATGGCCCAATATCAAAATCAACATTATCTAATGCAACGAAAAATGACATCAAAGTCAAAAAAGTAAGCAATCTTTTTCACAACGAATTGTCAACCATAACCAACTACTAAACTGAAATTCCCAAAATTCCATTAAAAAGTATAACCAAACCTTTTAGCTCGTTTCGGATCGACAGTCCAAAGCTCCGCAAGTTTATCCGGCGCCATAGCTTTTTTCGCCTCAATCGATTCCAAAAACGAAGATCCATCAACCGAATTGCTATACCTATGCCTCGGTCTAACATTCTTCTCTCCATCGCCGTCGCCTTCACTCCCGACCTGATTATCGCCACCTCCGCCGCCGGAACCATGACCCGCATTGTCAGATTTAAACGCAGAGGGACCTTCATCGGGTCTAGATCCAAGCTTTTCAATGTCCATATAAGTACAAAACAAGTCATCTTCCGATCCAAGCTCGTCAAATGAACTTCCAGATGGACAACAACCTGATGCGTTTTTAAATGGGTCTGGACCGAGATCTAGGTCATCGGGGATCCGGAAATTTACCTCGGAATGAGCTCTCCGATGACCGGAGTTCCTGATTGGAAACGATTGGCCATGAGAAAAGATTTGGGTGTCTAATGTAGGATTTGGTTTGTGATTTGAGTTTGTTGGATCCTGCATTCTGGTTTCTTCTTGTTTTCAATGTGAATCTTGTTCAGCTTCTTGGTTGAGTCTCATGGCCAGTCGCATCCGCAGGGGAGACTTCAGATGAGAGAGAGAGAGAGAGACGGACAGAGCGGTTTGGTGTTTTTTTTAACTGTAAGAATGAACTCATACGGTGTCGTTTTGGGGTCATATCGCTTTTTCTGTTTTTTTTCAATCTCGTTTCTTTGTTTAATTACTGAAATATTTTAATGCTTTTTTTATCAAAAAAAAGAAAAAAGAAAAACATAACATCCATTTGAATCCCTAAACTATGGCTTCAAAGTCAATTAAGATAAACTATCAAAATCATTAATCAGGTCCCTGAAGTAACTAAAAATCATAAATTGAGTCCTCATTCTAAACAATAATCTTCAATTGAGGACTCGACAGGCAAATCTCAGCCCGTGGCTTGGGCCAAGGCGTAAGAAAGGCATCGGAGAAGGTTTGCGGCAGAATTGTGAAAGGCCAAACCCTCGGCGGGAAATTGCGGCTGCGGCGGGAAGAACGGGCCCGTCGACTGGAAGAGAATATCGGTGAGTGGCGAATGGAACATAGGAGTGTATACTCGCGGAAGGCGCGAAGTCAGCATAAGAAACACTATAGGGGAACAGGGTCTCAGGCGTCGGATATCCGCCAACCCCTGGGCCAGTTATCGGGACTGGTTTAAGTGAGCCACCCTAGTCCACTAGGGACTAGGAGAGTCGTGCATCCGACCTTCGGAAAGGGAGGCGGATGTCTCCGTTCGAGTGGAATTTCGATGGACACTTTGTGTGGCCCATAGTGCGAGTTATCTATATATCAAGGTTTAACCACGATAAACCCTTCCGAGACGGATTACAGATATATTATTACAGTTTATATTAAATAGTCATAGTTTCTGATATTAAGATATGATAGGAACTCAATTGATAATTTTTACTTAGTTTAGAGACTTAATTGATGATTTTATAGTGTCTCAATTGATTTTGAAGCTTTAGTTTACAGATCCAAATGAGTATAATATCAAAAAAAAAAAAAAAAAAAAAAAAAAAGGAAATATTTTAATGTTTTTGTTTTATTACAAACAAACCCTACAAATGGCAAATTACAATTGTCAATTAGGGATAGTATTCTCCGCTTAATCCAATTATTATAACCTCTAATACATGTAACGTTTACATACAGCGGGTAAATTTCATAAATGATGTACAAGGTTTACCTATTTCACATTTTAGTATAAATTTTTTATTTTATTTTATTAATATGTATGATTTTATACTTTCACTATGATATACAGTTGATAAAAATGACTGGTCAACGCCACCCCATCATTTTTCAACTCCTAAAAATTTAAAAAGCCTAATACATCGCCAGCTCCATGGACTTGTCCATAATAGTAGATTGGCTCCCTGAACTTTGCAAGTATCTTACCAGCTCCCTAAACTTGCTTTATTTCGTATCATCAGGTCCTTAAACTTGTCCATAAAAATTTATTAGTTTCCTGAACTTTGTAAGTGTCTCACCAGCTTCCTAAACTTGCTTATTCTGTAACAACTAAATACAAAAACCATAATACTAACTCTCGATCCTTATCATTTCTATCTCTCAATCCTGCAACACTAACTCTTATAATAGGTTGAAAGGTAAGGAAAGAGAAAAAATCACCTCACAAATAGATGAAGATGTATTTTTAGAATTTAGGTTTAATAAGTTTTTGTATTTAGTTGTTACGGAATAAGTAAGTTTGGGGAGATGGTGAGACAGTTGCAAAATTCAAGAAGCTAATAAATTTTTATGGACAAGTTTATGGAGCTTGTGATATGAAATAAGCAAGTTTAGAAAGCTGGTGAGACACTTGTAAAGTTCAGAGAGTCAATCTACTATTATGGACAAGTTTAGGGAGCTAGTGATGTATTAGCCCAAATTAAAAAGAGTTATAAAAGAAAGTGTGTTTGCAAATTTTCCATATCTAAGTTTGTTTTGATTTTGGTTTTGTGTTTTTGAGGAGAGAGAAAAATGAGGGAGGGAGTAAGATGGTAATTGAATATAAGGTGGGTCCTACATTTTTTAAGGAATGAGTTGAAAAAAGGTGATATGGTAGGTTTGACCGATCATTTTTACCTGTTGTACACCATAGTGGAACGTCGCATATAAGGTTCTACATATTAGTAAGACAAAATGAAGGTTGTACACCAAAGTGTGAAACCATTAATGAAATTTACCTCGTTTAGAGCCAATAGTAATTTTACTCTTAACGTTTAAAATGATGTAATTTTACCACTAATATTAGAAAATTTGGTCGATTTCAGACATCATTATAAAACATAGATAGTTTATTCTTTATTCTGCACCAATTGCATTTCCTAATTGCATTTTTCTTAATTTTTCTTCTGTATTTTTTCCTCATTTTAATAAAATTCGGGTCTAGATTTTTAATTGGTTTTGTGAAAATGTCAACCTAGTTGGGATTTTTGCATTCCGATCTTAGCCTGTAACCCAACATTTACTTAAAAAAATTTGTTATATAAAAAAATCATATTTTATGTGATTTAATAATAGAATTGAAGATTAATATATTTTAATCTGACGAAATATTCGAATTTTTTTTTGTAGAATCCGTAAGTATATTTTGCAGATTTTTGTATTTTGTTGTTATGGATAGGCAAGTTTAAGGAGTCGGTGAGACGTATAAAGTTCAAGAAGCTAATCTACTTTTATGGACAAGTTCAGAGAATTGGTGATACGAAATAATCAAATTCAATAAGCTGGTGAGATAATTGCAAAGTTTAGGAAGCCAATCTATTATTGTGGACAAGTTTAGGAAGCTGGTGATGTATTTATCAAGTTTTCTCTCTCTAAACGTTAACTTCATCTCTTCTCAACAAACAACACATAAATGACTTTAAAATTAGCATAATACTCATTTGACTTCCTAAACTAGGGCTTCAAAATCAATTAGGACCTTAAACTATCACAATCATCAATCAGATCTCTAAACTAATAAAAAATCATCAATTGAGTTCTCATTCTAAACAAAAATCATCAATTGAGGCCTCATCGAAAATCATTCGGTTAAACAATTTCAGACTCTATTCCACAAACTCATGTTGAACCAAGACATAGATTATTACCGTCTATATGAAACAGTCAGTTTGTGTTTTTAGAATAAGACGGAGACTCAATTGATGATTTTTACTTAGTTGAGGGACCTTATTGATGATTTTAACAGTTTAGGGTTCTAATTGACTTTGAAATTTTAGTTTAGGGACCCAAAAGAGTGTAATACCCTTTAAAATTTAAAAGTTGAAGAATTAAAGTTCCTTAAAATATTGTCAATTCTCGAAATTTTTCAACTTTAAGATCGTCAACGGTAATTTTATCAATATCAATCTAAAAGTTTAACGTTTTTAACAAAGCAAACAACCTTAATAATTTTCTAATCGTGATAAAAAAATTGCAAGCATGCAATTGACAAAAAGTTTATAAATTTGCGCTAAAAAATATCATGCGTCGTATTTCCGTTAGCTTTTATGGAAACTTTAAAACAAATGACACTAAGGCCCTGTTCTTTTTTACTTAATTTCAGCATAAGTAAGTTCAGTTCAGTTCAGCAGCATTCAGTTCAGTTCAGTTCAGTTAAGTTAAGTTAAGCTCAGTTAATTATTTGGTGTAGTTAAGTTAAGTTAAGTTAAGTTAAGTTCAGTTCAGTAGCATTCAGTTCAGTTCAGTTAAGTTAAGTTAAGTTAAGTTAATTTAATTTAATTTCAATCAAAAAGAACATGGCCTAACTCCCTTCTAATTAAGGTGATGTTTGATAAAAATTTAAAATTGAGTGCTAAAAAAATAAATACTGGTAAATTTAGTAGGAAAAAGTGCAATGGGTTATCACGAGTGTGATGAGCCTCCTGTAGACTTCCAGGCTATTCTCGAGGATGACCGGCTAGGCAGATCAACTAGAAGAGTAGGAATTACTTAATTTCTTTTCTGTTTTTCAGGACTATGTCTTCCATGTACCAAAAAAAATACTGAATTTTAAATGTTAAAAAGTATTAAATGATAGATAAATATTAAAAATAAATATTAAATTTAAAATTATTAGTTAATAATATTTAATTGAATTTTAAATTAAATCTTTTGACTTAACAAAATCAGTGATGATGTAATTTAATTTTTTTAAATGATGTGATTTAACTTAAATATTTAAATTTCTTAAAGAAAAAACTTAAATATTTAGATTGTGTTATAAAAAAAAATCTTAAATCTAATAAATACTTAAAATATTAATTCTAAAGGCTGAATCAAGTTATCAAACAAGACCTATTATCCATATAATGTAATTATGAATCCTAATTAAGACTTTTTCTTAAATCACATTAATTGACTCTAAAATTGTTTTGGGCTTTATGATTGGGCTTCATTATTGCTATGTTGGAACTTGACTCTAAAGTTGTATTGGGTTTCATGATTAATTGGAGATTGACCATCCTTTTTATTGGTTGAATTTGTGCATTCTTACCGGGAAGAAATCGAGCAGCTGATTGAATGATGAATTTTGTCGAATTTCTTTCTTTGGTCACTACAAGTGCGATATATCTCATATATGTATTTTGTTCTAAAAGTCGGCCTAAGCGGCTGTCTAGACAGAAATTTTTAGAACATCGTCTTGAATTTTTCAAATCGAACGGTATACCGATTTTTTACTGTCTAAAAGGTCCAAGGCGGCTCCCAGATGGGTCCGGACAACTCTTTAATAGAAACTACTCTTTGAAATTTATGTTATTTTTTTTCAATTTTAAATAGTATTAAATGACTAAAAACTAGAAGAAAATACCTAAAACTATTAAATGTTATTTTTAGGGATATTAATGTTATTTTATTAACGTGTTTTTATTTTTCAAGAATATTAATATTATATATATATATATATCTATATATTTTATTTTATTATTTTTACATAATACAATTTATTTTTTAATTTTATTTATATAAAAATTTATTTATTAAAATTTTAAAAATACAAAAATATAAAATTGTTTCATCCTCGATTAATGTTATTTCTATCGTAAATATTAATCTCCAATTAATTCTCTATTAATCTTTAGGGGCCATGACGCCCCACTAGTCATCTATTTTTTGTTACAAATTTGATATTTTATATAAGGATATCATAGGATATATTTTTAGCCATGTTTTTTAGTATATATTTTTATTTTATTTTATCAGACTTTAATCTCCTATAAGCATCTAGGATATTTACGGGTAATTTTTAAAATAAAAACAAATTAGTATGTATAAAAATGAGATTTTTTTTCATAAATTTTAAATTAATGAAACTAACTTTCTTTTTTTTTTTTTATCGGAAGAATATATATTATGCCTTTGAGTTTTGATGGGTGCCCTAAAGTTCCTCCACCGAATTGTAGTACGGAATCAGTAAGATGCGATGATTTTTTCCAGGAAATCTTTGAGATTTAAACCTGGACATCCCAATTAGATTGGCATCTCTAGAAACCCTAATCAACCTTATAAAATAAAAAATAAAGAAAGATAACAAGAAGAGAGTTAAAGTAAACGAACATGCGCTATATTACAGATGTCATAAAAAATAAAAGAGCGGCAAAATGATGGAGAAGAAGGCTACCAAATTAGGTCCATTGTCGTAGTGCCAAATCGAGCCAGACAATCAGCAGCTTGATGAAATTCATGTGTGAGCATCTTGTCAGACGCTGCAACCAATCCTGATGAACCCGCCATGGTACAGACGTGTTCCTGTTATTAAACAGATTAACAACAAAAGCCGAATCAGACTCCACCAATAGGCCGTGCCATTCCCTCTCTCATGCAGTTTCAATTGCAAAAATTATCGCTTGTAGTTCCGCGATATGAGCATACGAATTAGCAATGCTGAAAGCGAAGCAACCCGTGAATTAATTAGTCTAATTTGAACACTGGTTTACATAAATCATATAATTTAGGAACGTTTAAACCTATGAGTAATTTTACCTCTAATGTTTAAAATGATATAATTTTACTCTTAACATTGGCCGTCAATAACAATTTTACCCCTAAGTTAGGGTCAACTGGAGAAACTATTCATCAAATTGTATTCTCGGTCATAAATCTTGTCATCTACACTTCACAATGTGCATCATTTTATCACTCATTAGTAACTGATCACAAACAGATGATTCAATGTGAAAAAATTCTAAAAAAAATATGTTGTATTTTATACGAGTTTAACAAAAAAAATCAAATATTTCACTGATTTTAAAAATGTTAATCTCGAGTTCTACTATTAAATTATAAAAATATGAAATCCTTTTTTTTTTAGAATCAACTTACGTGCAATTGGTGCAAAATAAGGAACAAAATATATGTGTTTTATAATAATATCTGAAATCGACCCAACTTGCTAATATTATGGATAAAATTACTTTTGACTGTCAATATTAAGGATAAAATTACACTTACACCATTTTAGACGTTAAAAATAGATTGTTTAACTGTAAACGTTAGGGTATATTTGCCCCCCATCCCTATAATTTACATAAACCACCAATAATACTAAAACTGAATATAAATGGGCTTAAATTCTCATGGGCTGAAAAACTTCACTTCTTTTTGCTATGATAAAATTTAGCTTTTTTATATGAAAATTATAATAAAAATAAATTGTATTACTAAAATTAATTTTCAATACATCACTAGTTTATTTATATATATATATATATATATATATATATATATATATATATTATAAATAAAATATATTTTTATATTTTAATTAATAAATTTTAAACTCTAAAAACTATATTTTAGATTCTTGATTTATAAACTTCAGTCTTAAAATATATTTAAAAATGATGATTTATTTAGTTTCATATAATTCAAATTATTATTTAATATAATTGTAGATAATTTTTTAAAACTGAATTTCTATATAATTTTTTTTAAGATTTACAAGAAGCTAATCTTATTTAGGGACAAAAATATTTTTAATTGTATTAACTATTTATTTGTAGGAGTAAGTATTGGTTCGGTTCGGTTAATCGAACCGAAATATGCAATATTTTAGGAACCAAACCGAATAAAATTAATAACCGAATATTATAAAACCAACAAACTTTGGGTTTGGTTCAGTTACAAACCGAATAACCGAAATATATACATTTCTAATTTAAATGTTTAATAATAAAAAAATTTATACAAGAAAATGTATTTGTATATGAAAAAACATTATATTTGTTATAAATTTGAATTTCATTCAAGGTAAACATTAGTTTGGCATTTTTAAAACCAAATACACCTATATATATTGATTTTACTGATATAAACTAAGATCATAATTTTTTTTTTTTTATAAAATTCGGTTCGGTTTTGGTTAAATCGATATTTTTCGGAATAACCAAACCGATAACTGATTACTAAACTAAATCTAAATGAAAACCGAACCGAATCAGAAAGTAAAAATAATCAAACCAAATTAAAATTTCGGTTCGGTTATCGGTTTCGTCATCAGATACCGGTTATTTAAGACAATTTAATTGCCACGATAATAATTTTTGATGGAATGTCTGAATTTGTAAACTATGCAAAGCAATTATTTATCAACTTTTAAACTACAAGACTGTTTTTACAAATCGTTCAGACTACAAGATTTATTGTTGTATTTAGGGGTACAAACGAGTTTGCCTAGTTCATAAACTGTTCGAGTTTGGTTTGGTCAAAGCTCGATCAAACTTCATATCGATTGGGCTCTGCTCGAGCATAAATGAGTCCGAATCTGAGTTTCTTTCGGTTTGGCTCGAAAGCTCATGAGCAAGTTCGAGATTTTTTTTAATAATATTATGTATATTATTGATTTTTATTTCTTAATTTAAATACATTTCAATTTTGTAATTTTTGTATTAGTATTTTTAATTAGTAACTTTGAACCACACGTAAATGTTTGGTCCAAAACTCAATTTGAAAATATATAGTTGTAGACTACATGTTAAATTCGAATTTATTAGATTCTATATTTGTTTTTTATTTAAAGTTTTTTTTTAAATGGTATGTTATATTTATTTTTTGGAATTTAAATTTGGGCATTCCTTCTTCAGAAGATCAATTTTAGATAATAAAAAGGGTAATTGATTTATTAGTCCCTATATTTTAAAAAACACACTGTTTGTCCTTGTATTTTAAAAAACACACGGTAAAGTCCCTAACGTTTTTCTGATGAAACTATTTAGTCCCTAACATTTTTCTCGGTGAACTATTTAGTCTCTGCCGTCAGACTCCCATGAAGATTCTATTAGTCAATTTGGATTTGCGTTCTTCTTTTCCTTTATTTTCATTTCCTTTAAACTTTAACGCATCCGAAATCAACTTTGAGTGTTCTTCTTCTTGTTCTTCTTAATCGTTCAAATTCGTAAGCATTGGATCTGTTTTTTTTTTTTTGTTCTCCATACAAATAGCTTCTTCTTCTAAATTGGATTTGCTCTTCTGAAGTTTGAAGGTAAATAGTAAAGGGTAATTTAGTAATTTCCAAAGTCATAAATGGTAAAAAATCTAACAAACAAACGGAAGGACTAAACAGTTCACTGAGAAAAAAGTTAGGGACCTTACCATGTGTTTTTGAAAATACAGGGACTAAACAATATTTTCTATCAAAATATAGGAACTAATAAATTAATTACTCTAATACAAATGTTAATCAAGTACAAATAAGTATATTCAAATTTTTTTTTTAAAAATTTCAAAACGAACCGTTCGACGAGCTTCGAGCTCGAGGCACTCTCTAAACTTCTCGAGCTGAGCCGAGCCAAGCCGAGCCCATTCCTGTTCGGTCCCGGTTTAAAATATTCTTATATTTTTTTATTAAAAAAAAATCCACCTACATATAATTGAGGAAGTTATTAGGTGAATATAACATTAGAAAGAGAAGTGTGAAATTATAGTACCATTACTATATGGTCTCACACAAAGCTATCAAACAACTAAATTGGTTGAAGAAACTTAGAACAAGATTTGAATTTATGCACATCTTTGATTTTCTTCACCTAAAAAAAAGTGGTTAGCTTTAAATATTTGGGTCAGCAAAGTAGGTGAATTGAAAGGATAATAATAATAATAATAATAATAATAATAATAATAATAATAATAATAATAATAATAGGTGCAAAAACACCCACAACGTTTACAATCCGAAGCAATTTTACTCGTAACGTTTAAAATAGTGCAATTTTACCTAACATTAGCATCAAAGAGCAAGTTTACCATTAATGTTGGCATGTTCGGCCAATTTCACACATTACTATAAAAGCTTAATACCTTCCTAGCACCAGGAAGTTGTCCTAATATTGCAACTGACCACAAATTTAGATTTGTGATAACTAACCCCGTCAACTTGCTTATTTGGAATAAATAACCCCTCAAATTGCTCAATTGGAACAAAAGTTGCTTATTTAGAGCAAATAACCCATAAATCCAAAAAAACATTCAACATTATATTACATTAGAAATAGAAGATTTCAAATTTTCGGTTGCTATATCTAACTAATCTAGTGATATATTAAGTAAATGGCAAAAAAAATTCCCGAAATAACCTATTTGAGGGGTAGTTTGTTCGAAATAAGCAAGTTGAGGGGGTTAGTTGTTACAAATCTAAGTTCGGGGGTCAATTACAATATTAGGACAACTTTAGGAGGCTGGGAAGATATTAAGCCTACTATAAAACACATTTAGTTTGTTACTTATTCTGCACTAATGACATATCCGTTGGTTCTAAAAAAATCATATTTTTTATAATTTAATAATAGAATTGGAAATTAATATTTATAAATTCGTCGAAATATAGAATTTTTTTTTGCCCAATTCATACAAAAGACAATATATATATATATAAATTTTACGTCTAGTCATATTTTTGTTATCTATTAATGAATGATAAAATGATGCACATATGAAGTATAGATGACAAGATTCATAACCAAGAAGACAGTTTGATGAATTATTTTTTAATTGATCAAATTTATCAATGTTACGAGTAAAATTGTTCTTGGCTACCAACATTAGAGGTAATATTGTACTATTTTAACCATTAGGAGTAAAATTGCTTTTGACCGTAACGTTAGTTAGGAGTAATTTCTCTCCCTGATAATAATTTATTATCCTAAAGACGTTGAAGAATTTTAGTTCCAATCTCAAATATAAAATAATCCAATTTTGCTGCAATACTAGAAATTTAGTTTTTTTTTTTCAAACCACTAAGTAATCCTAGAGATTTCGCACCATCACGATGGTATCTTTAAGCCATATCCACATCCAAACTTATCCTTATTCGGCACAATTAGAAATTTAATTCAATTTTATTTTTAAATAGAAAATATAGTTCAATTTATTTTTGGATAGTCTAAAAAACCCCTATACTTTTATGTGCTGCCAAACAAGTATATGTTGATTTTTTTTTGTCCAAAACAGTGACTCGAGTTTTTATTTTGCTAAAAATGACGATATTTTAATTTGACACTATAAAATTGAGCGTTAACGATCTTAAAATGAAATATTTCAAGAATTAAAGTTGGTTAGTATCATATTTACTATGAAACCAAATTTTTTATTTTCTAAAATGATCATTTTCGGAGATTTCTCTCTAAACAAGTATTTTTTCTCTTCTCACAGAACAACAAATAAATGACTTCAAAATTAAAGAATTAAAGTTATTTCAGGATATTATTAAGTTTTTGAATTTTTCTAAAAAAATAAATTCAAATCTATTATTCAGAAAGTACACATTTATTTTTATTATACAAAACAATTCAAGCTTGATTCATGGTAGAAACTTCAAATCACTTTTACTTTCATCATAGAGGTAAAAACTTGACAACATGATTTCATAATACGAGTAGAATAGCACCGGAACAGATTGTGAAAACATTTTTGATGCACATTTGGAGTTTATGGCAGGCTAAAAATACTCGTCTTTGACAGTATAAGATTCGCACAACAGATCAAATAGTGGCTCAAGCTTGTACAATACTTAATGATTGGTCAGAAGCAAATGCCTTGAGGAATCAGAATAGTACGGGGGAACAACAGATTAGAAATGCAATAGCAGGAAATAGTTCATCTGTTGGTTGCACGGCTTGGCACCTGCCATCGGAAGGTTTTCTCTCGTGTTGTATTGATGCTGCATGTTTTAACGCTGATGGTCGTGCAAGGATGGGAGCAGCAGTAAGAGATGCATGTGGGCAGTTTGTAATAGAGAGATGTGCGGGTCTGTTATGTTGTCTGACAACACGAGAATGTGAGGCCGAAGCTCTACTACAGGCTATGCAATGGCTAGAAGCTGATGGAACAAGGAATATGGTTTTCGAATCTGACGCTAAACAAATGATTGATGCAATAAATTATAGTTATGTTGATGATTCTGAATTTGGGGATAGCATTATTTAAATACGATCGATTCTAACATCAAATGACTCTTACTCAGTCAAATGGATACGGCGGCAAGCGAATGGGATGACACATGCGTTAGCACAGTCTTCTCGTTTATCCACTTGCCCTTCATTTTTTGCTTTATTACTGAGTTCTGTTTCTGATTTATTGCTACAATTTTGCCATGATCTGGCTCATTAATGCATTATTTTTTTTATTCAAAAAAATATATTATTAGTCCCGATATTTTTACGTAACACATTGTTTAGTCTTTTTAATTTACAAAACACATTATAAAGTTTCTACCTTTTGTCAATATTAACCCTTTGGTACATTTGTCTTTTTTTATTTAGATTTTTAACCGAACATATCTTAGTTTCAGGACAACCATAATACGATACAAAATGGTTATGTTACTAGGTTATTTTCTGTGTGTCTATTTATGGCAAATATAACGATTATAAATCTTAAAAAAATAGCCAGAAGAACCAAATGATTAAAATTGATAAAAGATAGAGACCTTATAATATGTTTTTCAAAATAAAAGGACTAAACAATATGTTCGGTAAAAAAAAAATTTAATAAATTATTTACCCAATAAAATTTAGTACATTTTCACTATTTTCTAAATAAATATAATTCCTTATGTTATGCTAAAATAAAATTGAATTGTTTTTAACAAGATTTAAAGCATTATTTTGTCTTTAATTTATCTAAAATTTCTTGATCTGGTCTTGATTTATTATTTAGCTTAGCTATATTGATCAGTAATCTATTAATTGATGAAAGTTCATCTAATTTAAATAGAAACTTTACGTAGCTGTTATTCCTTTTACATGAGACGATATTTTAACATCTGAATTTGATTGATTTTAGTTTAGGGATTTATTTTTTACTATTTTTAATCTAACTAATTATTTCCATATAAGAAAATGTACGTGTAAAAAAAATATCAAGACATGTCATATGTTGAGTTTATGTATCAAAATATTGTTTACTTGTTCATTGTTCAATGAATAACAGTTCTATCAAGTTTTAATTTAGGCCTAAATCATACGCAGCCTTCTGAATTTGTCACTTTTAGTCATTTTGCCCCTTGAACTTATGAGACGATCCATTTACCCCTTCAACTATTTAAAAGTGGAATTAGCAACCCCCTATTTTCATTATAATAGAAACAATTATGATATACGATTTTTTTTAAACAAGTTCGATTTAGAAAAAAAAAAATTCTATACATATGTAAAATCCGCCCCCAACCAATCCATTCTGTATTCGCTAGTGATGGTAAATAATTTTAAAGATATAATTGAAGCTTATCCAAATAATGAATTATAAATAATAAAATAATATATCTATCTATATGGAATAAGTATTTCCTTAATTAGTCCTTAGAGAGACATGTGGTTTGATGGTCCACAAGACAGGGACTGAATGTTAGACTATAAAAAGAATGTGGACCTATCAAGTTCTTGTCCATTCCATAATCTCCACATAGCTTCTTGGATATCTCTTGGGCATTATTTGCTCAATTAATTTATTTTTATTTTTTTCATAAAAAATATATATTTTTATTTTCCATTTCAATTTTGCAAATTAAAGGGGTAAGGTGCAAAAAAATACTCCTATATTTTAGATCAAGAATAATTTTACCCTAACATCTAAAATGGTGCAATTTTACCCCTAACGTTTGTAGCCAAGAGCAATTTTACCCCTAACGTTGATAATTTGGGTCAATTTCAGACACTATTATGAAACACAGATATTTTTGTTCATTATTTTACACAAATTACATATTAATCCGCTCTAAAAAAAGATTTCTAAGTTTTTTGAAATTTAATAATAGAATTGGAGATTAATACTCACATCCCAACACATGTTTGTGATTTGTTACTGATAAAATGATGCACGTGTAAAGTGTAGATGACAAGATCCATGACCGATAGGACAATTTGATGAATTATTTCTCAAATTGGCTCAATTTATCTACGTTATGGGTAAAATTGCTCTTGGCTTCCAATGTTAAGGGTAAAATTATATCATTTTAGAGATTAGGGGGTAAAATTGCTCCTGACCCAAAACGTTAGGGGTATTTTTACACCTTAATCCCAAATTAAAAGAACTATCTCATATATTTAAGGCGTAATCTCTAATCCAGTGTAATTATTAAAAAAAAGTGAATTACCACCTATACTTTTTAAATGTTCAATAAACGGGTTAAATGTACTATTGAATTTATATGGTTGTCTCAAAATAGTCATTCATTTCAATTTGTTTTAATAAAATCACTAAACTTTGAGTTTTGTCTCAATTAAATCACTATGACGATTTCAGTGATTAAAAAGCATCGGAATGATGATATAGATGACACGTTAGCATGAGTCAATTCAGATCTCTGACCGAAACGACACATAACATCCAAGTATGTGCTATTTGGTTATCACGTACCGGTTATTTTTATTTAAAAAAACAAAATTTATTTTTTCCATAAAAATAACTGACACGTGGCTGTCATATTTCATTTTGATCAGAGATCTGAGTTGACTCGTGTTGACATGTCACCATGTCATTATTTCGATGTTTTTAACCACTGAATCGGCAAAATGACCTAATTGAGACAAAACTCAAAGTTTGGTGATTTTATTGAGATAAATTGAAGTTGAGTAACCATTTTAAGACAACCATGTAAGTTCAATGACCAAATGATGTATTTACTCTTCAATTTACTGTTGAACTTGTTTAAAGTGATATATTAACCTCTAAAATCTACATAGTGGAATAAAAACAAATTTTAGAAAAGTTGGTTTTAAATAAGTTCTGGAAATAAATAAAACCTTTTCAAATTACAAAAGCAATTGATTTTTTTCAACAAATATAAGGGGTAAAGCCTAAGGCTGTAAACGGGGCGGGTCGGAGCGGGGATTGCATTAACCATCTCCAACCGCTAGTTTATCGGGGATTTCCCATCCCCGCCCCGAATAACATATGGGAAAAATTTTGACTACCATCCTCGTTCCGCGAGAAATCCTCATCTCCGTGGGGAATCCCCGTCCCCGTTTAACTTTTTAATTTCTTTACTTTTTTTAAGGTTTCCAAGGTTTTGATTATCTAAGATTTTCATCCTCGTGGAGATTTCTATCCCTGGTGCATGCATTACTTATTAGCTTTCAATTTTTTTAATTTTATAATTTCTACTATTAATTGCATATGTTCTGTTTTAATTTTAAACCGATCTAAGAGCTCTTACTTAATCTATCTTAATTTATTTTTAGAATATATTCCGTTTTAAAGCAACCAGGTTACAACTCAATCTTTTTAGTTTATTTTTTTAATTTATCTAAATCACATATCTATATGTTTTAGTTTATTTTTTTGATATTCAGGTATTTAATCGGGGATCCCCATTAGGGACATTCGGGGACGGGGATGGGGATGGGGACGGGGATGGAACACTTGTAACCCTACCCGCCCCGTCCCCAACTAACGGGGACAAAATAAAAACCATCCCCGCCCCATGGGGATCACAAACGGGGATTCCCTGTCCCCAACGGGTCGGGTCTCTAACGGTGATAGGGAATCCCCAACCAATTGACAGCCCTATATATATTTAATATTTTTTAATATTAAGGTCTCAAAATGGGTTATTGTGTATAGTGTATATAATTTTGGCTTAATACATTAAAACCCCTGAACTTATCTAAAAAATTTGATTGACATTCTGAATTTACATGATGTCTTATTAGTCTTCATAACTTGCTTAAAATAACCTATTAACCACCTGAATTTATTTAAAGTGACCTATTAGCTCCCTAAACTTGTTTAGAGCAATCCATTTGTCCATGAACTTGTTTAAAGTGGTATACATTGCAATTTGTCTAAATATTTAAAAAAAAATCAAAACTTCATAAATAAATGCCTAATTTGTGATTTTAAATCCTTTTTTACGACGTTTTTATAGATTTAAAAATTTGATAATTACACTTTAAATAAATTTAGAGGGCTGATACTATAATGTTTTTGGTCAAATTCAGACATATATTAAGCCTATAATTTTTATATTTTACATAATTATTATGTATTGTCCATTTCGTATTTTGCTTTTTAAAATTCACTTAATTTTTGGGTTAATACATATGTCGGTACATGTATTTAATATAAATTTCAACTTTCATCTGAAGTTTTAAGAATTTCAAAGACATATGTACTTTTTTTTAATATAAAAATAGCATATCTCATTTCATTAATTTAAAAGAGGTACAAATACAAAATGCAATAGATCTATACAGGCTATAGTCAGTATAAAATCTACAAAAGAAAAAAATAGACTACAAAAAGCAATAAGAGACTATAAAGAGCAATAAAAGATACAAATACAATAAACATAGAAATCATATTCTTTTCGTAAGTCAAATTCCGTTGAAAAACCGTTGTAATCCATGTTTCATCATTTAAGCTCTTTCGGACATTCGGATCTGAGTCCTTTCTGCTTTTGCAACCATGCAGATATATAGATCTACGGACTAGATGAACCTTTTCCACTCTTGCTAAGACCGAAAAAAGACTAAAAGAAAGAAATATAGCAAACAATTGTAGATCTGACGGAAATGAAAGTTCAAGAAGGTATATAGATTTCAAACCAACAATAAAATATAAATTTAAAACTAAAAACGAAGGCTAAAATATAAATGGGAGAAGGAAAAAGGAAGACAAACTTCCTTCTTCCTCCTCTTACTAGACCTGTTTAGAGAGCTAGACCAGAGAAAGTGACGGTGACAAGTGGTGAGCATTTTGACATGTGGAATGTGTTTTTTTTGCTTTTTACATCCAATAAATTGTATTAAAAAATAGGGGATTATTGAATGTAATTAAATAAAAATAAAAAAGTAATTTGAAACTTTTGAAAGTTCAGTGGAGCGGTTAAATTTTTTAGGCCAAATACAGAGGACAATAAATGTACTAGGCCTACTTTTTTTTATTATAATATTATTATGATAAATGATAATGGAATATTGCCCCATTGATAATAGGCTGTAAATGAGCCGAGCCGTTTCGGTGGCCGGCTCGATAAAAGCTCGGCTTGATTTGTAAACGAGCCGCTCGTGAGCACGATTTACTGGCTTAATTCGTAAATAAGCCGAGCTTGAGTAGGCCAAAGCTTAGCTCGAAAGCTCGCGAGCAGGCTCGATTAGAACATTTATGAATAAATTTTAGTTTTGTAGAAAACTATATAGTTTTGTGTTAGTTCACAAATATCTAAACTTAATATCATTTGCTATTAGATGAGTTCATTCACAAATATAATAAATGAGTAATAGACGAACTATTTGTAAAC